>NW_027362769.1:192263769-192641269 GCF_046119375.1 Phyllobates terribilis | reverse complement strand
GAGGAGGCTCCTCATATACAGATGTGTATATATACAGTCACCACTAGAGGGGGCTCCTCATATACAGATGTGTGTATATATATACAGTCACGACTAGAGGGAGCTCCTCACATACAGATGTGTATATATACAGTCACCACTAGAGGAGGCTCCTCACATACAGATGTGTATATATACAGTCACCACTAGAGGGGGCTCCTCACATACAGATGTGTATATATACAGTCACCACTAGAGGGGGCTCCTCACATACAGATGTGTATATATACAGTCACCACTAGAGGGGGCTCCTCACATACAGATGTGTATATATACAGTCACCACTAGAGGGGGATCCTCACATACAGATGTGTATATATACAGTCACCACTAGAGGGGGCTCCTCACATACAGATGTGTATATATATAGTCACCACTAAAGGGGGCTCCTCACATACAGACGTGTATATATACAGTCACCACTAGAGGGGGCTCCTCACATACACATGTGTATATATACAGTCACCACTAGAGGGGGCTCCTCACATACAGATGTGTATATATACAGTCACCACTAGAGGGGGATCCTCACATACAGATGTGTATATATACAGCCACCACTAAAGGGGGCTCCTCACATACAGATGTGTATATATACAGTCACCACTAGAGGGGGCTCCTCATATGCAGATGTGTGTATATATATAAAGTCACCACTAGAGGGAGCTCCTCACATACAGATGTGTATATATACAGTCACCACTAGAGGAGGCTCCTCACATACAGATGTGTATATATACAGTCACCACTAGAGGGGGCTCCTCACATACAGATGTGTATATATACAGTCACCACTAGAGGGGGCTCCTCACATACAGATGCGTATATATACAGTCACCACTAGAGGGGGCTCCTCACATACAGATGTGTATATATACAGTCACCACTAGAGGGGGCTCCTCATATACAGATGTGTATATATACAGTCACCACTATAGGGGGCTAATCATATACAGATGTGTATATATACAGTCACCACTAGAGGAGGCTCCTCATATACAGATGTGTATATATACAGTCACCACTAGAGGGGGCTCCTCATATACAGATGTGTATATATACAGTCACCACTAGAAGAGGCTCCTCATATACAGATGTGTATATATACAGTCACCACTAGAGGGGGATCCTCACATACAGATGTGTATATATACAGTCACCACTAGAGGAGGCTCCTCATATACAGATGTGTATATATACAGTCACCACTAGAGGGGGCTCCTCATATACAGATGTGTGTATATATATACAGTCACCACTAGAGGGAGCTCCTCACATACAGATGTGTATATATACAGTCACCACTAGAGGAGGCTCCTCACATACAGATGTGTATATATACAGTCACCACTAGAGGGGACTCCTCACATACAGATGTGTATATATACAGTCACCACTAGAGGGGGCTTCTCACATACAGATGTGTGTATACAGTCACCACTAGAGGGGGCTCCTCACATACAGATGTGTATATACAGTCACCACTAGAGGGGGCTCCTCACATACAGATGTGTATATATACAGTCACCACTAGAGGGGGGTCCTCACATACAGATGTGTATATATACAGTCACCACTAGAGGAGGCTCCTCACATACAGATGTGTATATATATACAGTCACCACTAGAGGGGGCTCCTCACATACAGATGTGTATATATATACAGTCACCACTAGAGGGGGCTCCTCACATACACATGTGTGTATATATATATATATATACAGTCACCAGTAGAGGGAGCTCCTCACATACAGATGTGTATATATACAGTCAACACTAGAGGAGGCTCCTCACATACAGATGTGTATATATATATACAGTCACCACTAGAGGGGGCTCCTCATATACAGATGTGTATATATACAGTCACCACTAGAGGGGGCTCCTCACATACAGATGTGTATATATACAGTCACCGCTAGAGGGGGCTTCTCACATACAGATGTGTATATATAAACAGTCACCACTAGAGGGGGCTCCTCATATACAGATGTGTATATATACAGTCACCACTAGAGGAGGCTCCTCACATACAGATGTGTATATATATAGTCACCACTAGAGGGGGCTCCTCACATACAGATGTGTATATATACAGTCACCACTAGAGGGGGCTCCTCACATACAGATGTGTATATATACAGTCACCACTAGAGGGGGCTCCTCACATGCAGATGTGTGTATACAGTCACCACTAGAGGGGGCTCCTCACATACAGATGTGTATATACAGTCACCACTAGAGGGGGCTCCTCATATACAGATGTGTATATATACAGTCACCACTAGAGGGGGGTCCTCACATACAGATGTGTATATACAGTCACCACTAGAGGGGCTCCTCACATACAGATGTGTATATATACAGTCACCACTAGAGTAGGCTCCTCACATACAGATGTGTATATATATACAGTCACCACTAGAGGGGGCTCCTCACATACAGATGTGTATATATATACAGTCACCACTAGAGGGGGCTCCTCACATACAGATGTGTGTATATATATATATATATATATATATATATATATACAGTCACCAGTAGAGGGAGCTCCTCACATACAGATGTGTATATATATACAGTCACCACTAGAGGGGGCTCCTCACATACAGATGTGTATATATATACAGTCACCACTAGAGGGGGCTCCTCATATACAGATGTGTATATATAAAGTCACCACTAGAGGGGGCTCCTCACATACAGATGGGTATATATACAGTCACCACTAGAGTGGGCTTCTCACATACAGATGTGTATATATAAAAAGTCACCACTAGAGGGGGCTCCTCACATACAGATGTGTATATATAAACAGTCACCACTAGAGGGGGATCCTCACATACAGATGTGTGTATATACAGTCACCACTAGAGGGGGCTCCTCACATACAGATGTGTATATATACAGTCACCACTAGAGGGGGCTCCTCATATACAGATGTGTGTATATATATACAGTCACCACTAGAGGGGGCTCCTCACATACAGATGTGTATATATACAGTCTCCACTAGAGGGAGCTCCTCACATACAGATGTGTATATATATATACAGTCACCACTAGAGGGGGCTCCTCACATACAGATGTGTATATATATACAGTCACCACTAGAGGGGGCTCCTCACATACAGATGTGTGTATATATATATATATATATATATATATATATATACAGTCACCACTAGAGGGGGCTCCTCACATACAGATGTGTATATATACAGTCACCACTAGAGTGGGCTTCTCACATACAGATGTGTATATATACAGTCACCACTAGAGGGGGCTCCTCACATACAGATGTGTATATATAAACAGTCACCACTAGAGGGGGATCCTCACATACAGATGTGTGTATATACAGTCACCACTAGAGGGGGCTCCTCACATACAGATGTGTATATATACAGTCACCACTAGAGGGGGCTCCTCATATACAGATGTGTGTATATATATACAGTCACCACTAGAGGGGGCTCCTCACATACAGATGTGTATATATGCAGTCTCCACTAGAGGGAGCTCCTCACATACAGATGTGTATATATATACAGTCACCACTAGAGGGGGCTCCTCAAATACAGATGTGTATATATACAGTCACCACTAGAGGGGGCTGCTCACATACAAATGTGTATATATATACAGTCACCACTAGAGGGGGCTCCTCACATACAGATGTGTGTATATATATATATATATATACAGTCACCACTAGAGGGAGCTCCTCACATACAGATGTTTATATATACAGTCAACACTAGAGGAGGCTCCTGACATACAGATGTGTATATATATACAGTCACCACTAGAGGGGGCTCCTCATATACAGATGTGTATATATACAGTCACCACTAGAGGGGGCTCCTTACATACAGATATGTATATATACAGTCACCACTAGAGGGAGCTTCTCACATACAGATGTGTATATATAAACAGTCACCACTAGAGGGGGCTCCTCATATACAGATGTGTATATATACAGTCACCACTAGAGGGGGCTCCTCACATACAGATGTGTGTATATATATACAGTCACCACTAGAGGGGGCTCCTCATATACAGATGTGTATATATACAGTCACCACTAGAGGGGGCTCCTCACATACAGATGTGTATATATACAGTCACCACTAGAGGGAGCTCCTCACATACAGATGTGTATATATATACAGTCACCACTAGAGGGGGCTTCTCACATAAAGATGTGTATATATACAGTCACCACTAGAGGGGGATCCTCACATACAGATGTGTATATATATACAGTCACCACTAGAGGGGGCTCCTCACATAAAGATGTGTATATATACAGTCACCACTAGAGGGGGATCCTCACATACAGATGTGTATATATATACAGTAACCACTAGAGGGGGCTCCTCACATAAAGATGTGTATATATACAGTCACCACTAGAGGGGGATCCACACATACAGATGTGTATATATAAACAGTCACCACTAGAGGGGGATCCTCACATACAGATGTGTGTATATACAGTCACCACTATAGGGGGCTCCTCACATACAGATGTGCATATATACAGTCACCACTAGAGGGGGCTCCTCATATACAGATGTGTGTATATATATACAGTCACCACTAGAGGGGGCTCCTCACATACAGATGTGTGTATATACAGTCTCCACTAGAGGGAGCTCCTCACATACGGATGTGTATATATATACAGTCACCACTAAAGGGGGCTCCTCACATACAGATGTGTGTATATACAGTTTCCACTAGAGGGAGCTCCTCACATACAGATGTGTATATATATACAGTCACCACTAGAGGGGGCTCCTCACAAACACATGTGTATATATACAGTCACCACTAGAGGGGGCTCCTCACATACAGATGTGTATATATACAGTCACCACTAGAGGTGGCTCCTCACATACAGATGTGTATATATAAACAGTCTTCACTAGAGGGGGCTCCTCACATACAGATGTGTATATATAAACAGTCACCACTAGAGGGGGATCCTCACATACAGATGTGTGTATATACAGTCACCACTAGAGGGGGCTCCTCACATACAGATGTGTATATATACAGTCACCACTAGAGGGGGCTCCTCATATACAGATGTGTGTATATATATACAGTCACCACTAGAGGGAGCTCCTCACATACAGATGTGTATATATACAGTCACCACTAGAGGAGGCTCCTCACATACAGATGTGTATATATACAGTCACCACTAGAGGAGGCTCCTCACATACAGATGTGCATATATACAGTCACCACTAGAGGGGGCTCCTCACATACAGATGTGTATATACAGTCACCACTAGAGGGAGCTCCTCACATACAGATGTGTATATATACAGTCACCACTAGAGGGGGATCCTCACATACAGATGTGTGTATATACAGTCACCACTAGAGGGGGCTCCTCACATATAGATGTGTATATATACAGTCACCACTAGAGGGGGCTCCTCACATAAAGATGTGTATATATAGAGTCACCACTAGAGAGGGCTCCTCACATATAGATGTGTATATATACAGTCACCACTAGAGGGGGCTCCTCACATACAGATGTGTGTATATACAGTCACCACTAGAGGGGGCTCCTCACATACAGATGTGTATATATACAGTCACCACTAGAGGGGGCTCCTCACATACAGATGTGTGTATATACAGTCACCACTAGAGGAGGCTCCTCACATACAGATGTGTATATATACAGTCACCACTAGAGGGGGCTCCTCACATACAGATGTGTATATATACAGTCAACACTAGAGGGGGCTCCTCACATACAGATGTGTATATATACAGTCACCACTAGAGGGGGCTCCTCACATACAGATGTGTATATATACAGTCACCACTAGAGGGGGCTCCTCACATACAGATGTGTATATATACAGTCAGCACTAGAGAGGGCTCCTCACATACAGATGTGTATATATACAGTCACCACTAGAGGGGGCTCCTCACATACAGATGTGTGTATATATACAGTCAGCACTAGAGAGGGCTCCTCACATACAGATGTGTATATATACAGTCACCACTAGAGGGGGCTCCTCACATACAGATGTGTATATATACAGTCACCACTAGAGGGGGCTCCTCACATACAGATGTGTATATATACAGTCACCACTAGAGGAGGCTCCTCACATACAGATGTGTATATATACAGTCACCACTAGAGGGGGCTCCTCACATACAGATGTGTATATATAGAGTCACCACTAGAGGAGGCTCCTCACATACAGATGTGTATATATACAGTCACCACTAGAGAGGGCTCCTCACATACAGATGTGTATATATACAGTCACCACTAGAGGGGGCTCCTCACATACAGATGTGTATATATACAGTCACCACTAGAGGAGGCTCCTCACATACAGATGTGTATATATACAGTCACCACTAGAGGGGGCTCCTCACGTACAGATGTGTATATATACAGTCACCACTAGAGAGGGCTCCTCACACACAGATGTGTATATACACAGTCACCACTAGAGGGGGCTCCTCACATACAGATGTGTATATATACAGTCACCACTAGAGGGGGCTCCTCACATACAGATGTGTGTATATACAGTCACTACTAGAGGGGGCTCCTCACATACAGATGTGTATATATACAGTCACCACTAGAGGGGGCTCCTCACATACAGAGGTGTATATATACAGGCACCACTAGAGGGGGCTCCTCACATACAGATGTGTATATACAGTCACCACTAGAGGGAGCTCCTCACATACAGATGTGTATATATACAGTCACCACTAGATGGGGCTCCTCACATACAGATGTGTATATATACAGTCTCCACTAGAGGGGGCTCCTCACATACAGATGTGTATATATACAGTCACCACTAGAGGGGGCTCCTCACATACAGATGTGTATGTATACAGTCACCACTAGAGGGGGCTCCTCACATACAGATGTTTATATACAGTCACCACTAGAGGGGGCTCCTCACATACAGATGTTTATATACAGTCACCACTAGAGGGGGCTCCTCACATACAGATGTGTATATATACAGTCACCACTAGAGGGAGCTCCTCACATACAGATGAGTATATATACAGTCACCACTAGAGGGGGCTCCTCACATACAGATGTGTATATACAGTCACCACTAGAGGGGGCTCCTCACATACAGATGTGTATATATACAGTCACCACTAGAGGGAGCTCCTCACATACAGATGTGTATATATACAGTCACCACTAGAGGGAGCTCCTCACATACAGATGTATATATATACAGTCACCACTAGAGGGGGCTCCTCACATACAGATGTGTGTGTATATATACAGTCACCACTAGAGGGGGCTCCTCACATACAGATGTGTATATATACAGTCACCACTAGAGGGGGCTCCTCACATACAGATGTGTATATATATACAGTCACCACTAGAGGGGGCTCTTCACATACAGATGTGTATATATACAGTCACCACTAGAGGGAGCTTCTCACATACAGATGTGTATATACAGTCACCACTAGAGGGGGGTCCTCACATACAGATGTGTGTATATACAGTCACCACTAGAGGGGGCTCCTCACATACAGATGTGTATATATACAGTCACCACTAGAGGGGGCTCCTCACATACAGATGTGTATATATACAGTCACCACTAGAGGGGGCTCCTCACATACAGATGTGTATATATACAGTCACCACTAGAGGGGGCTCCTCACATACAGATGTGTAGATATATACAGTCACCACTAGAGGGGGCTCCTCACATACAGATGTGCTTATATACAGTCACCACTAGAGGGGGCTCCTCATATACAGATGTGTATATATATACAGTCACCACTAGAGGGGGTTCCTCACATACAGATGTGTATATATACAGTCACCACTAGAGGGGGCTCCTCACATACAGATGTGTATATATACAGTCACCACTAGAGGGGGATCCTCACATACAGATGTGTATATATACAGTCACCACTAGAGGGGGCTCCTCACATACAGATATGTGTATACAGTCACCACTAGAGGGAGCTCCTCACATACAGATGTGTATATATACAGTCACCACTAGAGGGGGCTCCTCACATACAGATGTGTACATATACAGTCACCACTAGAGGGGGCTCCTCACATACAGATGTGTATATATATACAGTCACCACTAGAGGAGGCTCCTCACATACAGATGTGTATATACACAGTCACTACTAGAGGGGGCTCCTCACATACAGATGTGTGTATATACAGTCACCACTAGAGGGGGCTCCACACATACAGATTTGTGTATATACAGTCACCACTAGAGGAGGCTCCTCACATACAGATGTGTATATATACAGTCACCACTAGAGGGGGCTCCTCACATACAGATGTGTGTATATACAGTCACCACTAGAGGGGGTTCCTCACATACAGATGTGTGTATATACAGTCTCCACTAGAGGGGTATCCTCACATACAGATGTGTATATATACAGTCTCCACTAGAGGGGGATCCTCACATACAGATGTGTATATATACAGTCACCACTAGAGGGGGCTCCTCACATACAGATGTGTATATATACAGTCACCACTAGAGGAGGCTCCTCACATACAGATGTGTATATATACAGTCACCACTAGAGGAGGCTCCTCACATACAGATGTATATATATACAGTCACCACTAGAGGGAGCTCCTCACATACAGATGTGTGTATATACAGTCACCACTAGAGGGGGCTCCTCACATACAGATGTGAATATACAGTCACCACTAGAGGGGGCTCCTCACATACAGATGTGTATATATACAGTCACCACTAGAAGGGGCTACTCACATACAGATGTGTGTATATACAGTCACCACTAGAGGGGGCTCCTCACATACAGATGTGTATATATATATACAGTCACCACTAGAGGAGGCTCCTCACTTACATATGTGTATATTTACAGTCTCCACTAGAGGGGGCTCCTCATATACAGAAGTGTATATATACAGTCACCACTAGAGGGAGCTCCTCACATACAGTTGTGTGTATATACAGTCACCACTAGAGGGGGCTCCTCACATACAGATGTGTATATATACAGTCACCACTAGAGGAGGCTCCTCATACACAGAAGTGTATATATACAGTCTCCACTAGAGGGAGCTCCTCACATACAGATGTGTATATATACAGTCACCACTAGAGGTGGCTCCTCATATACAGAAGTGTATATATATACAGTCACCACTAGAGGGGGCTCCTCACATACAGAAGTGTATATATATATACAGTCACCACTAGAGGGGGCTCCTCACATACAGAAGTGTATATATACAGTCTCCACTAGAGGGGGCTCCTCATATACAGATGTGTGTATATATACAGTCACCACTAGAGGGGGCTACTCACATACAGATGTGTATATATACAGTCACCACTAGAGGGGGCTTCTCACATACAGATGTGTATATATATACAGTCACCACTAGAGGGGGTTCCTCACATACAGATGTGTATATGTACAGTCACCACTAGAGGGGGCTCCTCACATACAGATGTGTATATATACAGTCACCACTAGAGGGAGATCCTCACATACAGATGTGTGTATATACAGTCATCACTAGAGGGGGCTCCTCACATACAGATGTGTATATGTACAGTCACCACTAGAGGGGGCTCTTCACATACAGATGTGTATATATACAGTCACCTCTAGAGGGGGCTCCTCACATACAGATGTGTATATATATACAGTCACCACTAGAGGAGGCTCCTCACATACAGATGTGTATATATACAGTCACCACTAGAGGAGGCTCCTCATATTCAGATGTGTATATACAGTCACCACTAGAGGGAGCTCCTCACATACAGATGTGTGTATATGTACAGTCACCACTAGAGGGAGCTCCTCACATAAAGATGTGTATATATACAGTCACCACTAGAGAGGGCTCCTCACATACAGATGTGTGTATATACAGTCACCACTAGAGGGGGCTCCTCACATACAGATGTGTATATATACAGTCACCACTAGAGGGGGCTCCTCACATACAGATGTGTATATATATACAGTCACCACTAGAGGGGGCTCCTCACATACAGCTGTGTATATATACAGTCACCACTAGAGGGGGATCCTCACATACAGATGTGTATATATACAGTCACCACTAGAGGGGGCTCCTCACATAAAGATGTGTGTATATACAGTCACCACTAGAGGAGGCTCCTCATATTCAGATGTGTATATACAGTCACCACTAGAGGGAGCTCCTCACATACAGATGTGTGTATATGTACAGTCAACACTAGAGGGAGCTCCTCACATAAAGATGTGTATATATACAGTCACCACTAGAGAGGGCTCCTCACATACAGATGTGTGTATATACAGTCACCACTAGAGGGGGCTCCTCACATACAGATGTGTATATATACAGTCACCACTAGAGGGGGCTCCTCACATACAGATGTGTATATATACAGTCACCACTAGAGGGGGCTCCTCACATACAGATGTGTATATATACAGTCACCACTAGAGGGGGCTACTCACATACAGATGTGTAAATATACAGTCACCACTAGAGGGGGCTCCTCACATACAGATGTGTGTGTATATACAGTCACCACTAGAGGAGGCTCCTCACATACAGATGTGTGTATATACAGTCACCACTAGAGGGAGCTCCTCACATATAGATGTGTATATATACAGTCACCACTAGAGGGAGCTCCTCACATACAGATGTGTATATATATACAGTCACCACTAGAGGGGGCTCCTCACATACAGATGTGTATATATACAGTCACCACTAGAGAGGGCTCCTCACATACAGATGTGTATATACACAGTCACCACTAGAGGGGGCTCCTCACATACAGATGTGTATATATACAGTCACTACTAGAGGGGGCTCCTCACATACAGATGTGTATATATACAGTCACCACTAGAGGTGGCTCCTCACATACAGATGTGTATATATACAGTCACCACTAGAGGGGGCTCCTCACATACAGATGTGCATATACAGTCACCACTAGAGGGAGCTCCTCACATACAGATGTGTATATATACAGTCACCACTAGAGGGGGCTCCTCACATACAGATGTGTATATATACAGTCACCACTAGAGGGGGCTCCTCAAATACAGATGTATATATATATACAGTCACCACTAGAGGAGGCTCCTCACATACAGATGTGTATATATACAGTCTCCACTAGAGGGGGATCCTCACGTACAGATGTGTATATATACAGTCACCACTAGAGGGGGCTCCTCACATACAGATGTGTATATATACAGTCGCTACTAGAGGGGGCTCCTCACATACAGATGTGTATATATACAGTCACCACTAGAGGGGGCTCCTCACATACAGATGTGTATATATACAGTCACCACTAGAGGGGGCTCCTCACATACAGATGTGTATATACAGTCACCACTAGAGGGAGCTCTTCACATACAGATGTGTATATATACAGTCACCACTAGAGGGGGCTCCTCACATACAGATGTGTATATATACAGTCACCACTAGAGGGGGCTCCTCAAATACAGATGTGTGTATATATATACAGTCACCACTAGAGGGGGCTCCTCACATACAGATGTGTTTATATACAGTCACCACTAGAGGAGGCTCCTCACATACAGATGTGTATATATACAGTCACCACTAGAGGGGGCTCCTCACATACAGATGTGTGTATATATACAGTCACCACTAGAGGGGGCTCCTCACATACAGATGTGTATATATATATATACAGTCTCCACCAGAGGGAGCTCCTCACATACAGATGTGTGTATATATATATACAGTCACCACTAGAGGGGGTTCCTCACATACAGATGTGTATATATACAGTCACCACTAGAGGGAGCTCCTCACATACAGATGTGTATATATACAGTCACCACTAGAGGGGGCTCCCATACAGATGTGTATATGTACAGTCACCATTAGAGGGGGATCTTCACATACAGATATGTATATATACAGTCACCACTAGAGGGGGCTCTCATACAGATGTGTATATATACAGTCACCATTAGAGGGGGCGCTTCACATACAGATATGTATATATACAGTCATCACTAGATGGGGCTCCTCACATACAGATGTGTGTATATACAGTCACCACTAGAGGGGGCTCCTCACATACAGATGTGTATATATACATTCACCACTAGAGGGGGCTCCTCACATACAGATGTGTATATATACAGTCACCACTAGAGGGGACTCCTCACATACAGATGTGTATATATACTGTCACCACTAGAGGGAGCTCCTCACATACAGATGTGTGTATATATATATACAGTCACCACTAGAGGGAGCTCCTCACATACAGATGTGTGTATATATATACAGTCACCACTAGAGGGAGCTTCTCACATACAGATGTGTGTATATACAGTCACCACTAGAGGGGGCTCCTCATATACAGATGTGTATATACACAGTCACCACTAGAAGGGGCTACTCATATACCGATGTGTATATATATACAGTCACCACTAGAGGGAGCTCCTCACAAACAGATGTGTATATATATACAGTCACCACTAGAGGGGGCTCCTCACATACAGATGTGTATATATTTACAGTCACCACTAGAGGGGGCTCCTCACATACAGATGTGTATATATATACAGTCACCACTAGAGGGAGCTCCTCACATACAGATGTGTATATATACAGTCACCACTAGAGGGAGCTCCTCACATACAGATGTGTATATATACAGTCACCACTAGAGGGGGCTCCTCACATACAGATATGTATATATACAGTCACCACTAGAGGGGGCTCCTCACATACAGATGTGTATATATAAAGTCACCACTAGAGGGAGCTCCTCACATACAGATGTGTATATACAGTCACCACTAGAGGGGACTCCTCACATAAAGATGTGTATATACAGTCACCACTAGAGGGGGCTCCTCACATACAGATGTGTATATATACAGTCACCACTAGAGGGAGCTCCTCACATACAGATGTGTAAATATACAGTCACCACTAGAGGGGGCTTCTCACTTACAGATGTGTATATATACAGTCACCACTAGAGGGAGCTCCTCACTTACAGATGTGTGTATATATAGTCACCACTAGAGGGAGCTACTCACTTACAGATGTGTATATATACAGTCACCACTAGAGGGTGCTCCTCACATACAGATGTGTGTATATATACAGTCACCACTAGAGGAGGCTCCTCACATACAGATGTGTATATATACAGTCACCACTAGAGGGAGCTCCTCACATACAGATGTGTATATATACAGTCACCACTAGAGGGGGCTCCTCACTTACAGATGTGTATATATACAGTCACCACTAGAGGGAGCTCCTCGCATACAGATGTGTATATACAGTCACCACTAGAGGGAGCTCCTCACATACAGATGTGTATATACAGTCACCACTAGAGGGAGCTCCTCACTTACAGATGTGTATATATACAGTCACCACTAGAGGGGGCTCCTCACTTACAGATGTGTATATATACAGTCACCACTAGAGGGGGCTCCTCACATACAGATGTGTGTATATATACAGTCACCACTAGAGGAGGCTCCTCACATACAGATGTGTATATATACAGTCACCACTAGAGGGAGCGCCTCACATACAGATGTGTATGTATACAGTCACCACTAGAGGGAGCTCCTCACATACGGATGTGTATATATACAGTCACCACTAGAGGGGGTTCCTCACATACAGATGTGTATATATACAGTCACCACTAGAGGGGGCTCCTCACATACAGATGTGTATATACAGTCACCACTAGAGGGGGCTCCTCACATACAGATGTGTATATATACAGTCACCACTAGAAGGGGCTCTTCACATACAGATGTGTGTATATACAGTCACCACTAGAGGGGGCTCCTCACATACAGATGTGAATATACAGTCACCACTAGAGGGGGCTCCTCACATACAGATGTGTATATATACAGTCACCACTAGAAGGGGCTACTCACATACAGATGTGTGTATATACAGTCACCACTAGAGGGGGCTCCTCACATACAGATGTGTATATATATATATAGAGTCACCACTAGAGGAGGCTCCTCACTTACATATGTGTATATATACAGTCTCCACTAGAGGGGGCTCCTCATATACAGAAGTGTATATATACAGTCACCACTAGAGGGAGCTCCTCACATACAGATGTGTATATATACAGTCACCACTAGAGGGGGCTCCTCACATACAGATGTGTATATATACAGTCACCACTAGAGGAGGCTCCTCATACACAGATGTGTATATATACAGTCACCACTAGAAGGGGCTCCTCACATACAGATGTGTGTATATACAGTCACCACTAGAGGGGATTCCTCACATACAGATGTGTATATACAGTCAATACTAGAGGGGGCTCCTCACATACAGATGTGTGTTTATATATACAGTCACCACTAGAGGGGGCTCCTCACATACAGATGTGTATATATACAGTCACCACTAGAGGGGGCTCCTCACTTACCGATGTGTATATATACAGTCACCAGTAGAGGTGGCTCCTCATATACAGAAGTGTATATATATACAGTCACCACTAGAGGGGGCTCCTCACATACAGAAGTGTTTATATATACAGTCACCACTAGAGGGGGCTCCTCACATACAGAAGTGTATATATACAGTCTCCACTAGAGGGGGCTCCTCATATACAGATGTGTGTATATATACAGTCACCACTAGAGGGGGCTCCTCACATACAGATGTGTATATATACAGTCACCACTAGAGGGGGGCTCCTCACATACAGATGTGTATATATATACAGTCACCACTAGAGGGGGTTCCTCACATACAGATGTGTATATGTACAGTCACCACTAGAGGGAGCTCCTCACATACAGATGTGTATATATACAGCCACCACTAGAGGGGGCTCCTCACATACAGATGTTTATATACAGTCACCACTAGAGGGGGCTCCTCACATACAGATGTTAATATACAGTCACCACTAGAGGAGGCTCCTCACATACAGATGTGTATATATACAGTCACCACTAGAGGGAGCTCCTCACATACAGATGTGTATATACAGTCACCACTAGAGGGGGCTCCTCATATACAGATGTGTGTATACAGTCACCACTAGAGGGGGCTCCTCACATACAGATGTGTATATATACAGTCACCACTAGAGGGGGCTCCTCACATACAGATGTGTATATATATACAGTCACCACTAGAGGGGGCTCCTCACATACAGATGTGTATATATATACAGTCACCACTAGAGGGGGCGCCTCATATACAGTCACCACTAGAGGGGGCTCCTCACATACAGAAGTATATATATACAGTCTCCACTAGAGGGGGCTCCTCATATACAGATGTGTGTATATATACAGTCACCACTAGACGGGGCTCCTCACATACAGATGTGTATATATACAGTCACCACTAGAGTTTGCTCCTCACATACAGATGTGTATATATATACAGTCACCACTAGAGGGGGTTCCTCACATACAGATGTGTATATGTACAGTCACCACTAGAGGGAGCTCCTCACATACAGATGTGTATATATACAGTCACCACTAGAGGGGGCTCCTCACTTACAGATGTGTATATATACAGTCACCACTAGAGGGAGCTCCTCGCATACAGATGTGTATATACAGTCACCACTAGAGGGAGCTCCTCACATACAGATGTGTATATACAGTCACCACTAGAGGGAGCTCCTCACTTACAGATGTGTATATATACAGTCACCACTAGAGGGGGCTCCTCACTTACAGATGTGTATATATACAGTCACCACTAGAGGGGGCTCCTCACATACAGATGTGTGTATATATACAGTCACCACTAGAGGAGGCTCCTCACATACAGATGTGTATATATACAGTCACCACTAGAGGGAGCGCCTCACATACAGATGTGTATGTATACAGTCACCACTAGAGGGAGCTCCTCACATACGGATGTGTATATATACAGTCACCACTAGAGGGGGTTCCTCACATACAGATGTGTATATATACAGTCACCACTAGAGGGGGCTCCTCGCATACAGATGTGTGTGTATATACAGTCACCACTAGAGGAGGCTCCTCACATACAGATGTGTGTATATACAGTCACCACTAGAGGGAGCTCCTCACATATAGATGTGTATATATACAGTCACCACTAGAGGGAGCTCCTCACATACAGATGTGTATATATATACAGTCACCACTAGAGGGGGCTCCTCACATACAGATGTGTATATATACAGTCACCACTAGAGAGGGCTCCTCACATACAGATGTGTATATACACAGTCACCACTAGAGGGGGCTCCTCACATACAGATGTGTATATATACAGTCACTACTAGAGGGGGCTCCTCACATACAGATGTGTATATATACAGTCACCACTAGAGGTGGCTCCTCACATACAGATGTGTATATATACAGTCACCACTAGAGGGGGCTCCTCACATACAGATGTGCATATACAGTCACCACTAGAGGGAGCTCCTCACATACAGATGTGTATATATACAGTCACCACTAGAGGGGGCTCCTCACATACAGATGTGTATATATACAGTCACCACTAGAGGGGGCTCCTCAAATACAGATGTGTATATATATACAGTCACCACTAGAGGAGGCTCCTCACATACAGATGTGTATATATACAGTCTCCACTAGAGGGGGATCCTCACGTACAGATGTGTATATATACAGTCACCACTAGAGGGGGCTCCTCACATACAGATGTGTATATATACAGTCGCTACTAGAGGGGGCTCCTCACATACAGATGTGTATATATACAGTCACCACTAGAGGGGGCTCCTCACATACAGATGTGTATATATACAGTCACCACTAGAGGGGGCTCCTCACATACAGATGTGTATATACAGTCACCACTAGAGGGAGCTCTTCACATACAGATGTGTATATATACAGTCACCACTAGAGGGGGCTCCTCACATACAGATGTGTATATATACAGTCACCACTAGAGGGGGCTCCTCAAATACAGATGTGTGTATATATATACAGTCACCACTAGAGGGGGCTCCTCACATACAGATGTGTTTATATACAGTCACCACTAGAGGAGGCTCCTCACATACAGATGTGTATATATACAGTCACCACTAGAGGGGGCTCCTCACATACAGATGTGTGTATATATACAGTCACCACTAGAGGGGGCTCCTCACATACAGATGTGTATATATATATATACAGTCTCCACCAGAGGGAGCTCCTCACATACAGATGTGTGTATATATATATACAGTCACCACTAGAGGGGGTTCCTCACATACAGATGTGTATATATACAGTCACCACTAGAGGGAGCTCCTCACATACAGATGTGTATATATACAGTCACCACTAGAGGGGGCTCCCATACAGATGTGTATATGTACAGTCACCATTAGAGGGGGATCTTCACATACAGATATGTATATATACAGTCACCACTAGAGGGGGCTCTCATACAGATGTGTATATATACAGTCACCATTAGAGGGGGCGCTTCACATACAGATATGTATATATACAGTCATCACTAGAGGGGGCTCCTCACATACAGATGTGTGTATATACAGTCACCACTAGAGGGGGCTCCTCACATACAGATGTGTATATATACATTCACCACTAGAGGGGGCTCCTCACATACAGATGTGTATATATACAGTCACCACTAGAGGGGACTCCTCACATACAGATGTGTATATATACTGTCACCACTAGAGGGAGCTCCTCACATACAGATGTGTGTATATATATATACAGTCACCACTAGAGGGAGCTCCTCACATACAGATGTGTGTATATATATACAGTCACCACTAGAGGGAGCTCCTCACATACAGATGTGTGTATATACAGTCACCACTAGAGGGGGCTCCTCATATACAGATGTGTATATACACAGTCACCACTAGAAGGGGCTACTCATATACCGATGTGTATATATATACAGTCACCACTAGAGGGAGCTCCTCACAAACAGATGTGTAGATATATACAGTCACCACTAGAGGGGGCTCCTCACATACAGATGTGTATATATTTACAGTCACCACTAGAGGGGGCTCCTCACATACAGATGTGTATATATATACAGTCACCACTAGAGGGAGCTCCTCACATACAGATGTGTATATATACAGTCACCACTAGAGGGAGCTCCTCACATACAGATGTGTATATATACAGTCACCACTAGAGGGGGCTCCTCACATACAGATATGTATATATACAGTCACCACTAGAGGGGGCTCCTCACATACAGATGTGTATATATAAAGTCACCACTAGAGGGAGCTCCTCACATACAGATGTGTATATACAGTCACCACTAGAGGGGACTCCTCACATAAAGATGTGTATATACAGTCACCACTAGAGGGGGCTCCTCACATACAGATGTGTATATATACAGTCACCACTAGAGGGAGCTCCTCACATACAGATGTGTAAATATACAGTCACCACTAGAGTGGGCTTCTCACTTACAGATGTGTATATATACAGTCACCACTAGAGGGAGCTCCTCACTTACAGATGTGTGTATATATAGTCACCACTAGAGGGAGCTACTCACTTACAGATGTGTATATATACAGTCACCACTAGAGGGTGCTCCTCACATACAGATGTGTGTATATATACAGTCACCACTAGAGGAGGCTCCTCACATACAGATGTGTATATATACAGTCACCACTAGAGGGAGCTCCTCACATACAGATGTGTATATATACAGTCACCACTAGAGGGGGCTCCTCACTTACAGATGTGTATATATACAGTCACCACTAGAGGGAGCTCCTCGCATACAGATGTGTATATACAGTCACCACTAGAGGGAGCTCCTCACATACAGATGTGTATATACAGTCACCACTAGAGGGAGCTCCTCACTTACAGATGTGTATATATACAGTCACCACTAGAGGGGGCTCCTCACTTACAGATGTGTATATATACAGTCACCACTAGAGGGGGCTCCTCACATACAGATGTGTGTATATATACAGTCACCACTAGAGGGGGCTCCTCACATACAGATGTGTATATATACAGTCACCACTAGAGGGAGCGCCTCACATACAGATGTGTATGTATACAGTCACCACTAGAGGGAGCTCCTCACATACGGATGTGTATATATACAGTCACCACTAGAGGGGGTTCCTCACATACAGATGTGTATATATACAGTCACCACTAGAGGGGGCTCCTCACATACAGATGTGTATATACAGTCACCACTAGAGGGGGCTCCTCACATACAGATGTGTATATATACAGTCACCACTAGAAGGGGCTCTTCACATACAGATGTGTGTATATACAGTCACCACTAGAGGGGGCTCCTCACATACAGATGTGAATATACAGTCACCACTAGAGGGGGCTCCTCACATACAGATGTGTATATATACAGTCACCACTAGAAGGGGCTACTCACATACAGATGTGTGTATATACAGTCACCACTAGAGGGGGCTCCTCACATACAGATGTGTATATATATATAGAGTCACCACTAGAGGAGGCTCCTCACTTACATATGTGTATATATACAGTCTCCACTAGAGGGGGCTCCTCATATACAGAAGTGTATATATACAGTCACCACTAGAGGGAGCTCCTCACATACAGATGTGTATATATACAGTCACCACTAGAGGGGGCTCCTCACATACAGATGTGTATATATACAGTCACCACTAGAGGAGGCTCCTCATACACAGATGTGTATATATACAGTCACCACTAGAAGGGGCTCCTCACATACAGATGTGTGTATATACAGTCACCACTAGAGGGGATTCCTCACATACAGATGTGTATATACAGTCAATACTAGAGGGGGCTCCTCACATACAGATGTGTGTTTATATATACAGTCACCACTAGAGGGGGCTCCTCACATACAGATGTGTATATATACAGTCACCACTAGAGGGGGCTCCTCACTTACCGATGTGTATATATACAGTCACCAGTAGAGGTGGCTCCTCATATACAGATGTTTATATACAGTCACCACTAGAGGGGGCTCCTCACATACAGATGTTAATATACAGTCACCACTAGAGGAGGCTCCTCACATACAGATGTGTATATATACAGTCACCACTAGAGGGAGCTCCTCACATACAGATGTGTATATACAGTCACCACTAGAGGGGGCTCCTCACATACAGAAGTGTTTATATATACAGTCACCACTAGAGGGGGCTCCTCACATACAGAAGTGTATATATACAGTCTCCACTAGAGGGGGCTCCTCATATACAGATGTGTGTATATATACAGTCACCACTAGAGGGGGCTCCTCACATACAGATGTGTATATATACAGTCACCACTAGAGGGGGCTCCTCACATACAGATGTGTATATATATACAGTCACCACTAGAGGGGGTTCCTCACATACAGATGTGTATATGTACAGTCACCACTAGAGGGAGCTCCTCACATACAGATGTGTATATATACAGCCACCACTAGAGGGGGCTCCTCACATACAGATGTTTATATACAGTCACCACTAGAGGGGGCTCCTCACATACAGATGTTAATATACAGTCACCACTAGAGGAGGCTCCTCACATACAGATGTGTATATATACAGTCACCACTAGAGGGAGCTCCTCACATACAGATGTGTATATACAGTCACCACTAGAGGGGGCTCCTCATATACAGATGTGTGTATACAGTCACCACTAGAGGGGGCTCCTCACATACAGATGTGTATATATACAGTCACCACTAGAGGGGGCTCCTCACATACAGATGTGTATATATATACAGTCACCACTAGAAGGGGCTCCTCACATACAGATGTGTATATATATACAGTCACCACTAGAGGGGGCGCCTCATATACAGTCACCACTAGAGGGGGCTCCTCACATACAGAAGTATATATATACAGTCTCCACTAGAGGGGGCTCCTCATATACAGATGTGTGTATATATACAGTCACCACTAGACGGGGCTCCTCACATACAGATGTGTATATATACAGTCACCACTAGAGTTTGCTCCTCACATACAGATGTGTATATATATACAGTCACCACTAGAGGGGGTTCCTCACATACAGATGTGTATATGTACAGTCACCACTAGAGGGAGCTCCTCACATACAGATGTGTATATATACAGTCACCACTAGAGGGGGCTCCTCACTTACAGATGTGTATATATACAGTCACCACTAGAGGGAGCTCCTCGCATACAGATGTGTATATACAGTCACCACTAGAGGGAGCTCCTCACATACAGATGTGTATATACAGTCACCACTAGAGGGAGCTCCTCACTTACAGATGTGTATATATACAGTCACCACTAGAGGGGGCTCCTCACTTACAGATGTGTATATATACAGTCACCACTAGAGGGAGCTCCTCGCATACAGATGTGTATATACAGTCACCACTAGAGGGAGCTCCTCACATACAGATGTGTATATACAGTCACCACTAGAGGGAGCTCCTCACTTACAGATGTGTATATATACAGTCACCACTAGAGGGGGCTCCTCACATACAGATGTGTATATACAGTCACCACTAGAGGGAGCTCCTCACATACAGATGTGTATATACAGTCACCACTAGAGGGAGCTCCTCACTTACAGATGTGTATATATACAGTCAGCACTAGAGGGAGCTCCTCGCATACAGATGTGTATATACAGTCACCACTAGAGGGAGCTCCTCACATACAGATGTGTATATACAGTCACCACTAGAGGGAGCTCCTCACTTACAGATGTGTATATATACAGTCACCACTAGAGGGGGCTCCTCACATACAGATGTGTGTATATACACAGTCACCACTAGAGGAGGCTCCTCACATACAGATGTGTATATATACAGTCACCACTAGAGGGAGCGCCTCACATACAGATGTGTATGTATACAGTCACCACTAGAGGGAGCTCCTCACATACGGATGTGTATATATACAGTCACCACTAGAGGGGGTTCCTCACATACAGATGTGTATATATACAGTCACCACTAGAGGGGGCTCCTCACATACAGATGTGTATATACAGTCACCACTAGAGGGGGCTCCTCACATACAGATGTGTATATATACAGTCACCACTAGAAGGGGCTCTTCACATACAGATGTGTGTATATACAGTCACCACTAGAGGGGGCTCCTCACATACAGATGTGAATATACAGTCACCACTAGAGGGGGCTCCTCACATACAGATGTGTATATATACAGTCACCACTAGAAGGGGCTACTCACATACAGATGTGTGTATATACAGTCACCACTAGAGGGGGCTCCTCACATACAGATGTGTATATATATATATAGAGTCACCACTAGAGGAGGCTCCTCACTTACATATGTGTATATATACAGTCTCCACTAGAGGGGGCTCCTCATATACAGAAGTGTATATATACAGTCACCACTAGAGGGAGCTCCTCACATACAGATGTGTATATATACAGTCACCACTAGAGGGGGCTCCTCACATACAGATGTGTATATATACAGTCACCACTAGAGGAGGCTCCTCATACACAGATGTGTATATATACAGTCACCACTAGAAGGGGCTCCTCACATACAGATGTGTGTATATACAGTCACCACTAGAGGGGATTCCTCACATACAGATGTGTATATACAGTCAATACTAGAGGGGGCTCCTCACATACAGATGTGTGTTTATATATACAGTCACCACTAGAGGGGGCTCCTCACATACAGATGTGTATATATACAGTCACCACTAGAGGGGGCTCCTCACTTACCGATGTGTATATATACAGTCACCAGTAGAGGTGGCTCCTCATATACAGAAGTGTATATATATACAGTCACCACTAGAGGGGGCTCCTCACATACAGAAGTGTTTATATATACAGTCACCACTAGAGGGGGCTCCTCACATACAGAAGTGTATATATACAGTCTCCACTAGAGGGGGCTCCTCATATACAGATGTGTGTATATATACAGTCACCACTAGAGGGGGCTCCTCACATACAGATGTGTATATATACAGTCACCACTAGAGGGGGCTCCTCACATACAGATGTGTATATATATACAGTCACCACTAGAGGGGGTTCCTCACATACAGATGTGTATATGTACAGTCACCACTAGAGGGAGCTCCTCACATACAGATGTGTATATATACAGCCACCACTAGAGGGGGCTCCTCACATACAGATGTTTATATACAGTCACCACTAGAGGGGGCTCCTCACATACAGATGTTAATATACAGTCACCACTAGAGGAGGCTCCTCACATACAGATGTGTATATATACAGTCACCACTAGAGGGAGCTCCTCACATACAGATGTGTATATACAGTCACCACTAGAGGGGGCTCCTCATATACAGATGTGTGTATACAGTCACCACTAGAGGGGGCTCCTCACATACAGATGTGTATATATACAGTCACCACTAGAGGGGGCTCCTCACATACAGATGTGTATATATATACAGTCACCACTAGAAGGGGCTCCTCACATACAGATGTGTATATATATACAGTCACCACTAGAGGGGGCGCCTCATATACAGTCACCACTAGAGGGGGCTCCTCACATACAGAAGTATATATATACAGTCTCCACTAGAGGGGGCTCCTCATATACAGATGTGTGTATATATACAGTCACCACTAGACGGGGCTCCTCACATACAGATGTGTATATATACAGTCACCACTAGAGTTTGCTCCTCACATACAGATGTGTATATATATACAGTCACCACTAGAGGGGGTTCCTCACATACAGATGTGTATATGTACAGTCACCACTAGAGGGAGCTCCTCACATACAGATGTGTATATATACAGTCACCACTAGAGGGGGCTCCTCACTTACAGATGTGTATATATACAGTCACCACTAGAGGGAGCTCCTCGCATACAGATGTGTATATACAGTCACCACTAGAGGGAGCTCCTCACATACAGATGTGTATATACAGTCACCACTAGAGGGAGCTCCTCACTTACAGATGTGTATATATACAGTCACCACTAGAGGGGGCTCCTCACTTACAGATGTGTATATATACAGTCAGCACTAGAGGGGGCTCCTCACATACAGATGTGTATATACAGTCACCACTAGAGGGAGCTCCTCACATACAGATGTGTATATACAGTCACCACTAGAGGGAGCTCCTCACTTACAGATGTGTATATATACAGTCAGCACTAGAGGGAGCTCCTCGCATACAGATGTGTATATACAGTCACCACTAGAGGGAGCTCCTCACATACAGATGTGTATATACAGTCACCACTAGAGGGAGCTCCTCACTTACAGATGTGTATATATACAGTCACCACTAGAGGGGGCTCCTCACATACAGATGTGTGTATATACACAGTCACCACTAGAGGAGGCTCCTCACATACAGATGTGTATATATACAGTCACCACTAGAGGGAGCGCCTCACATACAGATGTGTATGTATACAGTCACCACTAGAGGGAGCTCCTCACATACGGATGTGTATATATACAGTCACCACTAGAGGGGGTTCCTCACATACAGATGTGTATATATACAGTCACCACTAGAGGGGGCTCCTCACATACAGATGTGTATATACAGTCACCACTAGAGGGGGCTCCTCACATACAGATGTGTATATATACAGTCACCACTAGAAGGGGCTCTTCACATACAGATGTGTGTATATACAGTCACCACTAGAGGGGGCTCCTCACATACAGATGTGAATATACAGTCACCACTAGAGGGGGCTCCTCACATACAGATGTGTATATATACAGTCACCACTAGAAGGGGCTACTCACATACAGATGTGTGTATATACAGTCACCACTAGAGGGGGCTCCTCACATACAGATGTGTATATATATATAGAGTCACCACTAGAGGAGGCTCCTCACTTACATATGTGTATATATACAGTCTCCACTAGAGGGGGCTCCTCATATACAGAAGTGTATATATACAGTCACCACTAGAGGGAGCTCCTCACATACAGATGTGTATATATACAGTCACCACTAGAGGGGGCTCCTCACATACAGATGTGTATATATACAGTCACCACTAGAGGAGGCTCCTCATACACAGATGTGTATATATACAGTCACCACTAGAAGGGGCTCCTCACATACAGATGTGTGTATATACAGTCACCACTAGAGGGGATTCCTCACATACAGATGTGTATATACAGTCAATACTAGAGGGGGCTCCTCACATACAGATGTGTGTTTATATATACAGTCACCACTAGAGGGGGCTCCTCACATACAGATGTGTATATATACAGTCACCACTAGAGGGGGCTCCTCACTTACCGATGTGTATATATACAGTCACCAGTAGAGGTGGCTCCTCATATACAGAAGTGTATATATATACAGTCACCACTAGAGGGGGCTCCTCACATACAGAAGTGTTTATATATACAGTCACCACTAGAGGGGGCTCCTCACATACAGAAGTGTATATATACAGTCTCCACTAGAGGGGGCTCCTCATATACAGATGTGTGTATATATACAGTCACCACTAGAGGGGGCTCCTCACATACAGATGTGTATATATACAGTCACCACTAGAGGGGGCTCCTCACATACAGATGTGTATATATATACAGTCACCACTAGAGGGGGTTCCTCACATACAGATGTGTATATGTACAGTCACCACTAGAGGGAGCTCCTCACATACAGATGTGTATATATACAGCCACCACTAGAGGGGGCTCCTCACATACAGATGTTTATATACAGTCACCACTAGAGGGGGCTCCTCACATACAGATGTTAATATACAGTCACCACTAGAGGAGGCTCCTCACATACAGATGTGTATATATACAGTCACCACTAGAGGGAGCTCCTCACATACAGATGTGTATATACAGTCACCACTAGAGGGGGCTCCTCATATACAGATGTGTGTATACAGTCACCACTAGAGGGGGCTCCTCACATACAGATGTGTATATATACAGTCACCACTAGAGGGGGCTCCTCACATACAGATGTGTATATATATACAGTCACCACTAGAGGGGGCTCCTCACATACAGATGTGTATATATATACAGTCACCACTAGAGGGGGCGCCTCATATACAGTCACCACTAGAGGGGGCTCCTCACATACAGAAGTATATATATACAGTCTCCACTAGAGGGGGCTCCTCATATACAGATGTGTGTATATATACAGTCACCACTAGACGGGGCTCCTCACATACAGATGTGTATATATACAGTCACCACTAGAGTTTGCTCCTCACATACAGATGTGTATATATATACAGTCACCACTAGAGGGGGTTCCTCACATACAGATGTGTATATGTACAGTCACCACTAGAGGGAGCTCCTCACACACAGATGTGTATATATACAGTCACCACTAGAGGGGGCTCCTCACATACAGATGTTTATATACAGTCACCACTAGAGGGGGCTCCTCACATACAGATGTTTATATACAGTCACCACTAGAGGAGGCTCCTCTCATACAGATGTGTATATATACAGTCACCACTAGAGGGAGCTCCTCACATACAGATGTGTATATACAGTCACCACTAGAGGGGGCTCCTCACATACAGATGTGTGTATATACAGTCACCACTAGAGGGGGCTCCTCACATACAGATGTGTATATATACAGTCACCACTAGATGGGGTTCCTCACATACAGATGTGTATATATACAGTCACCACTAAAGAGAGCTCCTCACATACAGATGTGTATATACAGTCAATACTAGAGGGGGCTCCTCACATACAGATGTGTGTATATATATACAGTCACCACTAGAGGGGGTTCCTCACATACAGATGTGTATATATACAGTCACCACTAGAGGGGGCTCCTCACATACAGATGTGTATATATACTGTCACCACTAGAGGGGGCTCCTCACATACAGATGTGTATATATATACAGTCACCACTAGAGGGAAATCCTCACATACAGATGTGTATATACAGTCACCACTAGAGGGGGCTCCTCATATACAGATGTGTATACAGTCACCACTAGAGGGGGCTCCTCACATACAGATGTGTATATATACAGTCACCACTAGAGGGGGCTCCTCACATACAGATGTGTATATATATACAGTCACCACTAGAGGGGGCTCCTCACATACAGATGTGTATATATATACAGTCACCACTAGAGGGGGCGCCTCATATACAGATGTGTATATATATACAGTCACCACTAGAGGGGGCTCCTCACATACAGATGTGTATATATATACAGTCACCGCTAGAGGAGGTTCCTCACATACAGATGTGTATACATACAGTCACCACTAGAGGGGGCTCCTCACATACAGATGTGTGTATATGTACAGTCACCACTAGAGGGGGTTCCTCACATACAGATGTGTATATATACAGTCACCACTAGAGGGAGCTCCTCACATACAGATGTGTATATATACAGTCATCACTAGAGGGGGCTCCTCAAATACAGATGTGTATATATACAGTCACCACTAGAGGGGGCTCCTCACATACAGAAGTGTATATATGTACAGTCACCACTAGAGGGGGTTCCTCACATACAGATGTGTATATATACAGTCACCACTAGAGGGGGCTCCTCACATACAGATGTGTATATATACAGTCATCACTAGAGGGAGCTCCTCACATACAGATGTGTATATATACAGTCACCACTAGAGGGAGCTCCTCACATACAGATGTGTATATATAGAGTCACCACTAGAGGGGGCTCCTCACATACAGATGTGTATATATACAGTCACCACTAGAGGGAGCTCCTCACATACAGATGTGTATATATACAGTCACCACTAGAGGGGGCTCCTCACATACAGATGTGTATATATGCAGTCACCACTAGAGGGAGCTCCTCACATACAGATGTGTATATATACAGTCACCACCAGAGGGAGCTCCTCACATACAGATGTGTATATATACAGTCACCACTAGAGGGGGCTCCTCACATACAGATGTGTATATATACAGTCACCTCTAGAGGGGGCTCCTCACATACAGATGTGTATATATACAGTCACCTCTAGAGGGGGCTCCTCACATACAGATGTGTATATATACAGTCACCACTAGAGGGGGCTCCTCACATACAGATGTGTATCTATACAGTCACCACTAGAGGCGGCTACTCACATACAGATGTGTGTATATACAGTCACCACTAGAGGGGGCTCCTCACATACAGATGTGTATATATAAACAGTCACCAGTAGAGGGGGCTCCTCACATACAGATGTGTATATATAAACAGTCACCACTAGAGGGGGATCCTCACATACAGATGTGTGTATATATATACAGTCACCACTAGAGGGAGCTCCTCACATACAGATGTGTATATATACAGTCACCACTAGAGGAGGCTCCTCACATACAGATGTGTATATATACAGTCACCACTAGAGGGGGCTCCTCACATACAGATGTGTATATATACAGTCACCACTAGAGGGGGCTCCTCACATACAGATGTGTATATACAGCCACCACTAGAGGGGGCTCCTCACATACAGATGTTTATATACAGTCACCACTAGAGGGGGCTCCTCACATACAGATGTTAATATACAGTCACCACTAGAGGAGGCTCCTCACATACAGATGTGTATATATATAGTCACCACTAGAGGGAGCTCCTCACATACAGATGTGTATATACAGTCACCACTAGAGGGGGCTCCTCATATACAGATGTGTGTATACAGTCACCACTAGAGGGGGCTCCTCACATACAGATGTGTATATATACAGTCACCACTAGAGGGGGCTCCTCACATACAGATGTGTATATATATACAGTCACCACTAGAGGGGGCTCCTCACATACAGATGTGTATATATATACAGTCACCACTAGAGGGGGCGCCTCATATACAGTCACCACTAGAGGGGGCTCCTCACATACAGAAGTATATATATACAGTCTCCACTAGAGGGGGCTCCTCATATACAGATGTGTGTATATATACAGTCACCACTAGACGGGGCTCCTCACATACAGATGTGTATATATACAGTCACCACTAGAGTTTGCTCCTCACATACAGATGTGTATATATATACAGTCACCACTAGAGGGGGTTCCTCACATACAGATGTGTATATGTACAGTCACCACTAGAGGGAGCTCCTCACACACAGATGTGTATATATACAGTCACCACTAGAGGGGGCTCCTCACATACAGATGTTTATATACAGTCACCACTAGAGGAGGCTCCTCTCATACAGATGTGTATATATACAGTCACCACTAGAGGGAGCTCCTCACATACAGATGTGTATATACAGTCAATACTAGAGGGGGCTCCTCACATACAGATGTGTGTATATATATACAGTCACCACTAGAGGGGGTTCCTCACATACAGATGTGTATATATACAGTCACCACTAGAGGGGGCTCCTCACATACAGATGTGTATATATACTGTCACCACTAGAGGGGGCTCCTCACATACAGATGTGTATATATATACAGTCACCACTAGAGGGAAATCCTCACATACAGATGTGTATATACAGTCACCACTAGAGGGGGCTCCTCATATACAGATGTGTATACAGTCACCACTAGAGGGGGCTCCTCACATACAGATGTGTATATATACAGTCACCACTAGAGGGGGCTCCTCACATACAGATGTGTATATATATACAGTCACCACTAGAGGGGGCTCCTCACATACAGATGTGTATATATATACAGTCACCACTAGAGGGGGCGCCTCATATACAGATGTGTATATATATACAGTCACCACTAGAGGGGGCTCCTCACATACAGATGTGTATATATATACAGTCACCGCTAGAGGAGGTTCCTCACATACAGATGTGTATACATACAGTCACCACTAGAGGGGGCTCCTCACATACAGATGTGTGTATATGTACAGTCACCACTAGAGGGGGTTCCTCACATACAGATGTGTATATATTCAGTCACCACTAGAGGGAGCTCCTCACATACAGATGTGTATATATACAGTCATCACTAGAGGGGGCTCCTCAAATACAGATGTGTATATATACAGTCACCACTAGAGGGGGCTCCTCACATACAGAAGTGTATATATGTACAGTCACCACTAGAGGGGGTTCCTCACATACAGATGTGTATATATACAGTCACCACTAGAGGGGGCTCCTCACATACAGATGTGTATATATACAGTCATCACTAGAGGGAGCTCCTCACATACAGATGTGTATATATACAGTCACCACTAGAGGGAGCTCCTCACATACAGATGTGTATATATAGAGTCACCACTAGAGGGGGCTCCTCACATACAGATGTGTATATATACAGTCACCACTAGAGGGAGCTCCTCACATACAGATGTGTATATATACAGTCACCACTAGAGGGGGCTCCTCACATACAGATGTGTATATATGCAGTCACCACTAGAGGGAGCTCCTCACATACAGATGTGTATATATACAGTCACCACCAGAGGGAGCTCCTCACATACAGATGTGTATATATACAGTCACCACTAGAGAGAGCTCCTCACATACAGATGTGTATATATACAGTCACCACTAGAGGGGGCTCCTCACATACAGATGTGTATATATACAGTCACCTCTAGAGGGGGCTCCTCACATACAGATGTGTATATATACAGTCACCACTAGAGGGGGCTCCTCACATACAGATGTGTATCTATACAGTCACCACTAGAGGCGGCTACTCACATACAGATGTGTGTATATACAGTCACCACTAGAGGGGGCTCCTCACATACAGATGTGTATATATAAACAGTCACCACTAGAGGGGGCTCCTCACATACAGATGTGTATATATAAACAGTCACCACTAGAGGGGGATCCTCACATACAGATGTGTGTATATATATACAGTCACCACTAGAGGGAGCTCCTCACATACAGATGTGTATATATACAGTCACCACTAGAGGAGGCTCCTCACATACAGATGTGTATATATACAGTCACCACTAGAGGGGGCTCCTCACATACAGATGTGTATATATACAGTCACCACTAGAGGGGGCTCCTCACATACAGATGTGTATATACAGCCACCACTAGAGGGGGCTCCTCACATACAGATGTTTATATACAGTCACCACTAGAGGGGGCTCCTCACATACAGATGTTAATATACAGTCACCACTAGAGGAGGCTCCTCACATACAGATGTGTATATATACAGTCACCACTAGAGGGAGCTCCTCACATACAGATGTGTATATACAGTCACCACTAGAGGGGGCTCCTCATATACAGATGTGTGTATACAGTCACCACTAGAGGGGGCTCCTCACATACAGATGTGTATATATACAGTCACCACTAGAGGGGGCTCCTCACATACAGATGTGAATATATATACAGTCACCACTAGAGGGGGCTCCTCACATACAGATGTGTATATATATACAGTCACCACTAGAGGGGGCGCCTCATATACAGTCACCACTAGAGGGGGCTCCTCACATACAGAAGTATATATATACAGTCTCCACTAGAGGGGGCTCCTCATATACAGATGTGTGTATATATACAGTCACCACTAGACGGGGCTCCTCACATACAGATGTGTATATATACAGTCACCACTAGAGTTTGCTCCTCACATACAGATGTGTATATATATACAGTCACCACTAGAGGGGGTTCCTCACATACAGATGTGTATATGTACAGTCACCACTAGAGGGAGCTCCTCACACACAGATGTGTATATATACAGTCACCACTAGAGGGGGCTCCTCACATACAGATGTTTATATACAGTCACCACTAGAGGGGGCTCCTCACATACAGATGTTTATATACAGTCACCACTAGAGGAGGCTCCTCTCATACAGATGTGTATATATACAGTCACCACTAGAGGGAGCTCCTCACATACAGATGTGTATATACAGTCACCACTAGAGGGGGCTCCTCACATACAGATGTGTGTATATACAGTCACCACTAGAGGGGGCTCCTCACATACAGATGTGTATATATACAGTCACCACTAGATGGGGTTCCTCACATACAGATGTGTATATATACAGTCACCACTAAAGAGAGCTCCTCACATACAGATGTGTATATACAGTCAATACTAGAGGGGGCTCCTCACATACAGATGTGTGTATATATATACAGTCACCACTAGAGGGGGTTCCTCACATACAGATGTGTATATATACAGTCACCACTAGAGGGGGCTCCTCACATACAGATGTGTATATATACTGTCACCACTAGAGGGGGCTCCTCACATACAGATGTGTATATATATACAGTCACCACTAGAGGGAAATCCTCACATACAGATGTGTATATACAGTCACCACTAGAGGGGGCTCCTCATATACAGATGTGTATACAGTCACCACTAGAGGGGGCTCCTCACATACAGATGTGTATATATACAGTCACCACTAGAGGGGGCTCCTCACATACAGATGTGTATATATATACAGTCACCACTAGAGGGGGCTCCTCACATACAGATGTGTATATATATACAGTCACCACTAGAGGGGGCGCCTCATATACAGATGTGTATATATATATACAGTCACCACTAGAGGGGGCTCCTCACATACAGATGTGTATATATATACAGTCACCGCTAGAGGAGGTTCCTCACATACAGATGTGTATACATACAGTCACCACTAGAGGGGGCTCCTCACATACAGATGTGTGTATATGTACAGTCACCACTAGAGGGGGTTCCTCACATACAGATGTGTATATATACAGTCACCACTAGAGGGAGCTCCTCACATACAGATGTGTATATATACAGTCATCACTAGAGGGGGCTCCTCAAATACAGATGTGTATATATACAGTCACCACTAGAGGGGGCTCCTCACATACAGAAGTGTATATATGTACAGTCACCACTAGAGGGGGTTCCTCACATACAGATGTGTATATATACAGTCACCACTAGAGGGGGCTCCTCACATACAGATGTGTATATATACAGTCATCACTAGAGGGAGCTCCTCACATACAGATGTGTATATATACAGTCACCACTAGAGGGAGCTCCTCACATACAGATGTGTATATATAGAGTCACCACTAGAGGGGGCTCCTCACATACAGATGTGTATATATACAGTCACCACTAGAGGGAGCTCCTCACATACAGATGTGTATATATACAGTCACCACTAGAGGGGGCTCCTCACATACAGATGTGTATATATGCAGTCACCACTAGAGGGAGCTCCTCACATACAGATGTGTATATATACAGTCACCACCAGAGGGAGCTCCTCACATACAGATGTGTATATATACAGTCACCACTAGAGGGGGCTCCTCACATACAGATGTGTATATATACAGTCACCTCTAGAGGGGGCTCCTCACATACAGATGTGTATATATACAGTCACCACTAGAGGGGGCTCCTCACATACAGATGTGTATCTATACAGTCACCACTAGAGGCGGCTACTCACATACAGATGTGTGTATATACAGTCACCACTAGAGGGGGCTCCTCACATACAGATGTGTATATATAAACAGTCACCACTAGAGGGGGCTCCTCACATACAGATGTGTATATATAAACAGTCACCACTAGAGGGGGATCCTCACATACAGATGTGTGTATATATATACAGTCACCACTAGAGGGAGCTCCTCACATACAGATGTGTATATATACAGTCACCACTAGAGGAGGCTCCTCACATACAGATGTGTATATATACAGTCACCACTAGAGGGGGCTCCTCACATACAGATGTGTATATATACAGTCACCACTAGAGGGGGCTCCTCACATACAGATGTGTATATACAGTCACCACTAGAGGGAGCTCCTCACATACAGATGTGTATATATATACAGTCACCACTAGAGGGGGCTCCTCACATACAGATGTATATATATATATACAGTCACCACTAGAGGGGCTCCTCACATACAGATGTGTATATATACAGTCACCACTAGAGGGGGCTCCTCACATACAGATGTGTATATATACAGTCACCACTAGAGGGGGCTCCTCACATACAGATGTGTATATATACAGTCACGACTAGAGAGGGCTCCTCACATACAGATGTGTGTATATATACAGTCACCACTAGAGGGGGCTCCTCACATACAGATGTGTATATATACTGTCACCACTAGAGGGGGCTCCTCACATACAGATGTGTATATATACAGTCACCACTAGAGGGGGATCCTCACATACAGATGTGTACATATATACAGTCACCACTAGAGAGAGTTCCTCACATACAGATGTGTATATATACAGTCACCACTAGAGGGGGCTCCTCACATACAGATCTGTGTATATACAGTCACCACTAGAGGAGGCTCCTCACATACAGATGTGTATATATACAGTCACCACTAGAGGGGGCTCCTCACATACAGATGTGTATATATACAGTCACCACTAGAGAGGGCTCCTCACATACAGATGTGTATATACACAGTCACCACTAGAGGGGGCTCCTCACATACAGATGTGTATATATACAGTCACCATTAGAGGGGGCTCCTCACATACAGATGTGTGTATATACAGTCACCACTAGAGGGAGCTTCTCACATATAGATGTGTATATATACAGTCACCACTAGAGGGAGCTCCTCACATACAGATGTGTATATATATATACAGTCACCACTAGAGGGGGCTCCTCACATACAGATTTGTATATATACAGTCACCACTAGAGAGGGCTCCTCACATACAGATGTATATATAAACAGTCACCACTAGAGGGGGCTCCTCACATGCAGATGTGTATATATACAGTCAATACTAGAGGGGGCTCCTCACATACAGATGTGTATATATACAGTCACCACTAGAGGGGGCTCCTCACATACAGATGTGTATATATACAGTCACCACTAGAGGGGTTTCCTCACATACAGATGTGTATATACAGTCCCCACTAGAGGGAGCTCCTCACATACAGATGTGTATATATACAGTCACCACTAGAGGGGGCTCCTCACATACAGATGTGTATATATACAGTCGCCACTAGAGGGGGCTCCTCAAATACAGATGTGTATATATATACAGTCACCACTAGAGGGGGCTCCTCACATACAGATGTGTTTCTATACAGTCACCACTAGAGGAGGCTACTCACATACAGATGTGTATATATACAGTCTCCACTAGAGGGGGATCCTCACATACAGATGTGTATATATACAGTCACCACTAGAGGGGTCTCCTCACATACAGATGTGTATATACAGTCCCCACTAGAGGGAGCTCCTCACATACAGATGTGTATATATACAGTCACCACTAGAGGAGGCTCCTCACATACAGATGTGTATATATACAGTCACCACTAGAGGGGGCTCCTCACATACAGATGTGTTTATATACAGTCACCACTAGAGGAGGCTCCTCACATACAGATGTGTATATATACAGTCACCACTAGAGGGGGCTCCTCACATACAGATGTGTTTATATACAGTCACCACTAGAGGGGGCTCCTCACATACAGATGTGTATATATACTGTCTCCACTAGAGGGGGATCCTCACATACAGATGTGTATATATACAGTCACCACTAGAGGGGGCTCCTCACATACAGATGTGTATATATACAGTCGCTACTAGAGGGGTCTCCTCACATACAGATGTGTATATATACTTTCACCACTAGAGGGGGCTCCTCACATACAGATGTGTATATATACAGTCACCACTAGAGGGGGCTCCTCACATACAGATGTGTATATACAGTCACCACTAGAGGGAGCTCTTCACATACAGATGTGTATATATACAGTCACCACTAGAGGGGGCTCCTCACATGCAGATGTGTATATATACAGTCACCACTAGAGGGGGCTCCTCAAATACAGATGTGTATATATATACAGTCACCACTAGAGGGGGCTCCTCACATACAGATGTGTATATACAGTCACCACTAGAGGGAGCTCCTCACATACAGATGTGTATATATATACAGTCACCACTAGAGGGGGCTCCTCACATACAGATGTATATATATATACAGTCACCACTAGAGGGGCTCCTCACATACAGATGTGTATATATACAGTCACCACTAGAGGGGGCTCCTCACATACAGATGTGTATATATACAGTCACCACTAGAGGGGGCTCCTCACATACAGATGTGTATATATACAGTCACGACTAGAGAGGGCTCCTCACATACAGATGTGTATATATACAGTCACCACTAGAGGGAGCTCCTCACATACAGATGTGTATATATACTGTCACCACTAGAGGGGGCTCCTCACATACAGATGTGTATATATACAGTCACCACTAGAGGGGGATCCTCACATACAGATGTGTACATATATACAGTCACCACTAGAGAGAGTTCCTCACATACAGATGTGTATATATACAGTCACCACTAGAGGGGGCTCCTCACATACAGATCTGTGTATATACAGTCACCACTAGAGGAGGCTCCTCACATACAGATGTGTATATATACAGTCACCACTAGAGGGGGCTCCTCACATACAGATGTGTATATATACAGTCACCACTAGAGAGGGCTCCTCACATACAGATGTGTATATACACAGTCACCACTAGAGGGGGCTCCTCACATACAGATGTGTATATATACAGTCACCATTAGAGGGGGCTCCTCACATACAGATGTGTGTATATACAGTCACCACTAGAGGGAGCTTCTCACATATAGATGTGTATATATACAGTCACCACTAGAGGGAGCTCCTCACATACAGATGTGTATATATATACAGTCACCACTAGAGGGGGCTCCTCACATACAGATTTGTATATATACAGTCACCACTAGAGAGGGCTCCTCACATACAGATGTATATATAAACAGTCACCACTAGAGGGGGCTCCTCACATACAGATGTGTATATATACAGTCAATACTAGAGGGGGCTCCTCACATACAGATGTGTATATATACAGTCACCACTAGAGGGGGCTCCTCACATACAGATGTGTATATATACAGTCACCACTAGAGGGGTTTCCTCACATACAGATGTGTATATACAGTCCCCACTAGAGGGAGCTCCTCACATACAGATGTGTATATATACAGTCACCACTAGAGGGGGCTCCTCACATACAGATGTGTGTATACAGTCACCACTAGAGGGGGCTCCTCACATACAGATGTGTATATATACAGTCACCACTAGAGGGAGCTCCTCATATACAGATGTGTATATATACAGTCACCACTAGAGGGGGCTCCTCACATACAGATGTGTGTATATATACATTCACCACTAGAGGGGGCTCCTCACATACAGATGTGTGTATATACAGTCACCACTAGAGGAGGCTCCTCACATACAGATGTGTATATATACAGTCACCACTAGAGGAGGCTCCTCATATACAGATGTGTATATATACAGTCACCACTAGAGGGGGCTCCTCGCATACAGATGTGTATATATATACAGTCACCACTAGAGGGGGCTCCTCACATACAGATGTGTATATATACAGTCACCACTAGAGGGGGATCCTCACATACAGATGTGTGTATATACAGTCACCACTAGAGGAGGCTCCTCATATACAGATGTGTATATATACAGTCACCACTAGAGGAGGCTCCTCATATACAGATGTGTATATATACAGTCACCACTAGAGGGGGCTCCTCACATACAGATGTGTATATATACAGTCACCACTAGAGGGGGATCCTCACATACAGATGTGTGTATATACAGTCACCACTAGAGGAGGCTCCTCACATACAGATGTGTATATATACAGTCACCACTAGAGGAGGCTCCTCATATACAGATGTGTATATATACAGTCACCACTAGAGGGGGCTCCTCGCATACAGATGTGTATATATATACAGTCACCACTAGAGGGGGCTCCTCACATACAGATGTGTATATATACAGTCACCACTAGAGGGGGATCCTCACATACAGATGTGTGTATATACAGTCACCACTAGAGGAGGCTCCTCATATACAGATGTGTATATATACAGTCACCACTAGAGGGGGCTCCTCGCATACAGATGTGTATATATATACAGTCACCACTAGAGGGGGCTCCTCACGTACAGATGTGTATATATACAGTCACCACTAGAGGGGGATCCTCACATACAGATGTGTGTATATACAGTCACCACTAGAGGGGGCTCCTCACATACAGATGTGTATATATACAGTCACCACCAGAGGGAGCTCCTCACATACAGATGTGTGTATATATATATACAGTCACCACTAGAGGGGGCTCCTCACATACAGATGTGTATATATATACAGTCACCACTAGAGGGGGCTCCTCACATACAGATGTGTTTCTATACAGTCACCACTAGAGGAGGCTACTCACATACAGATGTGTATATATACAGTCTCCACTAGAGGGGGATCCTCACATACAGATGTGTATATATACAGTCACCACTAGAGGGGTCTCCTCACATACAGATGTGTATATACAGTCCCCACTAGAGGGAGCTCCTCACATACAGATGTGTATATATACAGTCACCACTAGAGGAGGCTCCTCACATACAGATATGTATATATACAGTCACCACTAGAGGGGGCTCCTCACATACAGATGTGTTTATATACAGTCACCACTAGAGGAGGCTCCTCACATACAGATGTGTATATATACAGTCACCACTAGAGGGGGCTCCTCACATACAGATGTGTTTATATACAGTCACCACTAGAGGGGGCTCCTCACCTACAGATGTGTATATATACTGTCTCCACTAGAGGGGGATCCTCACATACAGATGTGTATATATACAGTCACCACTAGAGGGGGCTCCTCACATACAGATGTGTATATATACAGTCGCTACTAGAGGGGTCTCCTCACATACAGATGTGTATATATACTTTCACCACTAGAGCGGGCTCCTCACATACAGATGTGTATATATACAGTCACCACTAGAGGGGGCTCCTCACATACAGATGTGTATATACAGTCACCACTAGAGGGAGCTCTTCACATACAGATGTGTATATATACAGTCACCACTAGAGGGGGCTCCTCACATGCAGATGTGTATATATACAGTCACCACTAGAGGGGGCTCCTCAAATACAGATGTGTATATATATATATACAGTCACCACTAGAGGGGGCTCCTCACATACAGATGTGTATATACAGTCACCACTAGAGGGAGCTCCTCACATACAGATGTGTATATATATACAGTCACCACTAGAGGGGGCTCCTCACATACAGATGTATATATATATACAGTCACCACTAGAGGGGCTCCTCACATACAGATGTGTATATATACAGTCACCACTAGAGGGGGCTCCTCACATACAGATGTGTATATATACAGTCACCACTAGAGGGGGCTCCTCACATACAGATGTGTATATATACAGTCACCACTAGAGGGAGCTCCTCACATACAGATGTGTATATATACAGTCACCACTAGAGGGGGCTCCTCACATACAGATGTGTGTATATACAGTCACCACTAGAGGGGGCTCCTCACATACAGATGTGTATATATACAGTCACCACTAGAGGGGGCTCCTCACATACAGATGTGTATATATACTGTCACCACTAGAGGGGGCTCCTCACATACAGATGTGTATATATACAGTCACCACTAGAGGGGGATCCTCACATACAGATGTGTACATATATACAGTCACCACTAGAGAGAGTTCCTCACATACAGATGTGTATATATACAGTCACCACTAGAGGGGGCTCCTCACATACAGATCTGTGTATATACAGTCACCACTAGAGGAGGCTCCTCACATACAGATGTGTATATATACAGTCACCACTAGAGGGGGCTCCTCACATACAGATGTGTATATATACAGTCACCACTAGAGAGGGCTCCTCACATACAGATGTGTATATACACAGTCACCACTAGAGGGGGCTCCTCACATACAGATGTGTATATATACAGTCACCATTAGAGGGGGCTCCTCACATACAGATGTGTGTATATACAGTCACCACTAGAGGGAGCTTCTCACATATAGATGTGTATATATACAGTCACCACTAGAGGGAGCTCCTCACATACAGATGTGTATATATATACAGTCACCACTAGAGGGGGCTCCTCACATACAGATTTGTATATATACAGTCACCACTAGAGAGGGCTCCTCACATACAGATGTATATATAAACAGTCACCACTAGAGGGGGCTCCTCACATACAGATGTGTATATATACAGTCAATACTAGAGGGGGCTCCTCACATACAGATGTGTATATATACAGTCACCACTAGAGGGGGCTCCTCACATACAGATGTGTATATATACAGTCACCACTAGAGGGGTTTCCTCACATACAGATGTGTATATATACAGTCACCACTAGAGGGGGCTCCTCACATACAGATGTGTGTATACAGTCTCCACTAGAGGGGGCTCCTCACATACAGATGTGTATATATACAGTCACCACTAGAGGGGGCTCCTCACATACAGATGTGTATATATACAGTCACCACTAGAGGGGTTTCCTCACATACAGATGTGTATATATACAGTCACCACTAGAGGGGGCTCCTCACATACAGATGTGTGTATACAGTCTCCACTAGAGGGGGCTCCTCACATACAGATGTGTATATATACAGTCACCACTAGAGGGAGCTCCTCATGTACAGATGTGTATATATACAGTCACCACTAGAGGGGGCTCCTCACATACAGATGTGTGTATATATACATTCACCACTAGAGGGGGCTCCTCACATACAGATGTGTGTATATACAGTCACCACTAGAGGAGGCTCCTCACATACAGATGTGTATATATACAGTCACCACTAGAGGAGGCTCCTCATATACAGATGTGTATATATACAGTCACCACTAGAGGGGGCTCCTCACATACAGATGTGTATATATACAGTCACCACTAGAGGGGGATCCTCACATACAGATGTGTGTATATACAGTCACCACTAGAGGAGGCTCCTCACATACAGATGTGTATATATACAGTCACCACTAGAGGAGGCTCCTCATATACAGATGTGTATATATACAGTCACCACTAGAGGGGGCTCCTCGCATACAGATGTGTATATATATACAGTCACCACTAGAGGGGGCTCCTCACATACAGATGTGTATATATACAGTCACCACTAGAGGGGGATCCTCACATACAGATGTGTATATATACAGTCACCACTAGAGGAGGCTCCTCATATACAGATGTGTATATATACAGTCACCACTAGAGGGGGCTCCTCGCATACAGATGTGTATATATATACAGTCACCACTAGAGGGGGTTCCTCACATACAGATGTGTATATATACAGTCACCACTAGAGGGGGATCCTCACATACAGATGTGTGTATATACAGTCACCACTAGAGGAGGCTCCTCATATACAGATGTGTATATATACAGTCACCACTAGAGGAGGCTCCTCATATACAGATGTGTATATATACAGTCACCACTAGAGGGGGCTCCTCACATACAGATGTGTATATATACAGTCACCACTAGAGGGGGATCCTCACATACAGATGTGTGTATATACAGTCACCACTAGAGGAGGCTCCTCACATACAGATGTGTATATATACAGTCACCACTAGAGGAGGCTCCTCATATACAGATGTGTATATATACAGTCACCACTAGAGGGGGCTCCTCGCATACAGATGTGTATATATATACAGTCACCACTAGAGGGGGCTCCTCACATACAGATGTGTATATATACAGTCACCACTAGAGGGGGATCCTCACATACAGATGTGTGTATATACAGTCACCACTAGAGGAGGCTCCTCATATACAGATGTGTATATATACAGTCACCACTAGAGGGGGCTCCTCGCATACAGATGTGTATATATACAGTCACCACTAGAGGAGGATCCTCACATACAGATGTGTGTATATACAGTCACCACTAGAGGAGGCTCCTCATATACAGATGTGTATATATACAGTCACCACTAGAGGGGGCTCCTCGCATACAGATGTGTATATATACAGTCACCACTAGAGGAGGCTCCTCACATACAGATGTGTATATATACAGTCACCACTAGAGGAGGCTCCTCATATACAGATGTGTATATATACAGTCACCACTAGAGGGGGCTCCTCGCATACAGATGTGTATATATATACAGTCACCACTAGAGGGGGCTCCTCACATACAGATGTGTATATATACAGTCACCACTAGAGGGGGATCCTCACATACAGATGTGTGTATATACAGTCACCACTAGAGGGGGATCCTCACATACAGATGTGTGTATATACAGTCACCACTAGAGGAGGCTCCTCATATACAGATGTGTATATATACAGTCACCACTAGAGGAGGCTCCTCATATACAGATGTGTATATATACAGTCACCACTAGAGGGGGCTCCTCACATACAGATGTGTATATATACAGTCACCACTAGAGGGGGATCCTCACATACAGATGTGTGTATATACAGTCACCACTAGAGGAGGCTCCTCACATACAGATGTGTATATATACAGTCACCACTAGAGGAGGCTCCTCATATACAGATGTGTATATATACAGTCACCACTAGAGGGGGCTCCTCGCATACAGATGTGTATATATATACAGTCACCACTAGAGGGGGCTCCTCACATACAGATGTGTATATATACAGTCACCACTAGAGGGGGATCCTCACATACAGATGTGTGTATATACAGTCACCACTAGAGGAGGCTCCTCATATACAGATGTGTATATATACAGTCACCACTAGAGGGGGCTCCTCGCATACAGATGTGTATATATATACAGTCACCACTAGAGGGGGCTCCTCACATACAGATGTGTATATATACAGTCACCACTAGAGGGGGCTCCTCACATACAGATGTGTATATATACAGTCACCACCAGAGGGAGCTCCTCACATACAGATGTGTGTATATATATATACAGTCACCACTAGAGGGGGCTCCTCACATACAGATGTGTATATATACAGTCACCACTAGAGGGGGCTCCTCACATACAGATGTGTATATATACAGTCACCACTAGAGGGAGCTCCTCATATACAGATGTGTATATATACAGTCACCACTAGAGGGGGCTCCTCACATACAGATGTGTGTATATATACATTCACCACTAGAGGGGGCTCCTCACATACAGATGTGTGTATATACAGTCACCACTAGAGGAGGCTCCTCACATACAGATGTGTATATATACAGTCACCACTAGAGGAGGCTCCTCATATACAGATGTGTATATATACAGTCACCACTAGAGGGGGCTCCTCACATACAGATGTGTATATATACAGTCACCACTAGAGGGGGATCCTCACATACAGATGTGTGTATATACAGTCACCACTAGAGGAGGCTCCTCACATACAGATGTGTATATATACAGTCACCACTAGAGGAGGCTCCTCATATACAGATGTGTATATATACAGTCACCACTAGAGGGGGCTCCTCGCATACAGATGTGTATATATATACAGTCACCACTAGAGGGGGCTCCTCACATACAGATGTGTATATATACAGTCACCACTAGAGGGGGATCCTCACATACAGATGTGTGTATATACAGTCACCACTAGAGGAGGCTCCTCACATACAGATGTGTATATATACAGTCACCACTAGAGGAGGCTCCTCATATACAGATGTGTATATATACAGTCACCACTAGAGGGAGCTCCTCACATACAGATGTGTGTATATATGTACAGTCACCACTAGAGGGAGCTCCTCACATACAGATGTGTATATATACAGTCACCACTAGAGGGGGCTCCTAACATACAGATGTGTATATATATAGAGTCACCACTAGAGGGGGCTCCTCACATACAGATGTGTATATATACAGTCACCACTAGAGGGGGATCCTCACATACAGATGTCTGTATAAACAGTCACCACTAGAGGAGGCTCCTCACATACAGATGTGTATATATATAGTCACCACTAGAGGAGGCTCCTCATACACAGATGTGTATATATACAGTCACCACTAGAGGGAGCTCGTCACATACATATGTGTATATATACAGTCACCACTAGAGGGAGCTCCTCACATACAGATGTGTATATATACAGTCACCACTAGAGGGGGTTCCTCACATACAGATGTGTATATATACAGTCACCACTAGAGTGGGCTCCTCACATACAGATGTTTGTATACAGTCACCACTAGAGGGAACTCCTCACATACAGATGTGTATATATACAGTCACCACTAGAGGAGTCTCCTCACATACAGATGTGTGTATATACAGTCACCACTAGAGGGGGCTCCTCACATACAGATGTGTGTATTTACAGTCACCACTAGAGGGGGCTCCTCACATACAGATGTGTATATATATAGTCACCACTAGAGGGGGCTCCTCACATACAGATGTGTATATATACAGTCACCACTAGAGGGGGTTCCTCACATACAGATGTGTATATATACAGTCACCACTAGAGGGGGCTCCTCACATACAGATGAGTATATATACAGTCATCACTAGAGGGGGATCCTCACATACAGATGTGTATATATACCGTCAATACTAGAGGGGGCTCCTCACATACAGATGTGTGTATATATATACAGTCACCACTAGAGGAGGCTCTTCACATACAGATGTGTATATATATACAGTCACCACTAGAGGGGGCTCCTCACATACAGATGTGTATATATATACAGTCACCACTAGAGGGGGCTCCTCACATACAGATGTGTATATATATACAGTCACCACTAGAGGGAAATCCTCACATACAGATGTGTATATACAGTCACCACTAGAGGGGGCTCCTCATATACAGATGTGTGTATACAGTCACCACTAGAGGGGGCTCCTCACATACAGATGTGTATATATATACAGTCACCACTAGAGGGGGCTCCTCACATACAGATGTGTATATATATACAGTCACCGCTAGAGGAGGTTCCTCACATACAGATGTGTATACATACAGTCACCACTAGAGGGGGCTCCTCACATACAGATGTGTGTATATGTACAGTCACCACTAGAGGGGGTTCCTCACATACAGATGTGTATATATGTACAGTCATCACTAGAGGGGGCTCCTCACATACAGATGTGTATATATATACAGTCACCACTAGAGGGAGCTCCTCACATACAGATGTGTATATATACAGTCATCACTAGAGGGGGCTCCTCACATACAGATGTGTATATATACAGTCACCACTAGAGGGGGCTCCTCACATACAGATGTGTATATATGTACAGTCACCACTAGAGGGGGTTCCTCACATACAGATGTGTATATATACAGTCACCACTAGAGGTGGCTCCTCACATACAGATGTGTATATATACAGTCACCACCAGAGGGAGCTCCTCACATACAGATGTGTATATATACAGTCACCACTAGAGGGGGCTCCTCACATACAAATGTGTATATATACAGTCACCACTAGAGGGGGCTCCTCAAATACAGATGTGTATATATATACAGTCACCACTAGAGGGAGCTCCTCACATACAGATTTGTTTATATACAGTCACCACTAGAGGAGGCTCCTCACATACAGATGTGTATATATACAGTCACCACTAGAGGGAGCTCCTCACATACAGATGTGTATATATACAGTCACCACTAGAGGGGGCTCCTCACATACAGATGTGAATATATACAGTCACCACTAGAGGGGGCTCCTCAAATACAGATGTGTATATATATATACAGTCACCACTAGAGGGAGCTCCTCACATACAGATGTGTTTATATACAGTCACCACTAGAGCAGGCTCCTCACATACAGATGTGTATATATACAGTCACCACTAGAGGGAGCTCCTCACATACAGATGTGTATATATACAGTCACCACTAGAGGGAGCTCCTCACATACAGATGTGTATATATACAGTCACCACTAGAGGGGGCTCCTCACATACAGATGTGTGTATATATACAGTCACCACTAGAGGGGGCTCCTCACATACATATGTGTATATATATACAGTCACCACTAGAGGGGGCTCCTCACATACAGATGTGTATATATATACAGTCTCCACTAGAGGGGGTTCCTCATATACAGATGTGTATATATATACAGTCACCACTAGAGGGGTCTCCTCACATACAGATGTGTATATATATACAGTCACCGCTAGAGGAGGTTCCTCACATACAGATGTGTATACATACAGTCACCACTAGAGGGGGCTCCTCACATACAGATGTGTATATATACAGTCACCACTAGAGGGAGCTCCTCACATACAGATGTGTATATATACAGTCATCACTAGAGGGGGCTCCTCACATACAGATGTGTATATATACAGTCACCACTAGAGGGGGCTCCTCACATACAGATGTGTATATATGTGCAGTCACCACTAGAGGGGGTTCCTCACATACAGATGTGTATATATACAGTCACCACTAGAGGGGGCTCCTCACATACAGATGTGTATATATACAGTCACCACTAGAGGGAGCTCCTCACATACAGATGTGTATATATACAGTCACCACTAGAGGGAGCTCCTCACATACAGATGTGTATATATACAGTCACCACTAGAGGGGGCTCCTCACATACAGATGTGTATATATACAGTCACCACTAGAGGGGGCTCCTCAAATACAGATGTGTATGTATATACAGTCACCACTAGAGGGAGCTCCTCACATACAGATGTGTTTATATACAGTCACCACTAGAGGAGGCTCCTCACATACAGATGTGTATATTTACAGTCACCACTAGAGGGAGCTCCTCACATACAGATGTGTATATATACAGTCACCACTAGAGGGGGCTCCTCACATACAGATGTGTATATATACAGTCACCACTAGAGGGGGCTCCTCACATACAGATGTGTATATATGTACAGTCACCACTAGAGGGGGTTCCTCACATACAGATGTGTATATATACAGTCACCACTAGAGGGGGCTCCTCACATACAGATGTGTGTATATATACAGTCACCACTAGAGGGGGCTCCTCACATACAGATGTGTATATATACAGTCACCACTAGAGGGGGCTCCTCACATACAGATGTGTATATATGTACAGTCACCACTAGAGGGAGCTCCTCACATACAGATGTGTATATATACAGTCACCACTAGAGGGGGCTCCTCACATACAGATGTGTATATATGCAGTCACCACTAGAGGGAGCTCCTCACATACAGATGTGTATATATGCAGTCACCACTAGAGGGAGCTCCTCACATACAGATGTGTATATATACAGTCAACACTAGAGAGAGCTCCTCACATACAGATGTGTATATATACAGTCATCACTAGAGGGGGCTCCTCACATACAGATGTGTGTATATACAGTCACCACTAGAGGGGGCTCCTCACATACAGATGTGTATATATACAGTCACCACTAGAGGGGGCTCCTCACATACAGATGTGTATATATACAGTCACCACTAGAGGGGGCTCCTCACATACAGATGTGTATATATACAGTCACCACTAGAGGGGGCTTCTCACATACAGATGTGTATATATAAACAGTCACCACTAGAGGGGGCTCCTCACATACAGATGTGTATATATAAACAGTCACCACTAGAGGGGGATCCTCACATACAGATGTGTGTATATACAGTCACCACTAGAGGAGGCTACTCACATACAGATGTGTATATATACAGTCACCACTAGAGGGGGCTCCTCACATACAGATGTGTATATATACAGTCACCACTAGAGGGGGCTCCTCATATACAGATGTGTGTATATATATACAGTCACCACTAGAGGGAGCTCCTCACATACAGATGTGTATATATAAACAGTCACCACTAGAGGGGGCTCCTCACATACAGATGTGTATATATACAGTCACCACTAGAGGGGGCTCCTCACATACAGATGTGTATATATACAGTCACAACTAAAGGGGGATCCTCACATACAGATGTGTATATATACAGTCACCACTAGAGAGGGCTCCTCACATAAAGATGTGTATATATACAGTCACCACTAGAGAGGGCTCCTCACATACAGATGTGTGTATATACAGTCACCACTAGAGGGGGATCCTCACATACAGATGTGTATATATACAGTCACCACTAGAGGGGGCTCCTCACATACAGATGTGTATATATACAGTCACGACTAGAGAGGGCTCCTCACATACAGATGTGTATATATACAGTCACCACTAGATGGGGCTCCTCACATACAGATGTGTATATATACAGTCACCACTAGAGGGGGATCCTCACATACAGATGTGTATATATACAGTCACCACTAGAGGGGGCTCCTCAAATAAAGATGTGTATATATACAGTCACCACTAGAGAGGGCTCCTCACATACAGATGTGTATATATACAGTCACCACTAGAGGGGGCTCCTCACATACAGATGTGTATATATACAGTCACCACTAGAGAGGGCTCCTCACATACAGATGTGTATATACACAGTCACCACTAGAGGGGGCTACTCACATACAGATGTGTATATATACAGTCACCACTAGAGGGGGCTCCTCACATACAGATGTGTATATATACAGTCACCACTAGAGAGGGCTCCTCACATACAGATGTGTATATACACAGTCACCACTAGAGAGGGCTCCTCACATACAGATGTGTATATACACAGTCACCACTAGAGGGGGCTACTCACATACAGATGTGTATATATACAGTCACCACTAGAGGGGTCTCCTCACATACAGATGTGTATATATACAGTCACCACTAGAGGGAGCTTCTCACATATAGATGTGTATATATACAGTCACCACTAGAGGGGGCTACTCACATACAGATGTGTATATATACAGTCACCACTAGAGGGGGCTCCTCACATACAGATGTGTATATATACAGTCACCACTAGAGAGGGCTCCTCACATACAGATGTGTATATATACAGTCACCACTAGAGAGGGCTCCTCACATACGGATGTGTATATATACAGTCACCACTAGAGAGGGCTCCTCACATACAGATGTGTATATACACAGTCACCACTAGAGGGGGCTACTCACATACAGATGTGTATATATACAGTCACCACTAGAGGGGTCTCCTCACATACAGATGTGTATGTATACAGTCACCACTAGAGGGAGCTTCTCACATATAGATGTGTATATATACAGTCACCACTAGAGGGAGCTCCTCACATACAGATGTGTATATATATACAGTCACCACTAGAGGGGGCTCCTCACATACAGATTTGTATATATATACAGTCACCACTAGAGGGGGCTCCTCACATACAGATGTGTATATACAGTCACCACTAGAGGGGGCTCCTCACATACAGATGTGTATATATACAGTCACCACTAGAGGGGTCTCCTCACATACAGATGTGTATATACAGTCCCCACTAGAGGGAGCTCCTCACATACAGATGTGTATATATACAGTCACCACTAGAGGGGGCTCCTCATATACAGATGTCTATATATACAGTCACCACTAGAGGGGGCTCCTCGCATACAAATGTGTATATATATACAGTCACCTCTAGAGGGGGCTCCTCACATACACATGTGTGTATATATATACAGTCACCACTAGAGGGAGCTCCTCACATACAGATGTGTATATATACAGTCACCACTAGAGGAGGCTCCTCACATACAGATGTGTATATATATAGTCACCACTAGAGGGGGCTCCTCACATACAGATGTGTATATATACAGTCACCACTAGAGGGGGCTCCTCACATACAGATGTGTGTATATACAGTCACCACTAGAGAGGGCTCGTCACATACAGATGTGTATATAAACAGTCACCACTAGAGGGGGCTCCTCACATACAGATGTTTGTATACAGTCACCACTAGAGGGAGCTCCTCACATACAGATGTGTATATATATACTGTCACCACTAGAGGGGGCTCCTCACATACAGATGTGTGTATATACAGTCACCACTAGAGGGGGCTCCTCTCATACAGATGTGTATATATACAGTCACCACTAGAGGGGGCTCCTCACATGCAGATGTGTATATATACAGTCACCACTAGAGGGGGCTCCTCACATACAGATGTGTATATATACAGTCACCACTAGAGGGGGCTCCTCACATACAGATGTGTGTATATACAGTCACCACTAGAGAGGGCTCGTCACATACAGATGTGTATATAAACAGTCACCACTAGAGGGGGCTCCTCACATACAGATGTGTATATATACTGTCACCACTAGAGGGGGCTCCTCACATACAGATGTGTATATATATACTGTCACCACTAGAGGGGGCTCCTCACATACAGATGTGTGTATATACAGTCACCACTAGAGAGGGCTCGTCACATACAGATGTGTATATAAACAGTCACCACTAGAGGGGGCTCCTCACATACAGATGTGTGTATATACAGTCACCACTAGAGAGGGCTCCTCACATACAGATGTGTATATATACAGTCACCACTAGAGGGAGCTCCTCACATACAGATGTGTATATAAACAGTCACCACTAGAGGAGTCTCCTCACATACAGATGTGTGTATATACAGTCACCACTAGAGGGGGCTCCTCACATACAGATGTGTGTATATACAGTCACCACTAGAGGGGGCTCCTCACATACAGATGTGTATATAAACAGTCACCACTAGAGGGGGCTCCTCACATACAGATGTGTATATATACAGTCACCACTAGAGGGGGCTCCTCACATACAGATGTGTATATATACTGTCACCACTAGAGGGGGCTCCTCACATACAGATGTGTATATATATACAGTCACCACTAGAGGGAAATCCTCACATACAGATGTGTATATACAGTCACCACTAGAGGGGGCTCCTCATATACAGATGTGTGTATACAGTCACCACTAGAGGGGGCTCCTCACATACAAATGTGTATATATACAGTCACCACTAGAGGGAGCTCCTCACATACAGATGTGTATATATACAGTCACCACTAGAGGAGGCTCCTCACATACAGATGTGTATATATATAGTCACCACTAGAGGGGGCTCCTCACATACAGATGTGTATATATACAGTCACCACTAGAGGGGGCTCCTCACATACAGATGTTTGTATACAGTCACCACTAGAGGGAGCTCCTCACATACAGATGTGTATATAAACAGTCACCACTAGAGGGGGCTCCTCACATACAGATGTGTATATATACTGTCACCACTAGAGGGGGCTCCTCACATACAGATGTGTATATATATACTGTCACCACTAGAGGGGGCTCCTCACATACAGATGTGTGTATATACAGTCACCACTAGAGAGGGCTCGTCACATACAGATGTGTATATAAACAGTCACCACTAGAGGGGGCTCCTCACATACAGATGTGTGTATATACAGTCACCACTAGAGAGGGCTCCTCACATACAGATGTGTATATATATACAGTCACCACTAGAGGGGGCTCCTCACATACAGATGTGTATATATACAGTCACCACTAGAGGGAGCTCCTCACATACAGATGTGTATATAAACAGTCACCACTAGAGGAGTCTCCTCACATACAGATGTGTGTATATACAGTCACCACTAGAGGGGGCTCCTCACATACAGATGTGTGTATATACAGTCACCACTAGAGGGGGCTCCTCACATACAGATGTGTATATAAACAGTCACCACTAGAGGGGGCTCCTCACATACAGATGTGTATATATACAGTCACCACTAGAGGGGGCTCCTCACATACAGATGTGTATATATACTGTCACCACTAGAGGGGGCTCCTCACATACAGATGTGTATATATATACAGTCACCACTAGAGGGAAATCCTCACATACAGATGTGTATATACAGTCACCACTAGAGGGGGCTCCTCATATACAGATGTGTGTATACAGTCACCACTAGAGGGGGCTCCTCACATACAAATGTGTATATATACAGTCACCACTAGAGGGAGCTCCTCACATACAGATGTGTATATATACAGTCACCACTAGAGGGGGCTCCTCACATACAGATGTGTATATATACAGTCACCACTAGAGGGGGCTCCTCATATACAGATGTGTGTATATATATACAGTCACCACTAGAGAAGCTCCTCACATACAGATGTGTATATATAAACAGTCACCACTAGAGGGGGCTCCTCACATACAGATGTGTATATATACAGTCACCACTAGAGGGGGCTCCTCACATACAGATGTGTATATATACAGTCACAACTAGAGGGGGATCCTCACATACAGATGTGTATATATACAGTCACCACTAGAGAGGGCTCCTCACATACAGATGTGTGTATATACAGTCACCACTAGAGGGGGCTCCTCACATACAGATGTGTATATAAACAGTCACCACTAGAGGGGGCTCCTCACATACAGATGTGTATATATAAAGTCACCACTAGAGGGGGCTCCTCACATACAGATGTGTATATATACTGTCACCACTAGAGGGGGCTCCTCACATACAGATGTGTATATATATACAGTCACCACTAGAGGGAAATCCTCACATACAGATGTGTATATACAGTCACCACTAGAGGGGGCTCCTCATATACAGATGTGTGTATACAGTCACCACTAGAGGGGGCTCCTCACATACAAATGTGTATATATACAGTCACCACTAGAGGGAGCTCCTCACATACAGATGTGTATATATACAGTCACCACTAGAGGGGGCTCCTCACATACAGATGTGTATATATACAGTCACCACTAGAGGGGGCTCCTCACATACAGATGTGTATATATGTACAGTCACCACTAGAGGGAGCTCCTCACATACAGATGTGTATATATACAGTCACCACTAGAGGAGGCTCCTCATATACAGATGTGTATATATACAGTCACCACTAGAGGGGGCTCCTCACATACAGATGTGTATATATACAGTCACCACTAGAGGGGGCTCCTCACATACAGATGTGTGTATATATACAGTCACCACTAGAGGGGGCTCCTCACATACAGATGTGTATATATACAGTCACCACTAGAGGGGGCTCCTCACATACAGATGTGTATATATACAGTCACCACTAGAGGGGGCTCCTCATATACAGATGTGTGTATATATATACAGTCACCACTAGAGGGAGCTCCTCACATACAGATGTGTATATATAAACAGTCACCACTAGAGGGGGCTCCTCACATACAGATGTGTATATATACAGTCACCACTAGAGGGGGCTCCTCACATACAGATGTGTATATATACAGTCACCACTAGAGGGGGCTCCTCACATACAGATGTGTATATATACAGTCACAACTAGAGGAGGATCCTCACATACAGATGTGTATATATACAGTCACCACTAGAGAGGGCTCCTCACATAAAGATGTGTATATATACAGTCACCACTAGAGAGGGCTCCTCACATACAGATGTGTGTATATACAGTCACCACTAGAGGGGGCTCCTCACATACAGATGTGTATATATACAGTCACCACTAGAGGGGGCTCCTCACATACAGATGTGTATATATACAGTCACAACTAGAGGAGGATCCTCACATACAGATGTGTATATATACAGTCACCACTAGAGAGGGCTCCTCACATAAAGATGTGTATATATACAGTCACCACTAGAGGGGGCTCCTCACATACAGATGTGTATATATATACAGTCACCACTAGAGGGAGCTCCTCACATACAGATGTGTGTATATACAGTCAACACTAGAGGAGGCTCCTCACATACAGATGTGTATATATACAGTCACGACTAGAGAGGGCTCCTCACATACAGATGTGTATACATACAGTCACCACTAGAGGGGGCTCCTCACATACAGATGTGTATATATACAGTCACCACTAGAGGAGGCTCCTCACATACAGATGTGTATATATATAGTCACCACTAGAGGGGGCTCCTCACATACAGATGTGTATATACACAGTCACCACTAGAGGGGGCTCCTCACATACAGATGTTTGTATACAGTCACCACTAGAGGGAGCTCCTCACATACAGATGTGTATATAAACAGTCACCACTAGAGGGGGCTCCTCACATACAGATGTGTATATATACTGTCACCACTAGAGGGGGCTCCTCACATACAGATGTGTATATATATACTGTCACCACTAGAGGGGGCTCCTCACATACAGATGTGTGTATATACAGTCACCACTAGAGAGGGCTCGTCACATACAGATGTGTATATAAACAGTCACCACTAGAGGGGGCTCCTCACATACAGATGTGTGTATATACAGTCACCACTAGAGAGGGCTCCTCACATACAGATGTGTATATATATACAGTCACCACTAGAGGGGGCTCCTCACATACAGATGTGTATATATACAGTCACCACTAGAGGGAGCTCCTCACATACAGATGTGTATATAAACAGTCACCACTAGAGGAGTCTCCTCACATACAGATGTGTGTATATACAGTCACCACTAGAGGGGGCTCCTCACATACAGATGTGTGTATATACAGTCACCACTAGAGGGGGCTCCTCACATACAGATGTGTATATAAACAGTCACCACTAGAGGGGGCTCCTCACATACAGATGTGTATATATACAGTCACCACTAGAGGGGGCTCCTCACATACAGATGTGTATATATACTGTCACCACTAGAGGGGGCTCCTCACATACAGATGTGTATATATATACAGTCACCACTAGAGGGAAATCCTCACATACAGATGTGTATATACAGTCACCACTAGAGGGGGCTCCTCATATACAGATGTGTGTATACAGTCACCACTAGAGGGGGCTCCTCACATACAAATGTGTATATATACAGTCACCACTAGAGGGAGCTCCTCACATACAGATGTGTATATATACAGTCACCACTAGAGGGGGCTCCTCACATACAGATGTGTATATATACAGTCACCACTAGAGGGGGCTCCTCATATACAGATGTGTGTATATATATACAGTCACCACTAGAGGGAGCTCCTCACATACAGATGTGTATATATAAACAGTCACCACTAGAGGGGGCTCCTCACATACAGATGTGTATATATACAGTCACCACTAGAGGGGGCTCCTCACATACAGATGTGTATATATACAGTCACAACTAGAGGGGGATCCTCACATACAGATGTGTATATATACAGTCACCACTAGAGAGGGCTCCTCACATACAGATGTGTATATATACAGTCACAACTAGAGGGGGATCCTCACATACAGATGTGTATATATACAGTCACCACTAGAGGGGGCTCCTCACATACAGATGTGTATGTAAACAGTCACCACTAGAGGGGGCTCCTCACATACAGATGTGTATATATAAAGTCACCACTAGAGGGGGCTCCTCACATACAGATGTGTATATATACTGTCACCACTAGAGGGGGCTCCTCACATACAGATGTGTATATATATACAGTCACCACTAGAGGGAAATCCTCACATACAGATGTGTATATACAGTCACCACTAGAGGGGGCTCCTCATATACAGATGTGTGTATACAGTCACCACTAGAGGGGGCTCCTCACATACAAATGTGTATATATACAGTCACCACTAGAGGGAGCTCCTCACATACAGATGTGTATATATACAGTCACCACTAGAGGGGGCTCCTCACATACAGATGTGTATATATACAGTCACCACTAGAGGGGGCTCCTCACATACAGATGTGTATATATGTACAGTCACCACTAGAGGGAGCTCCTCACATACAGATGTGTATATATACAATCACCACTAGAGGAGGCTCCTCATATACAGATGTGTATATATACAGTCACCACTAGAGGGGGCTCCTCACATACAGATGTGTATATATACAATCACCACTAGAGGGGGCTCCTCACATACAGATGTGTGTATATATACAGTCACCACTAGAGGGGGCTCCTCACATACAGATGTGTATATATACAGTCACCACTAGAGGGGGCTCCTCACATACAGATGTGTATATATACAGTCACCACTAGAGGGGGCTCCTCATATACAGATGTGTGTATATATATACAGTCACCACTAGAGGGAGCTCCTCACATACAGATGTGTATATATAAACAGTCACCACTAGAGGGGGCTCCTCACATACAGATGTGTATATATACAGTCACCACTAGAGGGGGCTCCTCACATACAGATGTGTATATATACAGTCACAACTAGAGGAGGATCCTCACATACAGATGTGTATATATACAGTCACCACTAGAGAGGGCTCCTCACATAAAGATGTGTATATATACAGTCACCACTAGAGAGGGCTCCTCACATACAGATGTGTGTATATACAGTCACCACTAGAGAGGGCTCCTCACATACAGATGTGTGTAAATACAGTCACCACTAGAGGGAGCTCCTCACATACAGATGTGTGTATATACAGTCACCACTAGAGGAGGCTCCTCACATACAGATGTGTATATATACAGTCACGACTAGAGAGGGCTCCTCACATACAGATGTGTGTATATACAGTCACCACTAGAGGGAGCTCCTCACATACAGATGTGTGTATATACAGTCACCACTAGAGGGAGCTCCTCACATACAGATGTGTATACATACAGTCACCACTAGAGGGGGCTCCTCACATACAGATGTGTATATATACAGTCACCACTAGAGGGGGATCCTCACATACAGATGTGTATATATACAGTCACCACTAGAGGGGGCTCCTCACATACAGATGTGTATATATACAGTCACCACTAGAGAGGGCTCCTCACATACAGATGTGTATATACACAGTCACCACTAGAGGGGGTTCCTCACATACAGATGTGTATATATACAGTCACCACTAGAGGAGGCTCCTCACATACAGATGTGTGCATATACAGTCACCACTAGAGGGAGCTTCTCACATATAGATGTGTATATATACAGTTACCACTAGAGGGAGCTCCTCACATACAGATGTGTATATATATACAGTCACCACTAGAGGGGGCTCCTCACATACAGATTTGTATATATACAGTCACCACTAGAGAGGGCTCCTCACATACAGATGTATATATACACAGTCACCACTAGAGGGGGCTCCTCACATACAGATGTGTATATATACAGTCACTACTAGAGGGGGCTCCTCACATACAGATGTGTATATATACAGTCACCACTAGAGGGGGCTCCTCACATACAGATGTGTATATATACAGTCACCACTAGAGGGGTCTCCTCACATACAGATGTGTATATACAGTCACCACTAGAGGAGGCTCCTCACATACAGATGTGTATATATACAGTCACCACTAGAGGGGGCTCCTCACATACAGAAGTGTATATATACAGTCACCACTAGAGGGGGCTCCTCACATACAGATGTGTATATATACAGTCACCACTAGAGGGGTCTCCTCACATACAGATGTGTATATACAGTCACCACTAGAGGGAGCTCCTCACATACAGATGTGTATATATACAGTCACCACTAGAGGGGGCTCCTCACATACGGATGTGTATATATACAGTCACCACTAGAGAGGGCTCCTCACATACGGATGTGTATATACACAGTCACCACTAGAGGGGGCTACTCACATACAGATGTGTATATATACAGTCACCACTAGAGGGGTCTCCTCACATACAGATGTGTATATATACAGTCACCACTAGAGGGAGCTTCTCACATATAGATGTGTATATATACAGTCACCACTAGAGGGAGCTCCTCACATACAGATGTGTATATATATACAGTCACCACTAGAGGGGGCTCCTCACATACAGATTTGTATATATATACAGTCACCACTAGAGGGGGCTCCTCACATACAGATGTGTATATACAGTCACCACTAGAGGGGGCTCCTCACATACAGATGTGTATATATACAGTCACCACTAGAGGGGTCTCCTCACATACAGATGTGTATATACAGTCCCCACTAGAGGGAGCTCCTCACATACAGATGTGTATATATACAGTCACCACTAGAGGGGGCTCCTCATATACAGATGTCTATATATACAGTCACCACTAGAGGGGGCTCCTCGCATACAAATGTGTATATATTTACAGTCACCTCTAGAGGGGGCTCCTCACATACACATGTGTGTATATATATACTGTCACCACTAGAGGGAGCTCCTCACATACAGATGTGTATATATACAGTCACCACTAGAGGAGGCTCCTCACATACAGATGTGTATATATATAGTCACCACTAGAGGGGGCTCCTCACATACAGATGTGTATATATACAGTCACCACTAGAGGGGGCTCCTCACATACAGATGTGTGTATATACAGTCACTAGAGAGGGCTCGTCACATACAGATGTGTATATAAACAGTCACCACTAGAGGGGGCTCCTCACATACAGATGTTTGTATACAGTCACCACTAGAGGGAGCTCCTCACATACAGATGTGTATATATATACTGTCACCACTAGAGGGGGCTCCTCACATACAGATGTGTGTATATACAGTCACCACTAGAGGGGGCTCCTCACATACAGATGTGTATATATACAGTCACCTCTAGAGGGGGCTCCTCACATGCAGATGTGTATATATACAGTCACCACTAGAGGGGGCTCCTCACATACAGATGTGTATATATACAGTCACCACTAGAGGGGGCTCCTCACATACAGATGTGTGTATATACAGTCACCACTAGAGAGGGCTCGTCACATACAGATGTGTATATAAACAGTCACCACTAGAGGGGGCTCCTCACATACAGATGTGTGTATATACAGTCACCACTAGAGAGGGCTCCTCACATACAGATGTGTATATATACAGTCACCACTAGAGGGAGCTCCTCACATACAGATGTGTATATAAACAGTCACCACTAGAGGAGTCTCCTCACATACAGATGTGTGTATATACAGTCACCACTAGAGGGGGCTCCTCACATACAGATGTGTGTATATACAGTCACCACTAGAGGGGGCTCCTCACATACAGATGTGTATATAAACAGTCACCACTAGAGGGGGCTCCTCACATACAGATGTGTATATATACAGTCACCACTAGAGGGGGCTCCTCACATACAGATGTGTATATATACTGTCACCACTAGAGGGGGCTCCTCACATACAGATGTGTATATATATACAGTCACCACTAGAGGGAAATCCTCACATACAGATGTGTATATACAGTCACCACTAGAGGGGGCTCCTCATATACAGATGTGTGTATACAGTCACCACTAGAGGGGGCTCCTCACATACAAATGTGTATATATACAGTCACCACTAGAGGGAGCTCCTCACATACAGATGTGTATATATACAGTCACCACTAGAGGAGGCTCCTCACATACAGATGTGTATATATATAGTCACCACTAGAGGGGGCTCCTCACATACAGATGTGTATATATACAGTCACCACTAGAGGGGGCTCCTCACATACAGATGTTTTTATACAGTCACCACTAGAGGGAGCTCCTCACATACAGATGTGTATATAAACAGTCACCACTAGAGGGGGCTCCTCACATACAGATGTGTATATATACTGTCACCACTAGAGGGGGCTCCTCACATACAGATGTGTATATATATACTGTCACCAGTAGAGGGGGCTCCTCACATACAGATGTGTGTATATACAGTCACCACTAGAGAGGGCTCGTCACATACAGATGTGTATATAAACAGTCACCACTAGAGGGGGCTCCTCACATACAGATGTGTATATATATACAGTCACCACTAGAGGGAGCTCCTCACATACAGATGTGTATATAAACAGTCACCACTAGAGGAGTCTCCTCACATACAGATGTGTGTATATACAGTCACCACTAGAGGGGGCTCCTCACATACAGATGTGTGTATATACAGTCACCACTAGAGGGGGCTCCTCACATACAGATGTGTATATAAACAGTCACCACTAGAGGGGGCTCCTCACATACAGATGTGTATATATACAGTCACCACTAGAGGGGGCTCCTCACATACAGATGTGTATATATACTGTCACCACTAGAGGGGGCTCCTCACATACAGATGTGTATATATATACAGTCACCACTAGAGGGAAATCCTCACATACAGATGTGTATATACAGTCACCACTAGAGGGGGCTCCTCATATACAGATGTGTGTATACAGTCACCACTAGAGGGGGCTCCTCACATACAAATGTGTATATATACAGTCACCACTAGAGGGAGCTCCTCACATACAGATGTGTATATATACAGTCACCACTAGAGGGGGCTCCTCACATACAGATGTGTATATATACAGTCACCACTAGAGGGGGCTCCTCATATACAGATGTGTGTATATATATACAGTCACCACTAGAGAAGCTCCTCACATACAGATGTGTATATATAAACAGTCACCACTAGAGGGGGCTCCTCACATACAGATGTGTATATATACAGTCACCACTAGAGGGGGCTCCTCACATACAGATGTGTATATATACAGTCACAACTAGAGGGGGATCCTCACATACAGATGTGTATATATACAGTCACCACTAGAGAGGGCTCCTCACATACAGATGTGTGTATATACAGTCACCACTAGAGGGGGCTCCTCACATACAGATGTGTATATAAACAGTCACCACTAGAGGGGGCTCCTCACATACAGATGTGTATATATAAAGTCACCACTAGAGGGGGCTCCTCACATACAGATGTGTATATATACTGTCACCACTAGAGGGGGCTCCTCACATACAGATGTGTATATATATACAGTCACCACTAGAGGGAAATCCTCACATACAGATGTGTATATACAGTCACCACTAGAGGGGGCTCCTCATATACAGATGTGTGTATACAGTCACCACTAGAGGGGGCTCCTCACATACAAATGTGTATATATACAGTCACCACTAGAGGGAGCTCCTCACATACAGATGTGTATATATACAGTCACCACTAGAGGGGGCTCCTCACATACAGATGTGTATATATACAGTCACCACTAGAGGGGGCTCCTCACATACAGATGTGTATATATGTACAGTCACCACTAGAGGGAGCTCCTCACATACAGATGTGTATATATACAGTCACCACTAGAGGAGGCTCCTCATATACAGATGTGTATATATACAGTCACCACTAGAGGGGGCTCCTCACATACAGATGTGTATATATACAGTCACCACTAGAGGGGGCTCCTCACATACAGATGTGTGTATATATACAGTCACCACTAGAGGGGGCTCCTCACATACAGATGTGTATATATACAGTCACCACTAGAGGGGGCTCCTCACATACAGATGTGTATATATACAGTCACCACTAGAGGGGGCTCCTCATATACAGATGTGTGTATATATATACAGTCACCACTAGAGGGAGCTCCTCACATACAGATGTGTATATATAAACAGTCACCACTAGAGGGGGCTCCTCACATACAGATGTGTATATATACAGTCACCACTAGAGGGGGCTCCTCACATACAGATGTGTATATATACAGTCACCACTAGAGGGGGCTCCTCACATACAGATGTGTATATATACAGTCACAACTAGAGGAGGATCCTCACATACAGATGTGTATATATACAGTCACCACTAGAGAGGGCTCCTCACATAAAGATGTGTATATATACAGTCACCACTAGAGAGGGCTCCTCACATACAGATGTGTGTATATACAGTCACCACTAGAGGGGGCTCCTCACATACAGATGTGTATATATACAGTCACCACTAGAGGGGGCTCCTCACATACAGATGTGTATATATACAGTCACAACTAGAGGAGGATCCTCACATACAGATGTGTATATATACAGTCACCACTAGAGAGGGCTCCTCACATAAAGATGTGTATATATACAGTCACCACTAGAGGGGGCTCCTCACATACAGATGTGTATATATATACAGTCACCACTAGAGGGAGCTCCTCACATACAGATGTGTGTATATACAGTCACCACTAGAGGAGGCTCCTCACATACAGATGTGTATATATACAGTCACGACTAGAGAGGGCTCCTCACATACAGATGTGTATACATACAGTCACCACTAGAGGGGGCTCCTCACATACAGATGTGTATATATACAGTCACCACTAGAGGAGGCTCCTCACATACAGATGTGTATATATATAGTCACCACTAGAGGGGGCTCCTCACATACAGATGTGTATATATACAGTCACCACTAGAGGGGGCTCCTCACATACAGATGTTTGTATACAGTCACCACTAGAGGGAGCTCCTCACATACAGATGTGTATATAAACAGTCACCACTAGAGGGGGCTCCTCACATACAGATGTGTATATATACTGTCACCACTAGAGGGGGCTCCTCACATACAGATGTGTATATATATACTGTCACCACTAGAGGGGGCTCCTCACATACAGATGTGTGTATATACAGTCACCACTAGAGAGGGCTCGTCACATACAGATGTGTATATAAACAGTCACCACTAGAGGGGGCTCCTCACATACAGATGTGTGTATATACAGTCACCACTAGAGAGGGCTCCTCACATACAGATGTGTATATATATACAGTCACCACTAGAGGGGGCTCCTCACATACAGATGTGTATATATACAGTCACCACTAGAGGGAGCTCCTCACATACAGATGTGTATATAAACAGTCACCACTAGAGGAGTCTCCTCACATACAGATGTGTGTATATACAGTCACCACTAGAGGGGGCTCCTCACATACAGATGTGTGTATATACAGTCACCACTAGAGGGGGCTCCTCACATACAGATGTGTATATAAACAGTCACCACTAGAGGGGGCTCCTCACATACAGATGTGTATATATACAGTCACCACTAGAGGGGGCTCCTCACATACAGATGTGTATATATACTGTCACCACTAGAGGGGGCTCCTCACATACAGATGTGTATATATATACAGTCACCACTAGAGGGAAATCCTCACATACAGATGTGTATATACAGTCACCACTAGAGGGGGCTCCTCATATACAGATGTGTGTATACAGTCACCACTAGAGGGGGCTCCTCACATACAAATGTGTATATATACAGTCACCACTAGAGGGAGCTCCTCACATACAGATGTGTATATATACAGTCACCACTAGAGGGGGCTCCTCACATACAGATGTGTATATATACAGTCACAACTAAAGGGGGATCCTCACATACAGATGTGTATATATACAGTCACCACTAGAGAGGGCTCCTCACATAAAGATGTGTATATATACAGTCACCACTAGAGAGGGCTCCTCACATACAGATGTGTGTATATACAGTCACCACTAGAGGGGGATCCTCACATACAGATGTGTATATATACAGTCACCACTAGAGGGGGCTCCTCACATACAGATGTGTATATATACAGTCACGACTAGAGAGGGCTCCTCACATACAGATGTGTATATATACAGTCACCACTAGATGGGGCTCCTCACATACAGATGTGTATATATACAGTCACCACTAGAGGGGGATCCTCACATACAGATGTGTATATATACAGTCACCACTAGAGGGGGCTCCTCAAATAAAGATGTGTATATATACAGTCACCACTAGAGAGGGCTCCTCACATACAGATGTGTATATATACAGTCACCACTAGAGGGGGCTCCTCACATACAGATGTGTATATATACAGTCACCACTAGAGAGGGCTCCTCACATACAGATGTGTATATACACAGTCACCACTAGAGGGGGCTACTCACATACAGATGTGTATATATACAGTCACCACTAGAGAGGGCTCCTCACATACAGATGTGTATATATACAGTCACCACTAGAGGGGGCTCCTCACATACAGATGTGTATATATACAGTCACCACTAGAGAGGGCTCCTCACATACAGATGTGTATATACACAGTCACCACTAGAGAGGGCTCCTCACATACAGATGTGTATATACACAGTCACCACTAGAGGGGGCTACTCACATACAGATGTGTATATATACAGTCACCACTAGAGGGGTCTCCTCACATACAGATGTGTATATATACAGTCACCACTAGAGGGGGCTCCTCACATACAGATGTGTATATATACAGTCACCACTAGAGGGGGCTCCTCATATACAGATGTGTGTATATATATACAGTCACCAATAGAGGGAGCTCCTCACATACAGATGTGTATATATAAACAGTCACCACTAGAGGGGGCTCCTCACATACAGATGTGTATATATACAGTCACCACTAGAGGGGGCTCCTCACATACAGATGTGTATATATACAGTCACCACTAGAGGGGGCTCCTCACATACAGATGTGTATATATACAGTCACAACTAGAGGAGGATCCTCACATACAGATGTGTATATATACAGTCACCACTAGAGAGGGCTCCTCACATAAAGATGTGTATATATACAGTCACCACTAGAGAGGGCTCCTCACATACAGATGTGTGTATATACAGTCACCACTAGAGGGGGCTCCTCACATACAGATGTGTATATATACAGTCACCACTAGAGGGGGCTCCTCACATACAGATGTGTATATATACAGTCACAACTAGAGGAGGATCCTCACATACAGATGTGTATATATACAGTCACCACTAGAGAGGGCTCCTCACATAAAGATGTGTATATATACAGTCACCACTAGAGGGGGCTCCTCACATACAGATGTGTATATATACAGTCACCACTAGAGGGAGCTCCTCACATACAGATGTGTGTATATACAGTCACCACCAGAGGAGGCTCCTCACATACAGATGTGTATATATACAGTCACGACTAGAGAGGGCTCCTCACATACAGATGTGTATACATACAGTCACCACTAGAGGGGGCTCCTCACATACAGATGTGTATATATACAGTCACCACTAGAGGAGGCTCCTCACATACAGATGTGTATATATATAGTCACCACTAGAGGGGGCTCCTCACATACAGATGTGTATATATACAGTCACCACTAGAGGGGGCTCCTCACATACAGATGTTTGTATACAGTCACCACTAGAGGGAGCTCCTCACATACAGATGTGTATATAAACAGTCACCACTAGAGGGGGCTCCTCACATACAGATGTGTATATATACTGTCACCACTAGAGGGGGCTCCTCACATACAGATGTGTATATATATATACTGTCACCACTAGAGGGGGCTCCTCACATACAGATGTGTGTATATACAGTCACCACTAGAGAGGGCTCGTCACATACAGATGTGTATATAAACAGTCACCACTAGAGGGGGCTCCTCACATACAGATGTGTGTATATACAGTCACCACTAGAGAGGGCTCCTCACATACAGATGTGTATATATATACAGTCACCACTAGAGGGGGCTCCTCACATACAGATGTGTATATATACAGTCACCACTAGAGGGAGCTCCTCACATACAGATGTGTATATAAACAGTCACCACTAGAGGAGTCTCCTCACATACAGATGTGTGTATATACAGTCACCACTAGAGGGGGCTCCTCACATACAGATGTGTGTATATACAGTCACCACTAGAGGGGGCTCCTCACATACAGATGTGTATATAAACAGTCACCACTAGAGGGGGCTCCTCACATACAGATGTGTATATATACAGTCACCACTAGAGGGGGCTCCTCACATACAGATGTGTATATATACTGTCACCACTAGAGGGGGCTCCTCACATACAGATGTGTATATATATACAGTCACCACTAGAGGGAAATCCTCACATACAGATGTGTATATACAGTCACCACTAGAGGGGGCTCCTCATATACAGATGTGTGTATACAGTCACCACTAGAGGGGGCTCCTCACATACAAATGTGTATATATACAGTCACCACTAGAGGGAGCTCCTCACATACAGATGTGTATATATACAGTCACCACTAGAGGGGGCTCCTCACATACAGATGTGTATATATACAGTCACAACTAAAGGGGGATCCTCACATACAGATGTGTATATATACAGTCACCACTAGAGAGGGCTCCTCACATAAAGATGTGTATATATACAGTCACCACTAGAGAGGGCTCCTCACATACAGATGTGTGTATATACAGTCACCACTAGAGGGGGATCCTCACATACAGATGTGTATATATACAGTCACCACTAGAGGGGGCTCCTCACATACAGATGTGTATATATACAGTCACGACTAGAGAGGGCTCCTCACATACAGATGTGTATATATACAGTCACCACTAGATGGGGCTCCTCACATACAGATGTGTATATATACAGTCACCACTAGAGGGGGATCCTCACATACAGATGTGTATATATACAGTCACCACTAGAGGGGGCTCCTCAAATAAAGATGTGTATATATACAGTCACCACTAGAGAGGGCTCCTCACATACAGATGTGTATATATACAGTCACCACTAGAGGGGGCTCCTCACATACAGATGTGTATATATACAGTCACCACTAGAGAGGGCTCCTCACATACAGATGTGTATATACACAGTCACCACTAGAGGGGGCTACTCACATACAGATGTGTATATATACAGTCACCACTAGAGAGGGCTCCTCACATACAGATGTGTATATATACAGTCACCACTAGAGGGGGCTCCTCACATACAGATGTGCATATATACAGTCACCACTAGAGAGGGCTCCTCACATACAGATGTGTATATACACAGTCACCACTAGAGAGGGCTCCTCACATACAGATGTGTATATACACAGTCACCACTAGAGGGGGCTACTCACATACAGATGTGTATATATACAGTCACCACTAGAGGGGTCTCCTCACATACAGATGTGTATATATACAGTCACCACTAGAGGGAGCTTCTCACATATAGATGTGTATATATACAGTCACCACTAGAGGGGGCTACTCACATACAGATGTGTATATATACAGTCACCACTAGAGGGGGCTCCTCACATACAGATGTGTATATATACAGTCACCACTAGAGAGGGCTCCTCACATACAGATGTGTATATATACAGTCACCACTAGAGAGGGCTCCTCACATACGGATGTGTATATATACAGTCACCACTAGAGAGGGCTCCTCACATACAGATGTGTATATACACAGTCACCACTAGAGGGGGCTACTCACATACAGATGTGTATATATACAGTCACCACTAGAGGGGTCTCCTCACATACAGATGTGTATATATACAGTCACCACTAGGGGGAGCTTCTCACATATAGATGTGTATATATACAGTCACCACTAGAGGGAGCTCCTCACATACAGATGTGTATATATATACAGTCACCACTAGAGGGGGCTCCTCACATACAGATTTGTATATATATACAGTCACCACTAGAGGGGGCTCCTCACATACAGATGTGTATATACAGTCACCACTAGAGGGGGCTCCTCACATACAGATGTGTATATATACAGTCACCACTAGAGGGGTCTCCTCACATACAGATGTGTATATACAGTCCCCACTAGAGGGAGCTCCTCACATACAGATGTGTATATATACAGTCACCACTAGAGGGGGCTCCTCATATACAGATGTCTATATATACAGTCACCACTAGAGGGGGCTCCTCGCATACAAATGTGTATATATATACAGTCACCTCTAGAGGGGGCTCCTCACATACACATGTGTGTATATATATACAGTCACCACTAGAGGGAGCTCCTCACATACAGATGTGTATATATACAGTCACCACTAGAGGAGGCTCCTCACATACAGATGTGTATATATATAGTCACCACTAGAGGGGGCTCCTCACATACAGATGTGTATATATACAGTCACCACTAGAGGGGGCTCCTCACATACAGATGTGTGTATATACAGTCACCACTAGAGAGGGCTCGTCACATACAGATGTGTATATAAACAGTCACCACTAGAGGGGGCTCCTCACATACAGATGTTTGTATACAGTCACCACTAGAGGGAGCTCCTCACATACAGATGTGTATATATATACTGTCACCACTAGAGGGGGCTCCTCACATACAGATGTGTGTATATACAGTCACCACTAGAGGGGGCTCCTCACATACAGATGTGTATATATACAGTCACCACTAGAGGGGGCTCCTCACATGCAGATGTGTATATATACAGTCACCACTAGAGGGGGCTCCTCACATACAGATGTGTATATATACAGTCACCACTAGAGGGGGCTCCTCACATACAGATGTGTGTATATACAGTCACCACTAGAGAGGGCTCGTCACATACAGATGTGTATATAAACAGTCACCACTAGAGGGGGCTCCTCACATACAGATGTGTATATATACTGTCACCACTAGAGGGGGCTCCTCACATACAGATGTGTATATATATACTGTCACCACTAGAGGGGGCTCCTCACATACAGATGTGTGTATATACAGTCACCACTAGAGAGGGCTCGTCACATACAGATGTGTATATAAACAGTCACCACTAGAGGGGGCTCCTCACATACAGATGTGTGTATATACAGTCACCACTAGAGAGGGCTCCTCACATACAGATGTGTATATATACAGTCACCACTAGAGGGAGCTCCTCACATACAGATGTGTATATAAACAGTCACCACTAGAGGAGTCTCCTCACATACAGATGTGTGTATATACAGTCACCACTAGAGGGGGCTCCTCACATACAGATGTGTGTATATACAGTCACCACTAGAGGGGGCTCCTCACATACAGATGTGTATATAAACAGTCACCACTAGAGGGGGCTCCTCACATACAGATGTGTATATATACAGTCACCACTAGAGGGGGCTCCTCACATACAGATGTGTATATATACTGTCACCACTAGAGGGGGCTCCTCACATACAGATGTGTATATATATACAGTCACCACTAGAGGGAAATCCTCACATACAGATGTGTATATACAGTCACCACTAGAGGGGGCTCCTCATATACAGATGTGTGTATACAGTCACCACTAGAGGGGGCTCCTCACATACAAATGTGTATATATACAGTCACCACTAGAGGGAGCTCCTCACATACAGATGTGTATATATACAGTCACCACTAGAGGAGGCTCCTCACATACAGATGTGTATATATATAGTCACCACTAGAGGGGGCTCCTCACATACAGATGTGTATATATACAGTCACCACTAGAGGGGGCTCCTCACATACAGATGTTTGTATACAGTCACCACTAGAGGGAGCTCCTCACATACAGATGTGTATATAAACAGTCACCACTAGAGGGGGCTCCTCACATACAGATGTGTATATATACTGTCACCACTAGAGGGGGCTCCTCACATACAGATGTGTATATATATACTGTCACCACTAGAGGGGGCTCCTCACATACAGATGTGTGTATATACAGTCACCACTAGAGAGGGCTCGTCACATACAGATGTGTATATAAACAGTCACCACTAGAGGGGGCTCCTCACATACAGATGTGTGTATATACAGTCACCACTAGAGAGGGCTCCTCACATACAGATGTGTATATATATACAGTCACCACTAGAGGGGGCTCCTCACATACAGATGTGTATATATACAGTCACCACTAGAGGGAGCTCCTCACATACAGATGTGTATATAAACAGTCACCACTAGAGGAGTCTCCTCACATACAGATGTGTGTATATACAGTCACCACTAGAGGGGGCTCCTCACATACAGATGTGTGTATATACAGTCACCACTAGAGGGGGCTCCTCACATACAGATGTGTATATAAACAGTCACCACTAGAGGGGGCTCCTCATATACAGATGTGTATATATACAGTCACCACTAGAGGGGGCTCCTCACATACAGATGTGTATATATACTGTCACCACTAGAGGGGGCTCCTCACATACAGATGTGTATATATATACAGTCACCACTAGAGGGAAATCCTCACATACAGATGTGTATATACAGTCACCACTAGAGGGGGCTCCTCATATACAGATGTGTGTATACAGTCACCACTAGAGGGGGCTCCTCACATACAAATGTGTATATATACAGTCACCACTAGAGGGAGCTCCTCACATACAGATGTGTATATATACAGTCACCACTAGAGGGGGCTCCTCACATACAGATGTGTATATATACAGTCACCACTAGAGGGGGCTCCTCATATACAGATGTGTGTATATATATACAGTCACCACTAGAGAAGCTCCTCACATACAGATGTGTATATATAAACAGTCACCACTAGAGGGGGCTCCTCACATACAGATGTGTATATATACAGTCACCACTAGAGGGGGCTCCTCACATACAGATGTGTATATATACAGTCACAACTAGAGGGGGATCCTCACATACAGATGTGTATATATACAGTCACCACTAGAGAGGGCTCCTCACATACAGATGTGTGTATATACAGTCACCACTAGAGGGGGCTCCTCACATACAGATGTGTATATAAACAGTCACCACTAGAGGGGGCTCCTCACATACAGATGTGTATATATAAAGTCACCACTAGAGGGGGCTCCTCACATACAGATGTGTATATATACTGTCACCACTAGAGGGGGCTCCTCACATACAGATGTGTATATATATACAGTCACCACTAGAGGGAAATCCTCACATACAGATGTGTATATACAGTCACCACTAGAGGGGGCTCCTCATATACAGATGTGTGTATACAGTCACCACTAGAGGGGGCTCCTCACATACAAATGTGTATATATACAGTCACCACTAGAGGGAGCTCCTCACATACAGATGTGTATATATACAGTCACCACTAGAGGGGGCTCCTCACATACAGATGTGTATATATACAGTCACCACTAGAGGGGGCTCCTCACATACAGATGTGTATATATGTACAGTCACCACTAGAGGGAGCTCCTCACATACAGATGTGTATATATACAGTCACCACTAGAGGAGGCTCCTCATATACAGATGTGTATATATACAGTCACCACTAGAGGGGGCTCCTCACATACAGATGTGTATATATACAGTCACCACTAGAGGGGGCTCCTCACATACAGATGTGTGTATATATACAGTCACCACTAGAGGGGGCTCCTCACATACAGATGTGTATATATACAGTCACCACTAGAGGGGGCTCCTCACATACAGATGTGTATATATACAGTCACCACTAGAGGGGGCTCCTCATATACAGATGTGTGTATATATATACAGTCACCACTAGAGGGAGCTCCTCACATACAGATGTGTATATATAAACAGTCACCACTAGAGGGGGCTCCTCACATACAGATGTGTATATATACAGTCACCACTAGAGGGGGCTCCTCACATACAGATGTGTATATATACAGTCACCACTAGAGGGGGCTCCTCACATACAGATGTGTATATATACAGTCACAACTAGAGGAGGATCCTCACATACAGATGTGTATATATACAGTCACCACTAGAGAGGGCTCCTCACATAAAGATGTGTATATATACAGTCACCACTAGAGAGGGCTCCTCACATACAGATGTGTGTATATACAGTCACCACTAGAGGGGGCTCCTCACATACAGATGTGTATATATACAGTCACCACTAGAGGGGGCTCCTCACATACAGATGTGTATATATACAGTCACAACTAGAGTAGGATCCTCACATACAGATGTGTATATATACAGTCACCACTAGAGAGGGCTCCTCACATAAAGATGTGTATATATACAGTCACCACTAGAGGGGGCTCCTCACATACAGATGTGTATATATATACAGTCACCACTAGAGGGAGCTCCTCACATACAGATGTGTGTATATACAGTCACCACTAGAGGAGGCTCCTCACATACAGATGTGTATATATACAGTCACGACTAGAGAGGGCTCCTCACATACAGATGTGTATACATACAGTCACCACTAGAGGGGGCTCCTCACATACAGATGTGTATATATACAGTCACCACTAGAGGAGGCTCCTCACATACAGATGTGTATATATATAGTCACCACTAGAGGGGGCTCCTCACATACAGATGTGTATATATACAGTCACCACTAGAGGGGGCTCCTCACATACAGATGTTTGTATACAGTCACCACTAGAGGGAGCTCCTCACATACAGATGTGTATATAAACAGTCACCACTAGAGGGGGCTCCTCACATACAGATGTGTATATATACTGTCACCACTAGAGGGGGCTCCTCACATACAGATGTGTATATATATACTGTCACCACTAGAGGGGGCTCCTCACATACAGATGTGTGTATATACAGTCACCACTAGAGAGGGCTCGTCACATACAGATGTGTATATAAACAGTCACCACTAGAGGGGGCTCCTCACATACAGATGTGTGTATATACAGTCACCACTAGAGAGGGCTCCTCACATACAGATGTGTATATATATACAGTCACCACTAGAGGGGGCTCCTCACATACAGATGTGTATATATACAGTCACCACTAGAGGGAGCTCCTCACATACAGATGTGTATATAAACAGTCACCACTAGAGGAGTCTCCTCACATACAGATGTGTGTATATACAGTCACCACTAGAGGGGGCTCCTCACATACAGATGTGTGTATATACAGTCACCACTAGAGGGGGCTCCTCACATACAGATGTGTATATAAACAGTCACCACTAGAGGGGGCTCCTCACATACAGATGTGTATATATACAGTCACCACTAGAGGGGGCTCCTCACATACAGATGTGTATATATACTGTCACCACTAGAGGGGGCTCCTCACATACAGATGTGTATATATATACAGTCACCACTAGAGGGAAATCCTCACATACAGATGTGTATATACAGTCACCACTAGAGGGGGCTCCTCATATACAGATGTGTGTATACAGTCACCACTAGAGGGGGCTCCTCACATACAAATGTGTATATATACAGTCACCACTAGAGGGAGCTCCTCACATACAGATGTGTATATATACAGTCACCACTAGAGGGGGCTCCTCACATACAGATGTGTATATATACAGTCACCACTAGAGGGGGCTCCTCATATACAGATGTGTGTATATATATACAGTCACCACTAGAGGGAGCTCCTCACATACAGATGTGTATATATAAACAGTCACCACTAGAGGGGGCTCCTCACATACAGATGTGTATATATACAGTCACCACTAGAGGGGGCTCCTCACATACAGATGTGTATATATACAGTCACAACTAGAGGGGGATCCTCACATACAGATGTGTATATATACAGTCACCACTAGAGAGGGCTCCTCACATACAGATGTGTATATATACAGTCACAACTAGAGGGGGATCCTCACATACAGATGTGTATATATACAGTCACCACTAGAGGGGGCTCCTCACATACAGATGTGTATATATAAAGTCACCACTAGAGGGGGCTCCTCACATACAGATGTGTATATATACTGTCACCACTAGAGGGGGCTCCTCACATACAGATGTGTATATATATACAGTCACCACTAGAGGGAAATCCTCACATACAGATGTGTATATATAAAGTCACCACTAGAGGGGGCTCCTCACATACAGATGTGTATATAAACAGTCACCACTAGAGGGGGCTCCTCACATACAGATGTGTATATATAAAGTCACCACTAGAGGGGGCTCCTCACATACAGATGTGTATATATACTGTCACCACTAGAGGGGGCTCCTCACATACAGATGTGTATATATATACAGTCACCACTAGAGGGAAATCCTCACATACAGATGTGTATATACAGTCACCACTAGAGGGGGCTCCTCATATACAGATGTGTGTATACAGTCACCACTAGAGGGGGCTCCTCACATACAAATGTGTATATATACAGTCACCACTAGAGGGAGCTCCTCACATACAGATGTGTATATATACAGTCACCACTAGAGGGGGCTCCTCACATACAGATGTGTATATATACAGTCACCACTAGAGGGGGCTCCTCACATACAGATGTGTATATATGTACAGTCACCACTAGAGGGAGCTCCTCACATACAGATGTGTATATATACAGTCACCACTAGAGGAGGCTCCTCATATACAGATGTGTATATATACAGTCACCACTAGAGGGGGCTCCTCACATACAGATGTGTATATATACAGTCACCACTAGAGGGGGCTCCTCACATACAGATGTGTGTATATATACAGTCACCACTAGAGGGGGCTCCTCACATACAGATGTGTATATATACAGTCACCACTAGAGGGGGCTCCTCACATACAGATGTGTATATATACAGTCACCACTAGAGGGGGCTCCTCATATACAGATGTGTGTATATATATACAGTCACCACTAGAGGGAGCTCCTCACATACAGATGTGTATATATAAACAGTCACCACTAGAGGGGGCTCCTCACATACAGATGTGTATATATACAGTCACCACTAGAGGGGGCTCCTCACATACAGATGTGTATATATACAGTCACAACTAGAGGAGGATCCTCACATACAGATGTGTATATATACAGTCACCACTAGAGAGGGCTCCTCACATAAAGATGTGTATATATACAGTCACCACTAGAGAGGGCTCCTCACATACAGATGTGTGTATATACAGTCACCACTAGAGAGGGCTCCTCACATACAGATGTGTGTAAATACAGTCACCACTAGAGGGAGCTCCTCACATACAGATGTGTGTATATACAGTCACCACTAGAGGAGGCTCCTCACATACAGATGTGTGTATATACAGTCACCACTAGAGGGGGCTCCTCACATACAGATGTGTATATATACAGTCACGACTAGAGAGGGCTCCTCACATACAGATGTGTGTATATACAGTCACCACTAGAGGGAGCTCCTCACATACAGATGTGTGTATATACAGTCACCACTAGAGGGAGCTCCTCACATACAGATGTGTATACATACAGTCACCACTAGAGGGGGCTCCTCACATACAGATGTGTATATATACAGTCACCACTAGAGGGGGATCCTCACATACAGATGTGTATATATACAGTCACCACTAGAGGGGGCTCCTCACATACAGATGTGTATATATACAGTCACCACTAGAGAGGGCTCCTCACATACAGATGTGTATATACACAGTCACCACTAGAGGGGGTTCCTCACATACAGATGTGTATATATACAGTCACCACTAGAGGAGGCTCCTCACATACAGATGTGTGCATATACAGTCACCACTAGAGGGAGCTTCTCACATATAGATGTGTATATATACAGTTACCACTAGAGGGAGCTCCTCACATACAGATGTGTATATATATACAGTCACCACTAGAGAGGGCTCCTCACATACAGATGTATATATACACAGTCACCACTAGAGGGGGCTCCTCACATACAGATGTGTATATATACAGTTACCACTAGAGGGAGCTCCTCACATACAGATGTGTATATATATACAGTCACCACTAGAGAGGGCTCCTCACATACAGATGTATATATACACAGTCACCACTAGAGGGAGCTCCTCACATACAGATTTGTATATATACAGTCACCACTAGAGCGGGCTCCTCACATACAGATGTATATATACACAGTCACCACTAGAGGGGGCTCCTCACATACAGATGTGTATATATACAGTCACCACTAGAGGGGGCTCCTCACATACAGATGTGTATATATACAGTCACCACTAGAGGGGTCTCCTCACATACAGATGTGTATATACAGTCACCACTAGAGGGAGCTCCTCACATACAGATGTGTATATATACAGTCACCACTAGAGGGGGCTCCTCACATACAGATGTGTATATATACAGTCACCACTAGAGGGGTCTCCTCACATACAGATGTGTATATACAGTCACCACTAGAGGGAGCTCCTCACATACAGATGTGTATATATATACAGTCACTACTAGAGGGGGCTCCTCACATACAGATGTGTATATATACAGTCACCACTAGAGGGGGCTCCTCACATACAGATGTGTATATATACAGTCACCACTAGAGGGGTCTCCTCACATACAGATGTGTATATACAGTCACCACTAGAGGGAGCTCCTCACATACAGATGTGTATATATACAGTCACCACTAGAGGGGGCTCCTCACATACGGATGTGTATATATACAGTCACCACTAGAGAGGGCTCCTCACATACGGATGTGTATATACACAGTCACCACTAGAGGGGGCTACTCACATACAGATGTGTATATATACAGTCACCACTAGAGGGGTCTCCTCACATACAGATGTGTATATATACAGTCACCACTAGAGGGAGCTTCTCACATATAGATGTGTATATATACAGTCACCACTAGAGGGAGCTCCTCACATACAGATGTGTATATATATACAGTCACCACTAGAGGGGGCTCCTCACATACAGATTTGTATATATATACAGTCACCACTAGAGGGGGCTCCTCACATACAGATGTGTATATACAGTCACCACTAGAGGGGGCTCCTCACATACAGATGTGTATATATACAGTCACCACTAGAGGGGTCTCCTCACATACAGATGTGTATATACAGTCCCCACTAGAGGGAGCTCCTCACATACAGATGTGTATATATACAGTCACCACTAGAGGGGGCTCCTCATATACAGATGTCTATATATACAGTCACCACTAGAGGGGGCTCCTCGCATACAAATGTGTATATATTTACAGTCACCTCTAGAGGGGGCTCCTCACATACACATGTGTGTATATATATACAGTCACCACTAGAGGGAGCTCCTCACATACAGATGTGTATATATACAGTCACCACTAGAGGAGGCTCCTCACATACAGATGTGTATATATATAGTCACCACTAGAGGGGGCTCCTCACATACAGATGTGTATATATACAGTCACCACTAGAGGGGGCTCCTCACATACAGATGTGTGTATATACAGTCACCACTAGAGAGGGCTCGTCACATACAGATGTGTATATAAACAGTCACCACTAGAGGGGGCTCCTCACATACAGATGTTTGTATACAGTCACCACTAGAGGGAGCTCCTCACATACAGATGTGTATATATATACTGTCACCACTAGAGGGGGCTCCTCACATACAGATGTGTGTATATACAGTCACCACTAGAGGGGGCTCCTCACATACAGATGTGTATATATACAGTCACCACTAGAGGGGGCTCCTCACATGCAGATGTGTATATATACAGTCACCACTAGAGGGGGCTCCTCACATACAGATGTGTATATATACAGTCACCACTAGAGGGGGCTCCTCACATACAGATGTGTGTATATACAGTCACCACTAGAGAGGGCTCGTCACATACAGATGTGTATATAAACAGTCACCACTAGAGGGGGCTCCTCACATACAGATGTGTATATATACTGTCACCACTAGAGGGGGCTCCTCACATACAGATGTGTATATATATACTGTCACCACTAGAGGGGGCTCCTCACATACAGATGTGTGTATATACAGTCACCACTAGAGAGGGCTCGTCACATACAGATGTGTATATAAACAGTCACCACTAGAGGGGGCTCCTCACATACAGATGTGTGTATATACAGTCACCACTAGAGAGGGCTCCTCACATACAGATGTGTATATATACAGTCACCACTAGAGGGAGCTCCTCACATACAGATGTGTATATAAACAGTCACCACTAGAGGAGTCTCCTCACATACAGATGTGTGTATATACAGTCACCACTAGAGGGGGCTCCTCACATACAGATGTGTGTATATACAGTCACCACTAGAGGGGGCTCCTCACATACAGATGTGTATATAAACAGTCACCACTAGAGGGGGCTCCTCACATACAGATGTGTATATATACAGTCACCACTAGAGGGGGCTCCTCACATACAGATGTGTATATATACTGTCACCACTAGAGGGGGCTCCTCACATACAGATGTGTATATATATACAGTCACCACTAGAGGGAAATCCTCACATACAGATGTGTATATACAGTCACCACTAGAGGGGGCTCCTCATATACAGATGTGTGTATACAGTCACCACTAGAGGGGGCTCCTCACATACAAATGTGTATATATACAGTCACCACTAGAGGGAGCTCCTCACATACAGATGTGTATATATACAGTCACCACTAGAGGAGGCTCCTCACATACAGATGTGTATATATATAGTCACCACTAGAGGGGGCTCCTCACATACAGATGTGTATATATACAGTCACCACTAGAGGGGGCTCCTCACATACAGATGTTTGTATACAGTCACCACTAGAGGGAGCTCCTCACATACAGATGTGTATATAAACAGTCACCACTAGAGGGGGCTCCTCACATACAGATGTGTATATATACTGTCACCACTAGAGGGGGCTCCTCACATACAGATGTGTATATATATACTGTCACCACTAGAGGGGGCTCCTCACATACAGATGTGTGTATATACAGTCACCACTAGAGAGGGCTCGTCACATACAGATGTGTATATAAACAGTCACCACTAGAGGGGGCTCCTCACATACAGATGTGTGTATATACAGTCACCACTAGAGAGGGCTCCTCACATACAGATGTGTATATATATACAGTCACCACTAGAGGGGGCTCCTCACATACAGATGTGTATATATACAGTCACCACTAGAGGGAGCTCCTCACATACAGATGTGTATATAAACAGTCACCACTAGAGGAGTCTCCTCACATACAGATGTGTGTATATACAGTCACCACTAGAGGGGGCTCCTCACATACAGATGTGTGTATATACAGTCACCACTAGAGGGGGCTCCTCACATACAGATGTGTATATAAACAGTCACCACTAGAGGGGGCTCCTCACATACAGATGTGTATATATACAGTCACCACTAGAGGGGGCTCCTCACATACAGATGTGTATATATACTGTCACCACTAGAGGGGGCTCCTCACATACAGATGTGTATATATATACAGTCACCACTAGAGGGAAATCCTCACATACAGATGTGTATATACAGTCACCACTAGAGGGGGCTCCTCATATACAGATGTGTGTATACAGTCACCACTAGAGGGGGCTCCTCACATACAAATGTGTATATATACAGTCACCACTAGAGGGAGCTCCTCACATACAGATGTGTATATATACAGTCACCACTAGAGGGGGCTCCTCACATACAGATGTGTATATATACAGTCACCACTAGAGGGGGCTCCTCATATACAGATGTGTGTATATATATACAGTCACCACTAGAGAAGCTCCTCACATACAGATGTGTATATATAAACAGTCACCACTAGAGGGGGCTCCTCACATACAGATGTGTATATATACAGTCACAACTAGAGGGGGATCCTCACATACAGATGTGTATATATACAGTCACCACTAGAGGGGGCTCCTCACATACAGATGTGTATATATACAGTCACCACTAGAGGGGGCTCCTCACATACAGATGTGTATATATACAGTCACCACTAGAGGGAGCTCCTCACATACAGATGTGTATATATACAGTCACAACTAGAGGGGGATCCTCACATACAGATGTGTATATATACAGTCACCACTAGAGGGGGCTCCTCACATACAGATGTGTATATATACAGTCACCACTAGAGGGGGCTCCTCACATACAGATGTGTATATATACAGTCACCACTAGAGAGGGCTCCTCACATACAGATGTGTGTATATACAGTCACCACTAGAGGGGGCTCCTCACATACAGATGTGTATATAAACAGTCACCACTAGAGGGGGCTCCTCACATACAGATGTGTATATATAAAGTCACCACTAGAGGGGGCTCCTCACATACAGATGTGTATATATACTGTCACCACTAGAGGGGGCTCCTCACATACAGATGTGTATATATATACAGTCACCACTAGAGGGAAATCCTCACATACAGATGTGTATATACAGTCACCACTAGAGGGGGCTCCTCATATACAGATGTGTGTATACAGTCACCACTAGAGGGGGCTCCTCACATACAAATGTGTATATATACAGTCACCACTAGAGGGAGCTCCTCACATACAGATGTGTATATATACAGTCACCACTAGAGGGGGCTCCTCACATACAGATGTGTATATATACAGTCACCACTAGAGGGGGCTCCTCACATACAGATGTGTATATATGTACAGTCACCACTAGAGGGAGCTCCTCACATACAGATGTGTATATATACAGTCACCACTAGAGGAGGCTCCTCATATACAGATGTGTATATATACAGTCACCACTAGAGGGGGCTCCTCACATACAGATGTGTATATATACAGTCACCACTAGAGGGGGCTCCTCACATACAGATGTGTGTATATATACAGTCACCACTAGAGGGGGCTCCTCACATACAGATGTGTATATATACAGTCACCACTAGAGGGGGCTCCTCACATACAGATGTGTATATATACAGTCACCACTAGAGGGGGCTCCTCATATACAGATGTGTGTATATATATACAGTCACCACTAGAGGGAGCTCCTCACATACAGATGTGTATATATAAACAGTCACCACTAGAGGGGGCTCCTCACATACAGATGTGTATATATACAGTCACCACTAGAGGGGGCTCCTCACATACAGATGTGTATATATACAGTCACAACTAGAGGAGGATCCTCACATACAGATGTGTATATATACAGTCACCACTAGAGAGGGCTCCTCACATAAAGATGTGTATATATACAGTCACCACTAGAGAGGGCTCCTCACATACAGATGTGTGTATATACAGTCACCACTAGAGGGGGCTCCTCACATACAGATGTGTATATATACAGTCACCACTAGAGGGGGCTCCTCACATACAGATGTGTATATATACAGTCACAACTAGAGGAGGATCCTCACATACAGATGTGTATATATACAGTCACCACTAGAGAGGGCTCCTCACATAAAGATGTGTATATATACAGTCACCACTAGAGGGGGCTCCTCACATACAGATGTGTATATATATACAGTCACCACTAGAGGGAGCTCCTCACATACAGATGTGTGTATATACAGTCACCACTAGAGGAGGCTCCTCACATACAGATGTGTATATATACAGTCACGACTAGAGAGGGCTCCTCACATACAGATGTGTATACATACAGTCACCACTAGAGGGGGCTCCTCACATACAGATGTGTATATATACAGTCACCACTAGAGGAGGCTCCTCACATACAGATGTGTATATATATAGTCACCACTAGAGGGGGCTCCTCACATACAGATGTGTATATATACAGTCACCACTAGAGGGGGCTCCTCACATACAGATGTTTGTATACAGTCACCACTAGAGGGAGCTCCTCACATACAGATGTGTATATAAACAGTCACCACTAGAGGGGGCTCCTCACATACAGATGTGTATATATACTGTCACCACTAGAGGGGGCTCCTCACATACAGATGTGTATATATATACTGTCACCACTAAAGGGGGCTCCTCACATACAGATGTGTGTATATACAGTCACCACTAGAGAGGGCTCGTCACATACAGATGTGTATATAAACAGTCACCACTAGAGGGGGCTCCTCACATACAGATGTGTGTATATACAGTCACCACTAGAGAGGGCTCCTCACATACAGATGTGTATATATATACAGTCACCACTAGAGGGGGCTCCTCACATACAGATGTGTATATATACAGTCACCACTAGAGGGAGCTCCTCACATACAGATGTGTATATAAACAGTCACCACTAGAGGAGTCTCCTCACATACAGATGTGTGTATATACAGTCACCACTAGAGGGGGCTCCTCACATACAGATGTGTGTATATACAGTCACCACTAGAGGGGGCTCCTCACATACAGATGTGTATATAAACAGTCACCACTAGAGGGGGCTCCTCACATACAGATGTGTATATATACAGTCACCACTAGAGGGGGCTCCTCACATACAGATGTGTATATATACTGTCACCACTAGAGGGGGCTCCTCACATACAGATGTGTATATATATACAGTCACCACTAGAGGGAAATCCTCACATACAGATGTGTATATACAGTCACCACTAGAGGGGGCTCCTCATATACAGATGTGTGTATACAGTCACCACTAGAGGGGGCTCCTCACATACAAATGTGTATATATACAGTCACCACTAGAGGGAGCTCCTCACATACAGATGTGTATATATACAGTCACCACTAGAGGGGGCTCCTCACATACAGATGTGTATATATACAGTCACCACTAGAGGGGGCTCCTCATATACAGATGTGTGTATATATATACAGTCACCACTAGAGGGAGCTCCTCACATACAGATGTGTATATATAAACAGTCACCACTAGAGGGGGCTCCTCACATACAGATGTGTGTATATATACAGTCACCACTAGAGGGGGCTCCTCACATACAGATGTGTATATATAAACAGTCACCACTAGAGGGGGCTCCTCACATACAGATGTGTGTATATATACAGTCACCACTAGAGGGGGCTCCTCACATACAGATGTGTATATATACAGTCACCACTAGAGGGGGCTCCTCACATACAGATGTGTATATATACAGTCACCACTAGAGGGGGCTCCTCATATACAGATGTGTGTATATATATACAGTCACCACTAGAGGGAGCTCCTCACATACAGATGTGTATATATAAACAGTCACCACTAGAGGGGGCTCCTCACATACAGATGTGTATATATACAGTCACCACTAGAGGGGGCTCCTCACATACAGATGTGTATATATACAGTCACAACTAGAGGAGGATCCTCACATACAGATGTGTATATATACAGTCACCACTAGAGAGGGCTCCTCACATAAAGATGTGTATATATACAGTCACCACTAGAGAGGGCTCCTCACATACAGATGTGTGTATATACAGTCACCACTAGAGAGGGCTCCTCACATACAGATGTGTGTATATACAGTCACCACTAGAGGGAGCTCCTCACATACAGATGTGTGTATATACAGTCACCACTAGAGGAGGCTCCTCACATACAGATGTGTATATATACAGTCACGACTAGAGAGGGCTCCTCACATACAGATGTGTGTATATACAGTCACCACTAGAGGGAGCTCCTCACATACAGATGTGTGTATATACAGTCACCACTAGAGGGAGCTCCTCACATACAGATGTGTATACATACAGTCACCACTAGAGGGGGCTCCTCACATACAGATGTGTATATATACAGTCACCACTAGAGGGGGATCCTCACATACAGATGTGTATATATACAGTCACCACTAGAGGGGGCTCCTCACATACAGATGTGTATATATACAGTCACCACTAGAGAGGGCTCCTCACATACAGATGTGTATATACACAGTCACCACTAGAGGGGGTTCCTCACATACAGATGTGTATATATACAGTCACCACTAGAGGAGGCTCCTCACATACAGATGTGTATATATATACAGTCACCACTAGAGGGGGCTCCTCACATACAGATTTGTATATATACAGTCACCACTAGAGAGGGCTCCTCACATACAGATGTATATATACACAGTCACCACTAGAGGGGGCTCCTCACATACAGATGTGTATATATACAGTCACTACTAGAGGGGGCTCCTCACATACAGATGTGTATATATACAGTCACCACTAGAGGGGTCTCCTCACATACAGATGTGTATATACAGTCACCACTAGAGGAGGCTCCTCACATACAGATGTGTATATATACAGTCACCACTAGAGGGGGCTCCTCACATACAGATGTGTATATATACAGTCACCACTAGAGGGGGCTCCTCACATACAGATGTGTATATATACAGTCACCACTAGAGGGGTCTCCTCACATACAGATGTGTATATACAGTCACCACTAGAGGGAGCTCCTCACATACAGATGTGTATATATACAGTCACCACTAGAGGGGGCTCCTCATATACAGATGTGTATATATACAGTCACCACTAGAGGGGGCTCCTCGCATACAAATGTGTATATATATACAGTCACCTCTAGAGGGGGCTCCTCACATACACATGTGTGTATATATATATACAGTCACCACTAGAGGGAGCTCCTCACTTACAGATGTGTATATATACAGTCACCACTAGAGGAGGCTCCTCACATACAGATGTGTATATATATAGTCACCACTAGAGGGGGCTCCTCACATACAGATGTGTATATATACAGTCACCACTAGAGGGGGCTCCTCACATACAGATGTGTATATAAACAGTCACCACTAGAGGGGGCTCCTCACATACAGATGTTTGTATACAGTCACCACTAGAGGGAGCTCCTCACATACAGATGTGTATATAAACAGTCACCACTAGAGGGGGCTCCTCACATACAGATGTGTATATATATACTGTCACCACTAGAGGGGGCTCCTCACATACAGATGTGTGTATATACAGTCACCACTAGAGAGGGCTCGTCACATACAGATGTGTATATAAACAGTCACCACTAGAGGGGGCTCCTCACATACAGATGTTTGTTTACAGTCACCACTAGAGGGGGCTCCTCACATACAGATGTGTATATATACAGTCACCACTAGAGGGGGCTCCTCACATACAGATGTGTGTATATACAGTCACCACTAGAGGAGGCTCCTCATATACAGATGTGTATATATACAGTCACCACTAGAGGGGGCTCCTCACATACAGATGTGTATATATATACAGTCACCACTAGAGGGGGCTCCTCACATACAGATGTGTATATATACAGTCACCACTAGAGGGGGCTCCTCACATACAGATGTGTATATATACAGTCACCACTAGAGGGAGCTCCTCACATACAGATGTGTATATATACAGTCACCACTAGAGGGGGCTCCTCACATACAGATGTGTGTATATACAGTCACCACTAGAGGAGGCTCCTCACATACAGATGTGTATATATACAGTCACCACTAGAGGGGGCTCCTCACATACAGATGTGTGTATATACAGTCTCCACTAGAGAGGGCTCGTCACATACAGATGTGTATATAAACAGTCACCACTAGAGGGAGCTCCTCACATACAGATGTGTGTATATAAACAGTCACCACTAGAGGAGTCTCCTCACATACAGATGTGTATATATACAGTCACCACTAGAGGGGGCTCCTCATATGCAGAAGTGTATATAAACAGTCACCACTAGAGGGGGCTCCTCACATACAGATGTGTATATATACAGTCACCACTAGAGGGGGCTCCTCACATACAGATGTGTATATATACTGTCACCACTAGAGGGGGCTCCTCACATACAGATGTGTATATATATACAGTCACCACTAGAGGGAAATCCTCACATACAGATGTGTATATACATTCACCACTAGAGGGGGCTCCTCATATACAGATGTGTGTATACAGTCACCACTAGAGGGGGCTCCTCACATACAAATGTGTATATATACAGTCACCACTAGAGGGGGCTCCTCACATACAGATGTGTATATATATACAGTCACCACTAGAGGGGGCTCCTCACATACAGATGTGTATATATATACAGTCACCACTAGAGGGGGCGCCTCACATACAGATGTGTATATATAAACAGTCACCACTAGAGGGGGCTCCTCACATACAGATGTGTATATATAAACAGTCACCACTAGAGGGGGATCCTCACATACAGATGTGTATATATACAGTCACCACTAGAGGGAGCTCCTCATATACAGATGTGTATATATACAGTCACCACTAGAGGAGGCTCCTCACATACCGATGTGTATATATACAGTCACCACTAGAGGAGGCTCCTCACATACAGATGTGTATATATACAGTCACCACTAGAGGGGGCTCCTCATATACAGATGTGTATATATACAGTCACCATTAGAGGGGGCTCTTCACATACAGATATGTATATATACAGTCATCACTAGAGGGGGCTCCTCACTTACAGATGTTTATATACAGTCACCACTAGAGGGGGCTCCTCACATACAGATGTTTATATACAGTCACCACTAGAGGGGGCTCCTCACATACAGATGTGTATATATACAGTCACCACTAGAGGGGGCTCCTCACATACAGATGTTTATATACAGTCACCACTAGAGGAGGCTCCTCACATACAGATGTGTATATATACAGTCACCACTAGAGGGAGCTCCTCACATACAGATGTGTATATATACAGTCACCACTAGAGGGAGCTCCTCACATACAGATGTGTATATATACAGTCACCACTAGAGGGGGATCCTCACATACAGATGTGTATATATATACAGTCACCACTAGAGGGGGCTCCTCACATACAGATGTGTATATATACAGTCACCACTAGAGGGGGCTCCTCACATACAGATGTGTATATATACAGTCACCACTAGAGGGGGCTCCTCACATACAGATGTGTATATATATACAGTCACCACTAGAGGGGGATCCTCACATACAGATGTGTATATATACAGTCACCACTAGAGGGGGCTCCTCACAAACAGATGTGTATATATACAGTCACCACTAGAGGGGGATCCTCACATACAGATGTGTATATATACAGTCACCACTAGTGTTGAGCGATACCTTCCGATATCAGGAAATATCGTATCGGATTGGATCGGGCCGATACCCAAAAAGTATCGGATATCGCCGATTCCGATACCGGAAACCAATGCAAGTCAATGGGACACAAATATCGGAATGAAAATAAACCCTTTCTTTCCTTGTAGGTTAATTGTACATGAAGTAAAACAACTAAGAATAATGTAGAATGACATGAAAAGCCGGCAATTCATCAGCGGCATACACCGGTACCCGACAATTTACAACAGAAAGAATAGAGCATCACACATAGATTAGATAGATAGAAACATGTCAGTCACATATATATGAAGTACAGTGATAGTGTTGATTACTGTACTTGTCATTTAGTGTTAAAATAAAGGATTTATTTAAAAAAAAATTGGCGTGGGGTTCCCCGTAATTTTAGTCTCTAGCGGAGGTTAAGCAGACGGCTGGGGCAGATGTTTGAAGCCTGGGAAGGGGGTAATACCCACGGAGCTTCCCAGGCTACTAATATCAGCCCCCAGCTGAATACCTAGCCTTTACTAGCTATTAAAATGGGGGAACCCCCCCAAAAAAATGACGTGGGGTCCCCCCTATTTTAATAGCTAGCAAAGGCTAGGCAGACAGCTGGGGGCTGATATTAATAGCCCAGGAAGGGAGCCATGAATATTGGCCCCCTCCCAGGCTAGAAACACCAGCCGTCAGCCGCCCCAGAAATGGCGCATCCATAGGATGCGCCAATTCTGGCACTTAGCCTCGCTCTTCCACGCTGCCCTGGTGCGGTGGCAGTGGGGTAATAGGGCTGGGGTTGATGTCAGCTTATAATGCCAGCTGACATCAAGCCCAGGTTAGTAATGGAGAGGCGTCTATAAGACACCCCCATTACTAACCCCATAGTCAAAGTTAAAAAAAACACAAACACCCAGAATAAAGTCCTTTAATTGAAATAAACACACAATTCTTTATTGTTCTAAATTAAACCATACTTACCGTCACGCCCATTCCAGCTGAAGCCAACGATCTCCTGCAATAAAAGAAAAATAATAAAGCAACCTCATCCTTACCTTTCCATGGTTCCCACGACAGCTCCAGCTCTGCTACATCGAGATGACTGGCTGGACCGCAGCAGAACGCTGCCATCCAGCCTGTCATCCCGCAGACACTGAGAAGCGCAGGCATGCTTGCGCTCCTCAGTGTCTGGCTGTGACGGCATCCAGATGAGCCGAGGTCATGTCCAAGTTCATGCACGTCACTGACAGCGTGGGAGAATTCTCCTGCACTCAGCGCTTCAGCGTGAGAATTTTCCCACGCTGTCAGTGACGGACGTCCAGGAGGTGAGCCGAGTTCATTGTTGGCTCATCTGGATGCCGTCACAGCCAGACACAGGAGCACAAGCATGCCTGCGCTTCTCAGTGTCTGCGGGATGACAGGCTGGATGGCAGCGTTCTGCTGCGGTCCAGCCTGTCATCTCGATGTAGCAGAGCTGAAGCTGTCGTGGGAGCCATGGAAAGGTAAGGATGAGGTTGCTTTATTATTTTTCTTTTATTGCAGGAGATCGTTGGCTTCAGCTGGAATGGGCGTGATGGTAAGTATGGTTTAATTTAGAACAATAAAGAATTGTGTGTTTATTTCAATTAAAGGACTTTTTTCTGGGTGTTGTGTTTTTTTAAATACTTTACTAGAAATTCATGGTGGTCATGTCTAATATTGGCGTGACCCCATGAATTTCGGGCTTAGGGCCAGCTGATAATACCAAGCTGGCCTTAACCCCTTTATTACCCAGTGAGCCACCGCACCAGGGCCCTGGATGAGTTGGGTACAGCGCCAGAAGATGGCGCTTCTATGAACGCGCCATTTTCCGGGGTGGCTGCGGACTGCAATTTGCAGCGGGGGGCAGAAAGCTTGGGCCTCCCTGCGCTGCAGATTCCAGCCCCCAGCTGCCTAGTTGTACCTGGCTGGACACAAAAATAGGGAGAAGCTCCACGTTTTGTTTTTTTTAAATCATTTCAGGAAATTAAAAAAACAAAACGTGGAGCTTCTCCCTATTTTTGTGTCCAGCCAGGTACAACTAGGCAGCTGGGGGCTGGAATCTGCAGCGCAGGGAGGCCCAAGCTTTCTGCCCCCCCCCCCCCCCCGCTGAAAATTGCAGTCCGCGGCCGCCCCGGAAAATGGCGCGTTCATAGAAGCTGGATGCTGTACCTGGCTGGCATACAAAAATATGGCGAAGCCCACGTCAAAAGTTTTGGGAAAAATTAATTAAAAAATAAATAATAATTTAGGGACTGCATCTTTATTAACTCCTCAAATGTCATTTAGTGTTAAAATAAAGGATTTAATAAAAAAAAAAATGGCGTGGGATCCCCCATAATTTTAGTCTCTAGCGGAGGTTAAGCAGACGGCTGGGGCAGATGTTTGAAGCCTGGGAAGGGGGTAATACCCACGGAGCTTCCCAGGCTACTAATATCAGCCCCCAGCTGAATACCTAGCCTTTACTAGCTATTAAAATGGGGGAACCCCCCCAAAAAAATGACGTGGGGTCCCCCCTATTTTAATAGCTAGCAAAGGCTAGGCAGACAGCTGGGGGCTGATATTAATAGCCCAGGAAGGGTGCCATGAATATTGGCCCCCTCCCAGGCTAGAAACACCAGCCGTCAGCCGCCCCAGAAATGGCGCATTCATAGGATGCGCCAATTCTGGCACTTAGCCTCGCTCTTCCACGCTGCCCTGGTGCGGTGGCAGGGGGTAATAGTGGTGGGGTTCATGTCAGCGCCAGCTGCCATGAAGCCCAGGTTAGTAATGATGGCCGTCTATATGACACCCCCATTACTAACCTACAAAGTGTTAAAAAGAAAAAACACACTACACCCAGAAAAAAATAATTTATTTGAAATAAAACACACAATTTTATTTAATTCTTAGTTTACTAAAAATAATAGTTACCTGTCCACGTTCCTGCGCTGATCTCCCATGCACAGCTGTCACATCTGGAGATGGTGACAGCTGTCATGGCTGCTGTAAGCTCACGCTGCCGGGAACACGTCCGCTCCCGGCAGCGGGAGCCACTGACTGAGGTCACCGGAGTGCATTCAGGCAGCGCAGCTCCAGAGACCCCCTTTACGGCACTGCTGTACCGTGGGAATTTCTCATTATACAGCAGGGCCGTAAAGCAGCTAACCGGAGCAGCGCTGCCTGAACTCCGGTGAACCCGCTTATGCTATCATTCTAGCGGCGGCAGCGGTTCAGAGCGGTCACATTCTATGTGGCTGCTCTGAACTGGAGATCTTCGTGGGACACTCGTGGACTGCTACGGAGGGGTAAGGATAAGGTTGTGGTTTATTATTTTATATTTTATTACAGGAGATCGATGGCTTCGGGGAATTAGGTGTCTAGGTGAGTATAGGTGTAGTTTTTTATTTTTTACTTTATTTTAGGTGGCGATCGGCGGGGACAGGTAATGTATGAACTAATTTATTGTAGGTAACCACTGGCCACCAATGACATGTATCTAACATTTATTGGGGACACAGTAGGGCAATTTAAATAGCAGGATCAGGCTGATGGGAACTACTGCTCCCATCGAGCTGATCCTGCTGGCAGGAGTGGACGGGGGACAGACATAGGCCGATGGGAGTAGTAGTGTCACATCGGCCTATGTCTGCCCGCACACACACACACCCCGCACACACACCCGCACACACACACCCCGCACACACACACACCCCGCGCACACACACACCCCGCACACACACACACACCCCGCACACACACACACCCCGCACACACACACACCCCGCACACACACACACCCCGCACACACACCCCGCACACACACACCCCGCGCACACACACCCCGCACACACACACCCCGCACACACACACCCCGCGCACACACACCCCGCACACACACACCCCGCGCACACACACCCCGCACACACACCCCGCACACATACCCCGCGCACACACCCCGCGCACACACACCCCGCGCACACACACCCCGCACACACACACACCCCGCACACACACACCCCGCACACACACACCCCGCACACACACACCCCGCACACACACCCCGCACACATACCCCGCGCACACACCCCGCGCACACACACCCCGCGCACACACACCCCGCACACACACTAATCATGACGGGTCCGGGAGGTGAGGCTGACCTGTGCGGCCGTGGGAAAGTTCATGTGAGTTCATGCAGTCAAGCATGAACTCACATGAACCCTCTGAGGGCAACGCGGCGACTTCAAATGAACAGCTGATCGGCATCACCTGATACCTCAGCTGTTCATTTGAAATAACCGGCGGGAAAGCGCAGCACAGAACGGGAAAGCCGGCGGTGAAGTCTTTTCACTGCCGGCTTCCCCGCCCGGGTCCTTCGCTCCTTGGTGCTGCACTCCCCGCCCGGTCCTAACTTACGATTGGGATTGGAGGTGGCGAGGGGAGCGGAGGATCGGGGTGGGAGGCTGCGGGGAAGCAGTATGGGGCTGTGTGATTGTTTAAAAGCCGGCTTTTAAACAATCAGGAGAATTCTCCCCCGCTGGGATGGCATTCTGATGACAAGCTGGATCGCAGCTGAGCGCTGCCACCCAGCTTGTCATCCTTCACAGACACTGCAGAGCGCAGGCATTATGGGAACTTCCGATTCCGGTATTCGATATTATAAAAGTATCAGAATTAAGTATCGGAATGCTCAACACTAGTCACCACTAGAGGGGGCTCCTCACATACAGATGTGTATATATACAGTCACCACTAGAGGGGGCTCCTCACATACAGATGTGTATATACAGTCACCACTAGAGGGGGCTCCTCACATACAGATGTGTATATACAGTCACTACTAGAGGGGGCTCCTCACATACAGATGTGTATATATACAGTCACCACTAGAGGGGGCTCCTCACATACAGATGTGTATATACAGTCACTACTAGAGGGGGCTCCTCACATACAGATGTGTATATACAGTCACTACTAGAGGGGGCTCCTCACATACAGATGTGTATATACAGTCACTACTAGAGGGGGCTCCTCACATACAGATGTGTATATATACAGTCACCACTAGAGGGGGCTCCTCACATACAGATGTGTATATATACAGTCACCACTAGAGAGGGCTCCTCACATACAGATGTGTATATATACTGTCACCACTAGAGGGAGCTCCTCACATACAGATGTGTATATATACAGTCACTACTAGAGGGGGCTCCTCACATACAGATGTGTATATATACTGTCACCACTAGAGGGAGCTCCTCACATACAGATGTGTATATATACAGTCACTACTAGAGGGGGCTCCTCACATACAGATGTGTATATACAGTCACTACTAGAGGGGGCTCCTCACATACAGATGTGTATATATACAGTCACCACTAGAGGGAGCTCCTCACATACAGATGTGTATATATACAGTCACCACTAGAGGGGGCTCCTCACATACAGATGTGTATATATATACAGTCACCACTAGAGGGGGCTCCTCACATACAGATGTGTATATATACAGTCACCACTAGAGGGGGCTCCTCACTTACAGATGTGTATATATATACAGTCACCGCTAGAGGGGGTTCCTCATATACAGATGTGTATATATACAGTCATCACTAGAGGAGGCTCCTCACATACAGATGTGTATATATATACAGTCACCGCTAGAGGGGGTTCCTCATATACAGATGTGTATATATACAGTCACCACTAGAGGGGGCTCCTCACATACAGATGTGTGTATATGTACAGTCACCACTAGAGGGGGTTCCTCACATACAGATGTGTATATACAGTCACCACTAGAGGGGGCTCCTCACATACAGATGTGTATATATACAGTCACCACTAGAGGAGGCTCCTCACATACAGATGTGTATATATACAGTCACCACTAGAGGGGGCTCCTCACATACAGATGTATATGTACAGTCACCACTAGAGGGGGCTCCTCGCATACAGATGTGTATATATACAGTCACCACTAGAGGGGGCTCCTCGCATACAGATGTGTGTATATACAGTCACCACTAGAGGGGGCTCCTCACATGCAGATGTGTGTATATACAGTCATCACTAGAGGGGGTTCCTCACATACAGATGTGTATATATACAGTCACCACTAGAGGGGGCTCCTCGCATACAGATGTGTGTATATACAGTCACCACTAGAGGGGGCTCCTCACATGCAGATGTGTGTATATACAGTCATCACTAGAGGGGGTTCCTCACATACAGATGTGTATATACACAGTCACCACTAGAGGGGGCTCCTCACATACAGATGTGTATATATACAGTCACCACTAGAGGGGGCTCCTCACATACAGATGTGTATATATATACAGTCACCACTAGAGGGGGCTCTTCACATACAGATGTGTATATATATACAGTCACCACTAGAGGGGGCTCCTCACATACAGATGTGTATATATACAGTCACCACTAGAGGGGGCTCCTCACATACAGATGTATATATACAGTCACCACTAGAGGGGGCTCCTCACATACAGATGTGTATATATACAGTCACCACGAGAGGGAGCTCCTCATATACAGATGTGTATATATACAGTCACCACTAGAGGGGGCTCCTCACATACAGATGTGTATATATACAGTCACCACTAGAGGGGGCTGCTCACATACAGATGTGTATATATACAGTCACCACTAGAGGGGGCTCCTCACATACAGATGTGTATATATATACAGTCACCACTAGAGTGGGCTCTTCACATACAGATGTGTATATATATATACAGTCATCACTAGAGGGGGCTCCTCACATACAGATGTGTATATATACAGTCACCACTAGAGGGGGCTCCTCACATACAGATGTATATATACAGTCACCACTAGAGGGGGCTCCTCACATACAGATGTGTATATATATACAGTCACCACTAGAGGGGGCTCCTCACATACAGATGTGTATATATATACAGTCATCACTAGAGGGGGTTCCTCACATACAGATGTGTATATATACAGTCACCACTAGAGGGGGCTCCTCGCATACAGATGTGTGTATATACAGTCACCACTAGAGGGGGCTCCTCACATGCAGATGTGTGTATATACAGTCATCACTAGAGGGGGTTCCTCACATACAGATGTGTATATACACAGTCACCACTAGAGGGGGCTCCTCACATACAGATGTGTATATATACAGTCACCACTAGAGGGGGCTCCTCACATACAGATGTGTATATATATACAGTCACCACTAGAGGGGGCTCTTCACATACAGATGTGTATATATATATACAGTCACCACTAGAGGGGGCTCCTCACATACAGATGTGTATATATACAGTCACCACTAGAGGGGGCTCCTCACATACAGATGTATATATACAGTCACCACTAGAGGGGGCTCCTCACATACAGATGTGTATATATACAGTCACCACGAGAGGGAGCTCCTCATATACAGATGTGTATATATACAGTCACCACTAGAGGGGGCTCCTCACATACAGATGTGTATATATACAGTCACCACTAGAGGGGGCTGCTCACATACAGATGTGTATATATACAGTCACCACTAGAGGGGGCTCCTCACATACAGATGTGTATATATATACAGTCACCACTAGAGTGGGCTCTTCACATACAGATGTGTATATATATATACAGTCATCACTAGAGGGGGCTCCTCACATACAGATGTGTATATATACAGTCACCACTAGAGGGGGCTCCTCACATACAGATGTATATATACAGTCACCACTAGAGGGGGCTCCTGACATACAGATGTGTATATATACAGTCACCACTAGAGGGGGCTCCTCACATACAGATGTGTATATATATACAGTCACCACTAGAGGGGGCTCCTCACATACAGATGTGTATATATATACAGTCACCACTAGAGGGGGCTCCTCACATACAGATGTGTATATATTTACAGTCACCACTAGAGGGGGCTCTTCACATACAGATGTGTATATATATATGTCACCACTAGAGGGGGCTCCTCACATACAGATGTGTATATATACAGTCACTACTAGAGGGGGCTCCTCACATACAGATGTGTATATATACAGTCACTACTAGAGGGGGCTCCTCACATACAGATGTGTATATATATACAGTCACCACTAGAGGGGGCTCCTCACATACAGATGTGTATATATTTACAGTCACCACTAGAGGGGGCTCCTCACATACAGATGTGTATATATATATGTCACCACTAGAGGGGGCTCCTCACATACAGATGTGTATATATACAGTCACCACTAGAGGGGGCTCCTCACATACAGATGTGTGTATATATACAGTCACCACTAGAGGGGGCTCCTCACATACTGATGTGTATATATACAGTCACCACTAGAGGGAGCTCCTCACATACAGATGTGTATATATACAGTCACCACTAGAGGGGGCTCCTCACATACAGATGTGTATATATATACAGTCACCACTAGAGGGGGCTCCTCACATACAGATGTGTATATATACAGTCACCACTAGAGGGAGCTCCTCACATACAGATGTGTATATATACAGTCACCACTAGAGGGGGCTCCTCACATACAGATGTGTATATATATACAGTCACCACTAGAGGGGGCTCCTCACATACAGATGTGTATATATACAGTCACCACTAGAGGGGGCTCCTCACATACAGATGTGTATATATATACAGTCACCACTAGAGGGGGCTCCTCACATACAGATGTGTATATATACAGTCACCACTAGACGGGGCTCCTTACATTCAGATTTATATATACAGTCACCACTAGAGGGGGCTCCTCCCCAGGGACCTTGCCCCCTGCTCCTCCCCGGTGACCTCTCCCCCTGCTCCTCCCCGGGGACCTCGCCACGCTGCTCATCCCCGGTGACCTCGCCACGCTGCTCCTCCCCGGCGACCTCGCCCAGCTGCTCCTCGTCGGGTCCTCGCCCCGCTGCTCCCCCTCGGGGACCTCGCCCCGCTGCTCCTCCCCGGTGACCTCGCCCCGCTTCTCATCCCCGGTGACCTTGCCCCGCTTCTGCTATCCGGTGACCTCGCCCCGCTGCTCCTCGTCTGGTCCTCGCCCCGCTGCTCATCCCCGGTGACCTCGCCCCGCTGCTCATCCCCTGTGACCTCGCCCCGCTGCTCATCCCCGGTGACCTCGCCACGCTGCTCCTCCCCGGCGACCTCGCCCCTCTGCTCCTCGTCGGGTCCTCGCCCCGCTGCTCCTCCCCGGTGACCTCGCCCCGCTGCTCATCCCCGGTGACCTTGCCCCGCTGCTGCTCCCCGGTGACCTCGCCACGCTGCTCCTCCCCGGCGACCTCGCCCCTCTGCTCCTCGTCGGGTCCTCGCCCCGCTGCTCCTCCCCGGTGACCTTGCCCCGCTGCTGCTCCCCGGTGACCTCGCCCCACTGCTGCTCCCCGGCGACCTCACCCCGCTGCTCATCCTCGGTGATCTTGCCCTCCTGCTCCTCCCCAGTGACCTCGCCCCACTGCTCCTCCCCGGTGACCTCGCCCCGCTGCTCCTCCTCGGGGACCTCATCCCCCTGCTCCTCCCCAGTGACCTCGCCCCCTGCTCCTCCCCGGGGACCTCGCCCCGCTGCTCCTCCCCAGTGACCTCGCCCCGCTGCTCCTCCCCGGTGACCTCGCCCCCTGCTCCTCCCCGGGGACCTCGCCTCGCTGCTCCTCCCCGGTGACCTCGCCCCGCTGCTCCTCCCCAGTGACCTCGCCCCGCTGCTCCTCCCTGGTGACCTCGCCCCGCTGCTCCTCCTCGGGGACCTCGCCCCCCTGCTCCTCCCCAGTGACCTCGCCCCCTGCTCCTCCTTGGGGACCTCGCCCCCCCTGCTCCTCCCCAGTGACCTCGCCCCGCTGCTCCTCCCCGTTGACCTCTGCACTTTCTCTGCAGTCCGGGAACATGTCGGCTGTTGGGCTGCAGGTAAGAGGCGTCCCGGGCTGAGCCCTCCATAACCTTTCCTTTGTATCTGCTGGTCCCGGGCCCCTGGGTGCCACGGTGGGAGGGGGGATCCGGGGCAGAGTAATCTCATGGGGGTGATGTTCCTCATACTTTGGATAATGGGGGAGTTGTCCTGCACATTATGCCGATAATCAGACCCATTAGGAGGAGCGTGAGAAGTGGCCCCTGGGGCCCCCGATCTGCAGTTGGGGCCCCTGGTTGGATGTCTGTGCCCCCAGCACACTTGGGGTTAATGCGGCGCAGTTTGTAGCCTCTGGTTTATAAGTATAATTAGCTGCAGTGAGTGAAGGTTTACAGCCTCAGTGCAGAGCAATGTCCAGGGGGGGAGGGGAGGCCGCCCATAACACGAGCCCAAAACCTGCATAGTGCCGTAGCCAGCGCTGACCCGAATGTCACATGGTGGTCCACACAGAGGAGGGGGGCAGCCGACAGATGGAGGTTGTATATTTGAGGGGACAGTGGACAAGTGGCGGTTGTATATAGGAGGGGACAGCGGACAGATGGCGGTTGTATATAGGAGGGGACAGCGGACAGATGGCGGTTGTATATAGGAGAGGACAGCGGACAGATGGCAGTTGTATATAGGAGGGGGCTGCAGACAGATGGCGGTTATATATAGGAGGGGACAGCAGACAGATGGCGGTTGTATATTGGGGGGGACAGCGGACAGTTGGCGGTTGTATATAGGAGGGGGCAGCATACAGATGGCGGTTGTATATTGGAGGGGACAGTGGACAAGTGGCGGTTGTATATAGGAGGGGACAGCGGACAGATAGCGGTTGTATATAGGAAGGGACAGGCGAAAGATGGCGGTTGTATATAGGAAGGGGCAGCAGACAGATGACGGTTGTATATAGGAGGGGACAGCCAGCAGACAGATGGCGGTTGTATATAGGAGGGGACAGCGGACAGATGGCGGTTGTATATAGGAGGGGACAGCGGACAGGTGGCAATTGTAAATAGGAGGGGACATGTAACAGATGGCGGATGTATATAGGAGGGGGCAGCGGACAGATGGCGGTTGTATATAGGAAGGAACAGCGGACAGATGGCGGTTGCATATAGGAGGGGGCTGCACACAGATGGCGGTTGTATATAGGATGGGACAGCGGACAGATGGCGGTTGTATATAGGAGGGGACAGAGGACAGATGGCGGTTGTATATAGGAGGGAGCAGCAGACAGATAGCGGTTGTATATTGGAGGGGACAGTGGACAAGTGGCGGTTGTATATAGGAGGGGACAGCGGACAGATGGTGGTTGTATATAGGAAGGGACAGGCGAAAGATGGCGGTTGTATATAGGAAGGGGCAGCAGACAGATGGCGGTTGTATATAGGAGGGGACAGCAGACAGATGGCGGTTGTATATAGGAAGGAACAGCGGACAGATGGAGGTTGTATATAGGAGGGGACAGGTGACAGATGGCGGTTGTATATAGGAGGGGACAGCGGACAGATGGCGGTTGTATATTGGAGGGGACAGCAGACAGATGGCGGTTGCATATTGGAGGGGGCAGCAGACAGATGGCGGTTGTATATAGGAGGGAACAGCGGACAGAAGGCGGTTGTATATAGGAAGGAACAGCGGACAGATGGAGGTTGTATATAGGAGGGAACAGGTGACAGATGGCGGTTGTATATAGGAGGGGACAGCGGACAGATGGCGGTTGTATATTAGAGGGGACAGCAGACAGATGGCGGTTGCATATTGGAGGGGCAGCAGACAGATGGCGGTTGTATATAGGAGGGAACAGCGGACAGATGGAGGTTGTATATAGGAGGAGGCAGCGGACACATGGCGCTTGTATATTGGAGGGGGCAGCAGACAGATGGCGGTTGTATATAGGAGGGGGCAGCAGACAGATGGCGGTTGTATATAGGAGGGGACAGTGGATAGATGGCGGTTGTATATAGGAGGGGACAGCGGACAGATGGCGGTTGCATATTGGAGGGGGCAGCAGATAGATGGCGGTTGTATATAGCAGGGGACAGCGGACAGATGGCGGTTGTATATAGGAGGGGACAGCCGACTGATGGTGGTTGTATATAGGAAGGGACAGCGGACAGATGGACGTTGTATATAGGAGGGGTCTGCGGACAGATGGTGGTTGTATATAGGAGGGGATAGCAGAGAGATGGCGGTTGTATATAGGAGGGGATAGCGGATAGATAGCGGTTGCATATTGGAGGGGACAGGCGACAGATGGAGGTTGTATATTGGAGGGGACAGCAGACAGATGGCGGTTGTATATAGGAGGGGACAGCGGACAGATGGCGGTTGCATATTGGAGGGGACAGCAGACAGATGGCAGTTGTATATAGGAGAGGACAGTGGACAGATGGCGGTTGCATATTGGAGGGGACAGGCGACAGATGGAGGTTGTATATTGGAGGGGACAGCGGACAGATGGCGGTTGTATATAGGAGGGGACAGCGGACAGATGGCGGTTGTATATAGGAGGGGACAGAGGACAGATGGCGGTTGTATATACGAGGGGACAGCGGAGAGATGGCGGTTGTATAAAGGTGGGGACAGCGGACAGATGGCGGTTGTATATAGGAGGGGACAGCGGACAGATGGCGGTTGTATAATGGAGGGGACAGGTAACAGATGGCTGTGTGTATATAGGAGGGGACAGCAGACAGATGGCGGTTGTATATAGGAGGGGGAAGCGGACAGATGGTGGTTGTATATAGGAAGGAACAGCGGACAGATGGAGGTTGTATATAGGAGGGGACAGGTGACAGATAGCGGTTGTATATAGGAGGGGACAGCGGACAGATGGCGGTTGTATATTGGAGGGGACAGCAGACAGGTGGCGGTTGTATATAGGAGGGGACAGCGGACAGATGACGGTTGTATATTGGAAGGGACAGCAGACAGATGGCGGTTGTATATAGGAGGGAACAGCGGACAGATGGCGGTTGTATATAGGAGGAGACAGCGGACAGATGGAGGTTGTATATAGGAGGGGGCAGCGGACAGATGGCAGTTGTATATTGGAGGGGGCAGCAGACAGATGGCGGTTGTATATAGGAGGGGACAGCGGACAGATGGCGATGGTATATAGGAGGGGACAGCGGACAGATGGCGGTTGTATATTGGAGGGGACAGCAGACAGGTGGCGGTTGTATATAGGAGGGGACAGCGGACAGATGACGGTTGCATATTGGAGTGGGCAGCAGACAGATGCCGGTTGTATATAGGAGGGAACAGCGGACAGATGGCGGTTGTATATAGGAGGGGACAGCGGACAGATGCCGGTTGTATATAGGAGGGAACAGCGGACAGATGGCGGTTGTATATAGGAGGAGACAGCGGACAGATGGAGGTTGTATATAGGAGGGGGCAGCGGACAGATGGCAGTTGTATATTGGAGGGGGCAGCAGACAGATGGTGGTTGTATATAGGAGGGGACAGCGGACAGATGGCGGTTATATATAGGAGGGGATAGCGGACAGATAGCGGTTGCATATTGGAGGGGGCAGCAGACAGATGGAGGTTGTATATAGGAGGGGACAGCGGACAGATAGCGGTTATATATAGGAGGGGATAGCGGACAGATAGCGGTTGCATATTGGAGGGGACAGGCGACAGATGGAGGTTGTATATTGGAGGGGACAGCAGACAGATGGCGGTTGTATATTGGAGGGGACAGCAGACAGGTGGCGGTTGTATATAGGAGGGGACAGCGGACAGATGACGGTTGCATATTGGAGTGGGCAGCAGACAGATGCCGGTTGTATATAGGAGGGAACAGCGGACAGATGGCGGTTGTATATAGGAGGAGACAGCGGACAGATGGAGGTTGTATATAGGAGGGGGCAGCGGACAGATGGCAGTTGTATATTGGAGGGGGCAGCAGACAGATGGTGGTTGTATATAGGAGGGGACAGCGGACAGATGGCGGTTATATATAGGAGGGGATAGCGGACAGATAGCGGTTGCATATTGGAGGGGACAGGCGACAGATGGAGGTTGTATATTGGAGGGGACAGCAGACAGATGGCGGTTGTATATAGGAGGGGACAGCGGACAGATGGCGGTTGCATATTGGAGGGGACAGCAGACAGATGGCGGTTGTATATAGGAGGGGACAGCGGACAGATGGCGGTTGCATATTGGACGGGACAGGCGACAGATGGAGGTTGTATATTGGAGGGGACAGCGGACAGATGGCGGTTGTATATAGGAGGGGACAGGGGACAGATGGCGGTTGTATATAGGAGGGGACAGCGGACAGATGGCGGTTGTATATACGAGGGTACAACGGAGAGATGGCGGTTGTATAAAGGAGTGAACAGCGGACAGATGGCAGTTGTATATAGAAGGGGACAGCGGACATATGGCGGTTGTATATAGAAGGGGACAGCGGACATATGGCGGTTGTATACAGGAACGGATAGCGGACAGATGGCGGTTGTATATAGGAGGGGACAGCGGACAGATGGCACTTGCATATTGGAGGGGACAGCGGACAGATGGCACTTGCATATTGGAGGGGACAGCGGACAGATGGCACTTGCATACTGGAGGGGACAGCGGACAGATGGCGGTCGTATTTTGGAGGGTACAGCGGACAGATGGCGGTTGTATATTGGAGGGGACAGCGGACAGATGGCAGTTGTATTCAGGAGGGGACAGCGGACAGATGGCAGTAGTATATAGGAGGGGACAGCGGACAGATGGCAGTAGTATATAGGAGGGGACAGCAGACAGATGGAAGTTGCAATATTGGAGGGGACAGCGGACAGATGGCGGTTGTATATTGGGGGGACAGCAGACAGATGGCGGTTGTATATTGGAGGGGACAGCGGACAGATGGCAGTTGTATATACGAGGGAACAGCGGACAGATGGCGGTTGTATATAGGGGGACAGTGGACAGATGGCGGTTGTATATAGGAGGGGACAGCGGACAGATGGCGGTTGTATATACGAGGGTACAACGGAGAGATGGCGGTTGTATAAAGGAGGGGACAGCGGACAGATGGCGGTTGTATATAGGAGGGGACAGCGGACAGATGGCGGTTGTATATAGGAGGGGACAGCGGACATATGGTGGTTGTATATAGGAAGGGATAGCGGACATATGGCGGTTGTATGTAGGAGGGGACAGCGGACATATGGTGGTTGTATATAGGAAGGGATAGCGGACAGATGGCGGTTGTATATAGGAGGGGACAGCGGACAGATGGCACTTGCATATTGGAGGGGACAGCGGACAGATGGCACTTGCATATTGGAGGGGACAGCGGACAGATGGCACTTGCATATTGGAGGGGACAGCGGACAGATGGCGGTCGTATTTTGGAGGGTACAGCGGACAGATGGCGGTTGTATATTGGAGGGGACAGCGGACAGATGGCGGTTGTATAAAGGAGGGGACAGTGGACAGATGGCAGTAGTATATAGGAGGGGACAGCGGAAAGATGGCAGTTGTATATAGGAGGGGACAGCAGACAGATGGCAGTTGCAATATTGGAGGGGACAGCGGACAGATGGCAGTTGTATATTGGGGGGGACAGCGGACAGATGGCGGTTGTATATTGGAGGGGACAGCGGACAGATGGCAGTTGTATATATGAGGGAACAGCAGACAGATGGCGGTTGTATATAGGGGGGACAGTGGACAGATGGCGGTTGTATATACGAGGGGACTGCGGACAGATGGCGGTTGCATATTGGAGGAGACAGGCGACAGATGGAGGTTGTATATAGGAGGGGACTACAGACAGATGTCGGTTGTATATAGGAAGAGACAGTGGATAGATGGCGTTTGTATATAGAAGGGAACAGCAGACAAATGGCGGTTGTATATAGGAGGGAACAGCGGACAGATGGCGGTTGTATATAGGAGGGGACAGCTGACAGATGGCGGTTGTATATAGGAGGGGACAGCAGACAGATGGCGGTTGTATATAGGAGGAAACAGCAGACAGATAGCAGTTGTATATAGGAGGGGACAGCGGACAAATGTCGGTTGTATATACGAGGGGACAGCGGACAGATGGCGGTTGCATATTGGAGGGGACAGCGGACAGATGGCGGTTGTATATGGGAGGGAACAGCGGACAGATGGCGGTTGTATATTGGAGGGGACAGCAGAAAGATGGCGGTTGTATATAGGAGGGGACAGCAGAAAGATGGCGGTTGTATATTGGAGGGGACAGCAGACAGATGGCGGTTGTATATTGGAGGGGACAGCGGACAGATGGCGGTTGTATGTAGGAGGGAACAGCGGATAGATGGCGGTTGTATATAGGAGAGGACAACTGACAGATGGAAGTTGTATATAGGAGGGGACAACGGACAGATGGCGGTTGTATATAGGAGGGGACAGCGGATAGATGGAGGTTGTATATAGGAGGGGACAGCTGACAGATGGAGGTTGTATATAGGAGGGGACAGCGGACAGATGGCGGTTGTATATAGGAGGGGACAGCGGACAGATGGCGGTTGTATATAAGAGGGGACAGACGACAGATGGTGGTTGTATATAAGAGGGGATAGACGAAAGATGGCGGTTGTATATAGGAAGGGGCAGATGACAGATGGCGGTTATATATAGGAAGGGACAGCGGACAGATGGCGGTTGTATATAGGAGGGGACAGCGGACAGATGGCTTTTTTACATAGGAGGGGATAGCGGAAGTATGGCGGTTGTATATAGGAGGGGACAGCACAGAGATGGCAGTTGTATATAGAAGGCGACAGAGGACACATGACTGTTGTATATAGGAAAGGACAGCGGACAGATGGCGGTTGCATATAAGAGGGGACAGACGACAGATGGCGGTTGTATATAGGAGGGGACAGCGGACAGATGGCGGTTGTATATAGAAGGGGACAGAGGACAGATGGCGGTTGTATATAGGAAAGGACAGCGGACAGATGGCGGTTGTATATAGGAGGGGACAGCGGAGAGATGGCGGTTGTATAAAGGAGGGGGCAGCGGACAGATGGCAGTTGTATACAGGAGTGGACAGCGGACAAATGGTTGTATATAGGAGGGGACAGGCGACAGATGACGGTTGTATATAGGAAGGGATAGCAGACAGATAGTGGCTGTATATAGGAGGGGACAGCGGACAGATGTCGGTTGTATATTGGAGGGGACAGTGGAGAGATGGCGGTTGTATATAGGAGAGGACAGCGGACAGATGGCGGTTGTATATAAGAGGAGACAGTGCACAGATGGCGGTTGTATATGGGAGGGGACAGAGGACAGATGGCGGTTGTATATAGGAAGAGACAGCGGACAGATGGCGGTTGTATATAGGAGGTGACAGTGGACAGATGGCGGTTTTATATAGGAAGGAACAGCAGACAGATGGCGGTTGTATATAGGAGGGGACAGCGGACAGATGGCGGTTGTATATAGGAGGGGACAGCGGACAGATGGCGGTTTTATATAGGAAGGAACAGCAGACAGATGGCGGTTGTATATAGGTAGGGAAAACAGACAGATGGATTTTTTACATAGGAGGGGATAGCGGAAGTATGGCGGTTGTATATAGGAGGGGACAGCACATAGATGGCGGTTGTATATAGAAGGCGACAGAGGACACAAGGCTGTTGTATATAGGAAGGGACAGCGGACAGATGGCAGTTGCATATAAGAGGGGACAGACGACAGATGGTGGTTGTATATAGGAGGGGACAGCGGACAGATGGCGGTTGTATATAGAAGGGGACAGAGGACAGATGGCTGTTGTATATAGGAGGGGACAGCGGAGAGATGGCGGTTGTATAAAGGAGGGGGCAGCGGACAGATGGCAGCTGTATACAGGAGGGGACAGCGGACAAATGGTTGTATATAGGAGGGGACAGGCGACAGATGACGGTTGTATATAGGAAGGGATAGCAGACAGATAGCGGCTGTATATAGGAGGGGACAGCGGACAGATGGCGGTTGTATATTGGAGGGGACAGTGGACAGATGGCGGTTGTATATAGGAGGGGAGAGCGGACAGGTGGCGGTTGTATATTGGAGGGGACAGCGGACAGATGGCGGTTGCATATTGGAGGGGACAGTGGACCGATGGCGGTTGTATATAGGAGGGGATAGCGGACAGGTGGCGGTTGTATATAGGAGGGGACAGGGGACAAATGGTTGTATATAGGAGGGGACAGGCGACAGATGACGGTTGTATATTGGAGGGGACAGCGGACAGATGGCGGTTGTATATACGAGGGGACAGCGGACAGATGGCGGTTGTAAATAGGAGGAAACAGCAGACAGATAGCAGTTGTATATAGGAGAGGACAGCGGACAGATGGCGGTTGTATATAAGAGGGGACAGTACACAGATGGCGGTTGTATATGGGAGGGGACAGAGGACAGATGGCGGTTTTATATAGGAAGGAACAGCAGACAGATGGCGGTTGTATATAGGAGGGGACAGAGGACAGATGGCGGTTGTATATAGGAAGGGACAACTAACAGATGGCGTTTATATATTGGAGGGGACAGTGGACAGATGACGGTTGTATACAGGAGGGGACAGATGGCGGTTGTGTATAGGAGGGGACAGCGGACAGATAGAGGTTGTATATAGGAGGGGACAGCAGACAGATGGCGGTTGTATACAGGAGGGGACAGATGGCGGTTGTGTATAGGAGGGGACAGCGGACAGATAGAGGTTGTATATAGGAGGGGACAGCAGACAGATGGCGGTTGTATATAGGAGGGGACAGCGAACAGATGGAGGTTGTATATAGGAGGGGGCAGCAGACAGATGGAGGTTGTATATAGGAGGGCACAGCGGACAGATGGCGGTTGTATATAGGAGGGGACAGCGGACAGATGGCGGTTGTATATAGAAGGGGACAGAGGACAGATGGCTGTTGTATATAGGAAAGGACAGCGGACAGATGGCGTTTGTATATAGGAGGGGACAGCGGAGAGATGGCGGTTGTATAAAGGAGGGGGCAGCGGACAGATGGCAGTTGTATACAGGAGGGGACAGCGGACAAATGGTTGTATATAGGAGGGGACAGGCGACAGATGACGGTTGTATATAGGAAGGGATAGCGGACAGATAGCGGCTGTATATAGGAGGGGACAGCGGACAGATGGCGGTTGTATATTGGAGGGGACAGTGGACAGATGGCGGTTGTATATAGGAGGGGAGAGCGGACAGGTGGCGGTTGTATATTGGAGGGGACAGCGGACAGATGGCGGTTGTATATTGGAGGGGACAGTGGACCGATGGCGGTTGTATATAGGAGGGGACAGCGGACTGATGGTGGTTGTATATTGGAGGGGACAGCGGACAGATGGCGGTTTGTAAATAGGAAGGGGCAGCAGACAGATGGCGGTTGTATTTAGGAGAGGACAGCGGACAGATGGCGGTTGTATATAGGAGGGGACAGCGGACAGATGGCGGTTGTATTTAGGAGAGGACAGCGGACAGATGGCGGTTGTATATAGGAGGGGATAGCGGAAATATGGAGGTTGTATATAGGAGGGGACAGCGGATAGATGGCGTTTGTATATAGGAGGGGATAGCGGAAATATGGCGGTTGTATATTGGAGGGGACAGCGGACAGATGGCGGTTGTATATAGAAGGGGACAGATGGCGGTGGTGTATAGGAGGGGACAGCAGACAGATGGCGGTTGTATATAGGAGGGGACAGCGGACAGATGGAGGTTGTATATAGGAAGGGACAGCGGACAGATGTCGGTTGTATAAAGGAGGGGGCAGCAGACAGATGGCAGTTGTATACAGGAGGGGATAGCTGACAAATGGTGGTTGTATATAGGAGGGGACAGGCGACAGATGACGGTTGTATATTGGAGGGGACAGCGGACAGATGGCGGTTGTATATACGAGGGGACAGCGGACAGATGGCGGTTGTAAATAGGAGAGGACAGCGGACAGATGGCGGTTGTATATAAGAGGGGACAGTACACAGATGGCGGTTGTATATGGGAGGGGACAGAGGACAGATGGCGGTTTTATATACGAGGGGACAGCGGACAGATGGCGGTTGTATATAGGAGAGGACAGCGGACAGATGGCGGTTGTATATAAGAGGGAACAGTACACAGATGGCGGTTGTATATGGGAGGGGACAGAGGACAGATGGCGGTTTTATATAGGAAGGAACAGCAGACAGATGGCGGTTTTATATAGGAAGGAACAGCAGACAGATGGCGGTTGTATATAGGAGAGGACAGAGGACAGATGGCGGTTGTATATAGGAAGGGACAACTAACAGATGGCGTTTATATATTGGAGGGGACAGTGGACAGATGGCGGTTGTATATAGGAGGGGATAGCGGAAATATGGCGGTTGTATATTGGAGGGGACAGCGGACAGATGGCGGTTGTATACAGGAGGGGACAGATGGCGGTTGTGTATAGGAGGGGACAGCGGACAGATAGAGGTTGTATATAGGAGGGGACAGCAGACAGATGGCGGTTGTATATAGGAGGGGACAGCGGACAGATGGAGGTTGTATGTAGGAAGGGGCAGCAGACAGATGGCGGTTGTATATTGGAGGGGACATCAGACAGATGGCGGTTGTATATAGGAGGGGACACCCGACAGATGGTGGTTGTATGCAGGAGGGGACAGCGGACAGATGGTGGTTGTATGTAGGAAGGGACAACGGACAGATGGAGGTTGTATACAGGAGGGGACAGCGGACAAATGGCCGTTGTATGTAGGAAGGGACAGCTGACAGATGGCAGTTGTATATAGGAGGGGACAGCGGACAGATGGATGTTGTATGTAGGAAGGGACTGCAGACAGATGGCAGTTGTATATAGGAGGGGACAGCAGACAGATGGCGGTTGTATGTAGGAAGGGACAGCGGACAGATGGCGTTTGTGTATTGGAGGGGACAGCGGACAGATGGCGGTTGTATATACGAGGGGACAGCGGACAGATGGCGGTTGTAAATAGGAGAGGACAGCGGACAGATGGCGGTTGTATATAGGAGAGGACAGCGGAAAGATGGCGGTTGTATATAAGAGGGGATAGTACACATATGGCGGTTGTATATGGGAGGGGACAGAGGACAGATGGCGGTTGTATATAGGAGGTGACAGTGGACAGATGGCGGATGTATATAGGAGGTGACAGTGGACAGATGGCGGTTTTATATAGGAAGGAACAGCAGACAGATGGCGGTTGTATATAGGAGGGGACAGAGGACAGATGGCGGTTGTATATAGGAGGGGACAGATGGCGGTTGTGTATAGGAGGGGACAGCGGACAGATAGAGGTTGTATATAGGAGGGGACAGCAGACAGATGGCGGTTGTATATAGGAGGGGACAGCGGACAGATGGAGGTTGTATGTAGGAAGGAACAGCGGATAGATGGCGGTTGTATATAGGAAGGGGCAGCAGACAGATGGAGGTTGTATATAGGAGGGGACAGCAGACAGATGGCGGTTGTATATTGGAGGGGACAGCAGACAGATGGCGGTTGTATATAGGAGAGGACAACCGACAGATGGTGGTTGTATGTAGGAGGGGATAGCGGACATATGGCGGTTGTATGTAGGAAGGGACAACGGACAGATGGAGGTTGTATACAGGAGGGGACAGCGGACAGATGGCGGTTGTATGTAGGAAGTGACAGCGGACAGATGGCGTTGTATAAAGGAGGGGACAGCGGACAGATGGCGGTTGTATGTAGGAAGGGACTGCAGACAGATGTCAGTTGTATATAGGAGGGGACAGCGGACAGATGGCGGTTGTATGTAGGAAGGGACTGCAGACAGATGGAGGTTGTATACAGGAGGGGACAGCTGACAGATGGCGGTTGTATGTAGGAATGGACAGCGGACAGATGGCGGTTGTATATAGAAGGGGACTGCGGTCAGATGGCGGTTGTATATATGATGGGGCAGCGGACAGATGGCGGTTGTAAATAGGAGAGGACAGCGGACAGATGGCGGTTGTATATAGGAAGGAACAGCAGACAGATGGCGGTTGTATATAGGAGGGGACAGAGGACAGATGGCGGTTGTATATAGGAAGGGACAACTGACAGATGGCGTTTATATATTGGAGGGGACAGTGGACAGATGGCGGTTGTATATAGGAGGGGATAGCGGAAATATGGCGTTTGTATATTGGAGGGGACAGCGGACAGATGGCGGTTGTATACAGGAGGGGACAGATGGCGGTTGTGTATAGGAGGGGACAGCGGACAGATAGAGGTTGTATATAGGAGTGGACAGCAGACAGATGGAGGTTGTATATAGGAGGGGACAGCAGACAGATGGCGGTTGTATGTAGGAAGGAACAGCGGATAGATGGCGGTTGTATATAGGAAGGGGCAGCAGACAGATGGAGGTTGTATATAGGAGGGGACAGCAGACAGATGGCGGTTGTATATTGGAGGGGACAGCAGACAGATGGCGGTTGTATATAGGAGGGGACAACCGACAGATGGTGGTTGTATGTAGGAGGGGACAGCGGACAGATGGCGGTTGTATGTAGGAAGGGACAACGGACAGATGGAGGTTGTATACAGGAGGGGACATCGGACAGATGGCGGTTGTATGTAGGAAGGGACAGCGGACAGATGGCGTTGTATAAAGGAGGGGACAGCGGACAGATGGCAGTTGTATGTAGGAGGGGACAGCGGACAGATGGCGGTTGTATGTAGGAAGGGACTGCAGACAGATGGAGGTTGTATACAGGAGGGGACAGCTGACAGATGGCGGTTGTATGTAGGAATGGACAGCGGACAGATGGCGGTTGTATATAGAAGGGGACAGCGGTCAGATGGCGGTTGTATATACGAGGGTACAGCGGACAGATGGCGGTTGTATATAGGAGGGGACAGCGGAGAAATGGCAGTTGTATATAGAAGGGACAGCGGACAAATGGCGGTTGTATATAGGAGGGGACAGCGGACAGATGGCGGTTGTATATAGGAGGGGACAGATGACAGATGGCGGTTGTATATAGGAAGGGACAGCGGACAGATGGCGGTTGTATATAGGAGGGGACAGCGGAAAGATGGCGGTTGTATATAGGAGGGGACAGCGGAGAGATGGCGGTTGCATATAAGAGGGGACAGACGACAGATGGCGGTTGAATATAGGAAGGGACAGCGGACAGATGGCAGTTGTATATAGGAGGGGACAGTGGACAAATGGCGGTTGTATATAGGAGGAGACAGCTGACAAATGGCGGTTGTATATAGTGGGGGACAGGGGACAAATGGCGGTCGTATTTAGGAGGGGACAGGCGACAGATGGCGGTAGTATATAGGAAGGGATAGCGGACAGATGGCGGTTGTATATTGGAGGGGACAGCGGACAAATGGCGGTTGTATATAGGAGGGGACAGCGGAAAGATGGCGGTTGTATATAGGAGGGGACAGCGGAGAGATGGCGGTTGCATCTAAGAGGGGACAGACGACAGTTGGCGGTTGTATATAGGAAGGGACAGCGGACAGATGGCAGTTGTATATAGGAGGGGACAGCGGACAAATGGCGGTTGTATATAGGAGGACACAGCTGACAAATGGCGGTTGTATATAGTGGGGGACAGGGGACAAATGGCGGTCTTATTTAGGAGGGGACAGGCGACAGATGGCGGTAGTATATAGGAAGGGATAGCGGACAGATGGCGGTTGTATATTGGAGGGGACAGCGAACAGATGGCGGTTGTATATAGGAGGGGATAGCGGAGAGATGCGGTTGTATATTGGAGAGGACAGCGGACAGATGGCGGTTGTATATACGAGGGGATAGCGGACAGATGACGGTTGTATATTGGAGGGGACAGAGGACAGATGGCGGTTGCATATTGGAGGAGACAGTGGACAAGTGGAGGAGACAGCAGAGAGATGGAGGTTGTATATAAGAGGGGACAGCAGACAGATGGCGGTTGTATATAGGAGGGGACAACTGACAGATGGCGGTTGTATAAAGGAGGTGACAGCGAACAGATGGCGGTTGTATATAGGAAGGGACAGAGGACAGATGGAGGTTGTATATAGAAAGGGACAGCGGACAGATGGCTTTTATATATAGGAGGGGACAGCGGACAGATGGCGGTTGTATATAGGAGGTGACAGCGAACAGATGGCGGTTGTATATAGGAAGGGACAGAGGACAGATGGAGGTTGTATATAGGAGGGGACAGCGGACAGATGGCTTTTGTATATAGGAGGGGACAGATGGCGGTTGTATATAGGAGGGGACAGCAGACAGATGGAGGTTGTATATGGGAGGGGACAGCGGACAGATTGCGGTTGTATATAGGAGGGGACAGCGGACAGATGGCGGTTGTATATAGGAGGTGACAGAGTACAGATGGCGGTTGTATATAGGAAGGGACAGAGGACAGATGGAGGTTGTATATTGGAGGGGACAGCAGACAGATTGCTGTTGTATATAGGAGGGGACAGCGGACCGATGGCGGTTGTATGTAGGAAGGGACAACGGACAGATGGCGGTTGTATATAGGAGGGGACAGTGGACAGATGGAGGTTGTATATAGGAGGGGACAGTGGACAGATGGCGGTTGTATATAGGAGGGGCAGCAGACAGATGGTGGTTGTATGTCGGAGGGGACAACTGACAGATGGTGGTTGTATGTAGGAGGGGACAGCGGACAGATGGCGGCTGTATATGGGAGGGGACAGCGGACAGATGGCGGTTGTATATAGGAAGGGACAGCGGACAGATGGCGGTTGTATATAGGAAGGGACAGCGGACAGATGGCGGTTGTATTACGGAGGGGACAGCGGACAGATGGCGGTTGTATATAGGAGAGGACAACCGACAGATGGCGGTTGTATGTAGGAAGGGACAGTGGACTGATGGAGGTTGTATACAGGAGGGGACAGCGGACAGATGGCGGTTGTATAAAGGAGGGGACAGCGGACAGATGGCGGTTGTACATAGGAGGGGACAGCGGACAGATGGCGGTTGTATATTGGAGGGGACAGCGGACAGATGGCGGTTGTATATAGGAGGGGACAGCGGACAGGTGGAGGTTGTATATTGGAGTGGACAGCAGACAGATGGCTTTTGTATATAGGAGGGGACAGATGGCGGTTGCACATAGGAGGGGACAGCGGACAGATAGCGGTTGTATATTGGAGGGGACAGCGGACAGATAGCGGTTGTATATAGGAGGGGACAGCGGATAAATGGAGGTTGTTTATTGGAGTGGACAGCAGACAGATGGCTTTTGTATATAGGAGGGGACAGATGGCGGTTGTATATAGGAGGGGACAGCGGACAGATGGAGGTTGTATGTAGGAAGGGACAGCGGACAGATGGCGGTTGTATATTGGAGGGGACAGTGGACTAGTGGCGGTTGTATATTGGAGGGAACAGCAGATAGATGGCTTTTGTATATAAGAGGGGACAGATGGCGGTTATATATAAGTGGGGACATCGGACAGATGGCGGTTGTTTATAGGAGGGGACAGCAGACAGATGGCGGCTGTATATAGGAGGGGACAGCGGACAGATGGAGGTTGTATATAGGAGGGGACAGCGGACAGATGGAGGTTGTATGTAGGAATGGACAGCGGACAGATGGCGGTTGTATATAGAAGGGGACAGCGGTCAGAAGGTGGTTGTATATAGAAGGGACCGCGGACAGATGGCGGTTGTATATCAGAGGGGACAGTGGACAAATGGTGGTTGTATATAGGAAGGGACAGCGGACAGATGGCGGTTGTATATAGGAGGGGACAGCGGACAGATGGAGGTTGTATGTAGGAAGGGACAGCGGACAGATGGCGCTTTTATGTAGGAGGGGACAGCGGAGAGATGGCGGTTGTATATAGGAGGAGACAGCGGACAGAAGGTGGTTGTATATAGAAGGGACCGCGGACAGATGGCGGTTGTATATCAGAGGGGACAGCGGACAAATGGTGGTTGTATATAGGAAGGGACAGCGGACAGATGGCGGTTGTATATAGGAGGGGACAGCGGACAAATGGCGGTTGTATATAGGAGGGGACAGCGGAGAGATGGCGGTTGTATATAGGAGGGACAGCGGACAAATGGCGGTTGTATATAGGAGGGGACAGCGGACAGATGGCGGTTGTATATAGGAAGGGACAGCGGACAGGTGGCAGTTGTATATATGAGGGGACAGCGGACTAATGGCGGTTGTATATAGGAGGGGACAGCGGAAAGATGGCGGTTGTATATAGGAGGGGGCAGTGGAGAGATGGCGGTTGCATATAAGAGGGGACAGACGACAGATGGCGGTTGTATATAGGAAGGGACAGCGGACAGATGGCAGTTGTATATAGGAGGGGACAGCGGACAAATGGCGGTTGTATATAGGAGGAGACAGCTGACAAATGGCGGTTGTATATAGTAGGGGACAGGGGACAAATGGCGGTCGTATTTAGGAGGGGACAGGCGACAGATGGCGGTAGTATATAGGAAGGGATAGCGGACAGATGGTGGTTGTATATTGGAGGGGACAGCGAACAGATGGCGGTTGTATATAGGAGGGGATAGCGGACAGATGGCGGTTGTATATTGGAGGGGACAGCGGACAGATGGCGGTTGTATATACGAGGGGACAACGGACAGATGGCGGTTGTATATAGGAGGGGACAGTGAACAGATGGCGGTTGTATATAGGAGGGGACAGTGGACAGATGGCGGTTGTATATAGGAGGGGGCAGCAGACAGATGGTGGTTGTATGTAGGAGGGGACAACTGACAGATGGTGGTTGTATGTAGGAGGGGACAGCGGACAGATGGCGGTTGTATATAGGAGGGGACAGCGGACAGATGGCGGTTGTATATGGGAGGGGACAGCGGACAGATGGCGGTTGTATGTAGGAAGGGACAGCGGACAGATGGCGGTTGTATTACGGAGGGGACAGCGGACAAATGACGGTTGTATATAGGAGAGGACAACCGACAGATGGCGGTTGTATGTAGGAAGGGACAGTGGACAGATGGAGATTGTATACAGGAGGGGACTGTGGACAGATGGCGGTTGCACATAGGAGGGGACAGCGGACAGATGGCGGTTGTATATTGGAGGGGACAGCGGACAGATAGCGGTTGTATAAAGGAAGGGACAGCGGACAGATGGCGGTTGCACATAGGAGGGGACAGCGGACAGATGGCGGTTGTATATTGGAGGGGACAGCGGACAGATAGCGGTTGTATATAGGAGGGGACAGCGGATAGATGGAGGTTGTTTATTGGAGGGGACAGCAGACAGATGGCTTTTGTATATAGGAGGGGACAGATGGCGGTTGTATATAGAAGGGGACAGCGGACTGATGGAGGTTGTATGTAGGAAGGGACAGCGGACAGATGGCGGTTGTATATTGGAGGGGACAGTGGACTAGTGGCGGTTGTATATTGGAGGGGACAGCAGACAGATGGCTTTTGTATATAAGAGGGGACAGATGGCGGTTATATATAAGTCGGGACAGCGGACAGATGGCGGCTGTATATAGGAGGGGACAGCGGACAGATGGCGGTTGTATATAGGAGGGGACAACTGACAGATGGTGGTTGTATATTGGAGGGGACAGCGGACAGATGGCGGTTGTATAAAGGAGGGGCCAGCGGACAGATGGCGGTTGTATGTAGAAAGGGACAGCGGACAGATGGCGGTTGTATATAGAAGGGGACAGCGGTTAGATGGCGGTTTTATGTAGGAGGGGACAGCGGACAGATGGTGGTTGTATATAGAATGGGACAGCGGACAGATGACGGTTGTATATTGGAGGGGACAGCGGACAAATGGCGGTTGTATATAGGAGGGGACAACTGACAGATGGCAGTTGTATATAGGAGGGGACAGCGAACAGATGGAGGTTGTATACAGGAGGAGACAGCAGACAGATGGCGGTTGTATATACGAAGGGATAGCGGAAAGATGGCGGTTGCATATAGGCGGGGACAGCGGACAGATAGCGGTTGTATATAGGAGGGGACAGCGGATAGATGGCGGTTTTTTATAGGAGGGGACAGCGGACAGATGGCGGTTTTATATAGGAGGGGCAGCAGGCGGATGGTGTTTGTATATAGGAGGGGTCAGCGGACAGATGGCGGTTGTATATAGGAGGGGGCAGCGGACAGATGGCTGTTGTATATAGGAGGGGACAGCGGACAGATGGCTGTTGTATATAGGAGGGGACAGTGGACAGATGGCGGTTGTATATAGGAAGGGACAGCGGACAGATGGCGGTTATATATAGGAAGGGACAGCGGACAGATGGCGGTTATATTATGGAGGGGACAGCGGACAGATGGCGGTTGTATATAGGAGAGGACAGCGGACAGATAGCGGTTGTATGTAGGAAGGGACAGTGGACAGATGGCGGTTGTATACAGGAGGGGACAGCGGACAAATGGCGGTTGTATAAAGGAGGGGACAGCGGACAGATGGCGGTTGTATATAGAAGGGGACAGCGGACAGATGGCAGTTGTATATACTGTAGGAGGGGACAGGGGACAGATGGCAGTTGTATAAAGGAGGGGGCAGCAGACAGATGGTGGTTGTATATAGGAGGGGACAGCGGACAGATGGCGGTTGTATATTGGAGGGGACAGCGGACAGATGGCGGTTTTATATAGGAGGGGGCAGCGGACAGATGGCGGTTGTATATAAGAGGGGGCAGCAGACTGATGGCGGTTGTATATAGGAAGGGATAGCGGAAAAATTGGTGGTTGTATATAGGAGGGGACAGCCGACTGATGGTGGTTGTATATAGGAGGGGACAGCGGACAGATGGCGGTTGTATATAGGAGGGGGCAACAGACGGATGGTGGTTGTATATAGGACGGGATAGCGGATAGATGGCGGTTTTATATAGGAGGGGACAGCAGACAGATGGCAGTTTTATATAGGAGGGGACAGCGGACAGATGGCGGTTGTATATACTGTAGGAGGGGACAGCGGACAGATGGCAGTTTTATTTTGGAAGGGACAGCGGACAGATGGCGGTTGTATATAGGAGGGGACAGAGGACAGATGGCGGTTGTATATAGGAAGGGACAACTAACAGATGGCGTTTATATATTGGAGGGGACAGTGGACAGATGGCGGTTGTATATAGGAGGGGATAGCGGAAATATGGCGGTTGTATATTGGAGGGGACAGCGGACAGATGGCGGTTGTATACAGGAGGGGACAGATGGCGGTTGTGTATAGGAGGGGACAGCGGACAGATAGAGGTTGTATATAGGAGGGGACAGCAGACAGATGGCGGTTGTATATAGGAGGGGACAGCGGACAGATGGAGGTTGTATGTAGGAAGGGGCAGCAGACAGATGGCGGTTGTATATTGGAGGGGACATCAGACAGATGGCGGTTGTATATAGGAGGGGACACCCGACAGATGGTGGTTGTATGCAGGAGGGGACAGCGGACAGATGGTGGTTGTATGTAGGAAGGGACAACGGACAGATGGAGGTTGTATACAGGAGGGGACAGCGGACAAATGGCCGTTGTATGTAGGAAGGGACAGCTGACAGATGGCAGTTGTATATAGGAGGGGACAGCGGACAGATGGATGTTGTATGTAGGAAGGGACTGCAGACAGATGGCAGTTGTATATAGGAGGGGACAGCAGACAGATGGCGGTTGTATGTAGGAAGGGACTGCAAACAGATGGAGGTTGTATACAGGAGGGGACAGCTGACAGATGGCGGTTGTATGTAGGAAGGGACAGCGGACAGATGGCGTTTGTGTATTGGAGGGGACAGCGGACAGATGGCGGTTGTATATACGAGGGGACAGCGGACAGATGGCGGTTGTAAATAGGAGAGGACAGCGGACAGATGGCGGTTGTATATAGGAGAGGACAGCGGAAAGATGGCGGTTGTATATAAGAGGGGATAGTACACATATGGCGGTTGTATATGGGAGGGGACAGAGGACAGATGGCGGTTGTATATAGGAGGTGACAGTGGACAGATGGCGGATGTATATAGGAGGTGACAGTGGACAGATGGCGGTTTTATATAGGAAGGAACAGCAGACAGATGGCGGTTGTATATAGGAGGGGACAGAGGACAGATGGCGGTTGTATATAGGAGGGGACAGATGGCGGTTGTGTATAGGAGGGGACAGCGGACAGATAGAGGTTGTATATAGGAGGGGACAGCAGACAGATGGCGGTTGTATATAGGAGGGGACAGCGGACAGATGGAGGTTGTATGTAGGAAGGAACAGCGGATAGATGGCGGTGGTATATAGGAAGGGGCAGCAGACAGATGGAGGTTGTATATAGGAGGGGACAGCAGACAGATGGCGGTTGTATATTGGAGGGGACAGCAGACAGATGGCGGTTGTATATAGGAGAGGACAACCGACAGATGGTGGTTGTATGTAGGAGGGGATAGCGGACATATGGCGGTTGTATGTAGGAAGGGACAACGGACAGATGGAGGTTGTATACAGGAGGGGACAGCGGACAGATGGCGGTTGTATGTAGGAAGTGACAGCGGACAGATGGCGTTGTATAAAGGAGGGGACAGCGGACAGATGGCGGTTGTATGTAGGAAGGGACTGCAGACAGATGTCAGTTGTATATAGGAGGGGACAGCGGACAGATGGCGGTTGTATGTAGGAAGGGACTGCAGACAGATGGAGGTTGTATACAGGAGGGGACAGCTGACAGATGGCGGTTGTATGTAGGAATGGACAGCGGACAGATGGCGGTTGTATATAGAAGGGGACTGCGGTCAGATGGCGGTTGTATATATGAGGGGGCAGCGGACAGATGGCGGTTGTAAATAGGAGAGGACAGCGGACAGATGGCGGTTGTATATAGGAAGGAACAGCAGACAGATGGCGGTTGTATATAGGAGGGGACAGAGGACAGATGGCGGTTGTATATAGGAAGGGACAACTGACAGATGGCGTTTATATATTGGAGGGGACAGTGGACAGATGGCGGTTGTATATAGGAGGGGATAGCGGAAATATGGCGTTTGTATATTGGAGGGGACAGCGGACAGATGGCGGTTGTATACAGGAGGGGACAGATGGCGGTTGTGTATAGGAGGGGACAGCGGACAGATAGAGGTTGTATATAGGAGTGGACAGCAGACAGATGGAGGTTGTATATAGGAGGGGACAGCAGACAGATGGCGGTTGTATGTAGGAAGGAACAGCGGATAGATGGCGGTTGTATATAGGAAGGGGCAGCAGACAGATGGAGGTTGTATATAGGAGGGGACAGCAGACAGATGGCGGTTGTATATTGGAGGGGACAGCAGACAGATGGCGGTTGTATATAGGAGGGGACAACCGACAGATGGTGGTTGTATGTAGGAGGGGACAGCGGACAGATGGCGGTTGTATGTAGGAAGGGACAACGGACAGATGGAGGTTGTATACAGGAGGGGACATCGGACAGATGGCGGTTGTATGTAGGAAGGGACAGCGGACAGATGGCGTTGTATAAAGGAGGGGACAGCGGACAGATGGCAGTTGTATGTAGGAGGGGACAGCGGACAGATGGCGGTTGTATGTAGGAAAGGACTGCAGACAGATGGAGGTTGTATACAGGAGGGGACAGCTGACAGATGGCGGTTGTATGTAGGAATGGACAGCGGACAGATGGCGGTTGTATATAGAAGGGGACAGCGGTCAGATGGCGGTTGTATATACGAGGGTACAGCGGACAGATGGCGGTTGTATATAGGAGGGGACAGCGGAGAAATGGCAGTTGTATATAGAAGGGACAGCGGACAAATGGCGGTTGTATATAGGAGGGGACAGCGGACAGATGGCGGTTGTATATAGGAGGGGACAGATGACAGATGGCGGTTGTATATAGGAAGGGACAGCGGACAGATGGCGGTTGTATATAGGAGGGGACAGCGGAAAGATGGCGGTTGTATATAGGAGGGGACAGCGGAGAGATGGCGGTTGCATATAAGAGGGGACAGACGACAGATGGCGGTTGAATATAGGAAGGGACAGCGGACAGATGGCAGTTGTATATAGGAGGGGACAGTGGACAAATGGCGGTTGTATATAGGAGGAGACAGCTGACAAATGGCGGTTGTATATAGTGGGGGACAGGGGACAAATGGCGGTCGTATTTAGGAGGGGACAGGCGACAGATGGCGGTAGTATATAGGAAGGGATAGCGGACAGATGGCGGTTGTATATTGGAGGGGACAGCGAACAGATGGCGGTTGTATATAGGAGGGGATAGCGGAGAGATGCGGTTGTAAATTGGAGAGGACAGCGGACAGATGGCGGTTGTATATACGAGGGGATAGCGGACAGATGACGGTTGTATATTGGAGGGGACAGAGGACAGATGGCGGTTGCATATTGGAGGAGACAGTGGACAAGTGGAGGAGACAGCAGAGAGATGGAGGTTGTATATAAGAGGGGACAGCAGACAGATGGCGGTTGTATATAGGAGGGGACAACTGACAGATGGCGGTTGTATAAAGGAGGTGACAGCGAACAGATGGCGGTTGTATATAGGAAGGGACAGAGGACAGATGGAGGTTGTATATAGAAAGGGACAGCGGACAGATGGCTTTTGTATATAGGAGGGGACAGCGGACAGATGGCGGTTGTATATAGGAGGTGACAGCGAACAGATGGCGGTTGTATATAGGAAGGGACAGAGGACAGATGGAGGTTGTATATAGGAGGGGACAGCGGACAGATGGCTTTTGTATATAGGAGGGGACAGATGGCGGTTGTATATAGGAGGGGACAGCAGACAGATGGAGGTTGTATATGGGAGGGGACAGCGGACAGATTGCGGTTGTATATAGGAGGGGACAGCGGACAGATGGCGGTTGTATATAGGAGGTGACAGAGTACAGATGGCGGTTGTATATAGGAAGGGACAGAGGACAGATGGAGGTTGTATATTGGAGGGGACAGCAGACAGATTGCTGTTGTATATAGGAGGGGACAGCGGACCGATGGCGGTTGTATGTAGGAAGGGACAACGGACAGATGGCGGTTGTATATAGGAGGGGACAGTGGACAGATGGAGGTTGTATATAGGAGGGGACAGTGGACAGATGGCGGTTGTATATAGGAGGGGCAGCAGACAGATGGTGGTTGTATGTCGGAGGGGACAACTGACAGATGGTGGTTGTATGTAGGAGGGGACAGCGGACAGATGGCGGCTGTATATGGGAGGGGACAGCGGACAGATGGCGGTTGTATATAGGAAGGGACAGCGGACAGATGGCGGTTGTATATAGGAAGGGACAGCGGACAGATGGCGGTTGTATTACGGAGGGGACAGCGGACAGATGGCGGTTGTATATAGGAGAGGACAACCGACAGATGGCGGTTGTATGTAGGAAGGGACAGTGGACTGATGGAGGTTGTATACAGGAGGGGACAGCGGACAGATGGCGGTTGTATAAAGGAGGGGACAGCGGACAGATGGCGGTTGTACATAGGAGGGGACAGCGGACAGATGGCGGTTGTATATTGGAGGGGACAGCGGACAGATGGCGGTTGTATATAGGAGGGGACAGCGGACAGGTGGAGGTTGTATATTGGAGTGGACAGCAGACAGATGGCTTTTGTATATAGGAGGGGACAGATGGCGGTTGCACATAGGAGGGGACAGCGGACAGATAGCGGTTGTATATTGGAGGGGACAGCGGACAGATAGCGGTTGTATATAGGAGGGGACAGCGGATAAATGGAGGTTGTTTATTGGAGTGGACAGCAGACAGATGGCTTTTGTATATAGGAGGGGACAGATGGCGGTTGTATATAGGAGGGGACAGCGGACAGATGGAGGTTGTATGTAGGAAGGGACAGCGGACAGATGGCGGTTGTATATTGGAGGGGACAGTGGACTAGTGGCGGTTGTATATTGGAGGGAACAGCAGATAGATGGCTTTTGTATATAAGAGGGGACAGATGGCGGTTATATATAAGTGGGGACATCGGACAGATGGCGGTTGTTTATAGGAGGGGACAGCAGACAGATGGCGGCTGTATATAGGAGGGGACAGCGGACAGATGGAGGTTGTATATAGGAGGGGACAGCGGACAGATGGAGGTTGTATGTAGGAATGGACAGCGGACAGATGGCGGTTGTATATAGAAGGGGACAGCGGTCAGAAGGTGGTTGTATATAGAAGGGACCGCGGACAGATGGCGGTTGTATATCAGAGGGGACAGTGGACAAATGGTGGTTGTATATAGGAAGGGACAGCGGACAGATGGCGGTTGTATATAGGAGGGGACAGCGGACAGATGGAGGTTGTATGTAGGAAGGGACAGCGGACAGATGGCGCTTTTATGTAGGAGGGGACAGCGGAGAGATGGCGGTTGTATATAGGAGGAGACAGCGGACAGAAGGTGGTTGTATATAGAAGGGACCGCGGACAGATGGCGGTTGTATATCAGAGGGGACAGCGGACAAATGGTGGTTGTATATAGGAAGGGACAGCGGACAGATGGCGGTTGTATATAGGAGGGGACAGCGGACAAATGGCGGTTGTATATAGGAGGGGACAGCGGAGAGATGGCGGTTGTATATAGGAGGGACAGCGGACAAATGGCGGTTGTATATAGGAGGGGACAGCGGACAGATGGCGGTTGTATATAGGAAGGGACAGCGGACAGGTGGCAGTTGTATATATGAGGGGACAGCGGACTAATGGCGGTTGTATATAGGAGGGGACAGCGGAAAGATGGCGGTTGTATATAGGAGGGGGCAGTGGAGAGATGGCGGTTGCATATAAGAGGGGACAGACGACAGATGGCGGTTGTATATAGGAAGGGACAGCGGACAGATGGCAGTTGTATATAGGAGGGGACAGCGGACAAATGGCGGTTGTATATAGGAGGAGACAGCTGACAAATGGCGGTTGTATATAGTAGGGGACAGGGGACAAATGGCGGTCGTATTTAGGAGGGGACAGGCGACAGATGGCGGTAGTATATAGGAAGGGATAGCGGACAGATGGTGGTTGTATATTGGAGGGGACAGCGAACAGATGGCGGTTGTATATAGGAGGGGATAGCGGACAGATGGCGGTTGTATATTGGAGGGGACAGCGGACAGATGGCGGTTGTATATACGAGGGGACAACGGACAGATGGCGGTTGTATATAGGAGGGGACAGTGAACAGATGGCGGTTGTATATAGGAGGGGACAGTGGACAGATGGCGGTTGTATATAGGAGGGGGCAGCAGACAGATGGTGGTTGTATGTAGGAGGGGACAACTGACAGATGGTGGTTGTATGTAGGAGGGGACAGCGGACAGATGGCGGTTGTATATAGGAGGGGACAGCGGACAGATGGCGGTTGTATATGGGAGGGGACAGCGGACAGATGGCGGTTGTATGTAGGAAGGGACAGCGGACAGATGGCGGTTGTATTACGGAGGGGACAGCGGACAAATGACGGTTGTATATAGGAGAGGACAACCGACAGATGGCGGTTGTATGTAGGAAGGGACAGTGGACAGATGGAGATTGTATACAGGAGGGGACTGTGGACAGATGGCGGTTGCACATAGGAGGGGACAGCGGACAGATGGCGGTTGTATATTGGAGGGGACAGCGGACAGATAGCGGTTGTATAAAGGAAGGGACAGCGGACAGATGGCGGTTGCACATAGGAGGGGACAGCGGACAGATGGCGGTTGTATATTGGAGGGGACAGCGGACAGATAGCGGTTGTATATAGGAGGGGACAGCGGATAGATGGAGGTTGTTTATTGGAGGGGACAGCAGACAGATGGCTTTTGTATATAGGAGGGGACAGATGGCGGTTGTATATAGAAGGGGACAGCGGACTGATGGAGGTTGTATGTAGGAAGGGACAGCGGACAGATGGCGGTTGTATATTGGAGGGGACAGTGGACTAGTGGCGGTTGTATATTGGAGGGGACAGCAGACAGATGGCTTTTGTATATAAGAGGGGACAGATGGCGGTTATATATAAGTCGGGACAGCGGACAGATGGCGGCTGTATATAGGAGGGGACAGCGGACAGATGGCGGTTGTATATAGGAGGGGACAACTGACAGATGGTGGTTGTATATTGGAGGGGACAGCGGACAGATGGCGGTTGTATAAAGGAGGGGCCAGCGGACAGATGGCGGTTGTATGTAGAAAGGGACAGCGGACAGATGGCGGTTGTATATAGAAGGGGACAGCGGTTAGATGGCGGTTTTATGTAGGAGGGGACAGCGGACAGATGGTGGTTGTATATAGAATGGGACAGCGGACAGATGACGGTTGTATATTGGAGGGGACAGCGGACAAATGGCGGTTGTATATAGGAGGGGACAACTGACAGATGGCAGTTGTATATAGGAGGGGACAGCGAACAGATGGAGGTTGTATACAGGAGGAGACAGCAGACAGATGGCGGTTGTATATACGAAGGGATAGCGGAAAGATGGCGGTTGCATATAGGCGGGGACAGCGGACAGATAGCGGTTGTATATAGGAGGGGACAGCGGATAGATGGCGGTTTTTTATAGGAGGGGACAGCGGACAGATGGCGGTTTTATATAGGAGGGGCAGCAGGCGGATGGTGTTTGTATATAGGAGGGGTCAGCGGACAGATGGCGGTTGTATATAGGAGGGGGCAGCGGACAGATGGCTGTTGTATATAGGAGGGGACAGCGGACAGATGGCTGTTGTATATAGGAGGGGACAGTGGACAGATGGCGGTTGTATATAGGAAGGGACAGCGGACAGATGGCGGTTATATATAGGAAGGGACAGCGGACAGATGGCGGTTATATTATGGAGGGGACAGCGGACAGATGGCGGTTGTATATAGGAGAGGACAGCGGACAGATAGCGGTTGTATGTAGGAAGGGACAGTGGACAGATGGCGGTTGTATACAGGAGGGGACAGCGGACAGATGGCGGTTGTATAAAGGAGGGGACAGCGGACAGATGGCGGTTGTATATAGAAGGGGACAGCGGACAGATGGCAGTTGTATATACTGTAGGAGGGGACAGGGGACAGATGGCAGTTGTATAAAGGAGGGGGCAGCAGACAGATGGTGGTTGTATATAGGAGGGGACAGCGGACAGATGGCGGTTGTATATTGGAGGGGACAGCGGACAGATGGCGGTTTTATATAGGAGGGGGCAGCGGACAGATGGCGGTTGTATATAAGAGGGGGCAGCAGACTGATGGCGGTTGTATATAGGAAGGGATAGCGGAAAAATTGGTGGTTGTATATAGGAGGGGACAGCCGACTGATGGTGGTTGTATATAGGAGGGGACAGCGGACAGATGGCGGTTGTATATAGGAGGGGGCAACAGACGGATGGTGGTTGTATATAGGACGGGATAGCGGATAGATGGCGGTTTTATATAGGAGGGGACAGCAGACAGATGGCAGTTTTATATAGGAGGGGACAGCGGACAGATGGCGGTTGTATATACTGTAGGAGGGGACAGCGGACAGATGGCAGTTTTATTTTGGAAGGGACAGCGGACAGATGGCGGTTGTATATACTGTAGGAGTGGACAGATGGCGGTTGTATATAGGAGGGGGCAGCAGACGGATGGTGGTTGTATATAGGAGGGGACAGCGTACAGATGGCGGTTTTATGTACTGTAGGAGGGGACAGCGGACAGATGGCGGTTGTATATACTGTAGGAGGGGACAGCGGACAGATGGCGGTTGTATCTACTGTAGGAGGGGATAGCGGACAGATGGCGGTTGTATATAGGAGGGGGCAGCTTGTAGTAATACAGCGGCTGTAGATGTTCCCTCCTGTAGTTATGTTGTCTGTTTTCTCCTCAGTTGGAGCAGACCTCGATGCTTCGGTTCCGGTCGCGCCCTTTCTTGGAGACCTTCCTCCGGGCACTGATCACGCTCAGCGCAGGGACTGCCGTGGTCTTATCCTCCATCTCGGTGTGTGACGGGCACTGGCTTTTGTCTCCTGGACAGCAGCTTTTTGGAGTATGGGGAACCTGTGAGAAGGAGGCGACGTGCGGCCCGGAGTTGAGGAGGATAAGCGGTGCCATGGTGGTGGTCCGCTCGGGTGTGTCCCTGGCCGTAGTCCTAGCAATCTTCGGCCTGGAGCTGCTGATGGTTTCCCAGCTTTGTGATGATAGACATTCCCGGAGGAAGTGGTGCATGGGCTCAGTGCTGCTCCTCGCCTCCTTCCTCCTCTCCTCCGCAGGGACCCTGACCTACGTCTTCCTTCTGAGGGACCAGCTCCTGCACGGCACCTTCACCCTGACCTTCTGGTGTCAGCTCCTGGGCATCTTCCTCTTCTTCCTCAATGGTGTCAGCGGCCTGTACTGTGACCACCTGAGCGGCAGAGACTGCGGCCTTGCCCGGGCACAGAGGACACCGGCCCTGGCAGAACCAGACTAATGCCGGCAACGGGGACTGGACCAGCACCGTGCGACTACTGACCGTGTAATGAGGGAATTATCCCATTACCGACTGCAGGAGACGGTGGGGGTGATTGTTATGTGTATACAGTGCTGTAATCAGTGAGAGCCACATAAACCTGGTGATGGCAGAGTGTCCTTGTCATGTGGGGTCAGCTGGCGGGGTCCCGAATAACGGGGGGATTTCTGTGCATGTATGACGGGTGAGTAACAGCGGAGCGCCCCCTACCTGTGAGGAGCAGCAAAGCGCCTTCTACCTGTGAGGAGCAGCAAAGCGCCTTCTACCTGTGAGGAGCGGCGGAGTGACCCCAACCTCTCATGAGCGCCCCCTACCTGTGAGGAGCGGCGGAGCACCCCCTACCTGTGAGGAGCGGCGGAGCGCCCCCTACCTGTGAGGAGCAGCGGAGTGCCCCCTACCTGTGAGGAGGGTGGATTACCCTTCCCTGTGAGGAGCGGCGGAGTGCCCCCTGCCTGTGAGGAGCAGCGGAGCGCCCCCTACCTGTGAGGAGTGGCGGAGCGCCCCCTACCTGTGGGGCTGACCCCTTGTGTCTGTAGTGCACAAGTGTTTTGTGTCCCTTCCCCTGATGACGCCATGTAGATGGTGAAACATGGAGGGGGCACTTATTTTAACAGTTTGCCCTGTTCTGCTTATAAGTTTTGGCGCCCGCGTTGCCATTGATTTAGGAATAGCAGCACATTTTGCTCAATATAAAGTGTCAAATTAGCAAACAAGGAGAAGCCGATTTAATGGGTTTATTTCTACACCCTCCTTTATGTCTATGTAATAAAAGCGCGGGTTTCGTCCTGTTAGTGAGGGCTAGTTAGCGGGGTCTCCCCTTTATGTGTTGTAGGATCCCCTCCAGGACTGTATGTACCCCCTGGTTTTTCTGTAGCGCAGCAGCACATAATCCCCTCCATGTCACCCTCCATACACAGGGGGGCTGCATATGGTAATCGGGGTCTGGAACTGCACAACATTTCACGCCGCTGATCAGAGACGAAAACGATTGGGATGTAAGCCCCCCATAACACGGACAGCACCCGCCCTCCCCTGTGGCCCCACGTTGCTTTGCGGGTGTCCTGTGCGCTGCTCGCGGTTGTCTCGATGGATCGTTAATTCCGGAACGTTCCACAGGTGATGGATCGGGGGTGCACATTCTGGGAAAGACGTGTTTATTATAATCTCACTATGGAGGGATAATAACTGATTACATGCGAGGGGCGGTGTCATGGCGGTCAGCACCCGCTGTGGTCCAGGAGCCAGACACATCTCCGGGATCCGGCGCTGCGGCATATGATCAGTGATCCCGTGGGTCTCTGGCGTCCAATCAGCGGTGACCCCAATTTGTCGCCATTCTCACACAGATAGAAGAATCTCAGTACAAATCCTGGGTTAACCCTCTCACCACCAAAGAGCCCCTTCCCCCGACACCTCCGCCGACATGGTGGTATGATAATGTTCTGCACATTTATCTGCAGAGTCCCCCGGCGCCTGCGGTCAGCCTTTTCCATGTGTCTGCTGCTCCGAGCGCTGATCCTGGGGAGATCCTGCCGGCTCCACGGGTCTCCGCACAGATGGATGGGGTCAGACTCTTGTTTGTCGTCAGTCATGTGATGGCGGCCTCCGGCCGAGGATGTCAGATGAGGCTGGTCATGGGGGTGGAGCTCTTGTTTGTCATCAGATGAAGCTGGTCATGGGGGTGGAGCTCTTGTTTGTCATCAGATGAAGCTGGTCATGGGGGTGGAGCCCCTGTTTGTTGTCAGATGAAGCTGGTCATGGGGGTGGAGCTCTTGTTTATCATCAGATGAAGCTGGTCCTGGGGGTGGAGCCCCTGTTTGTTGTCAGATGAGGCTGGTCATGGGGGTGGAGCTCCTTTTTGTTGTCAGATGAAGCTGGTCATGGGGGTAGAGCTCTTGTTTGTTGTCAGATGAAGCTGGTCATGGGGGTGGAGCTCTTGTTTGTTGTCAGATGAGGCTGGTCATGGGGGTGGAGCTCTTGTTTGTCATCAGATGAGGCTGGTCATGGGGGTGGAGCTCTTGTTTGTCATCAGATGAGGCTGGTCATTGGGGTGGAGCTCTTGTTTGTCATCAGATGAGGCTGGTCATGGGGTTGGAGCTCCTGCTTGTTGTCAGATTAGGCTGGTCATGGGGGTGGAGCTCTTGTTTGTCATCAGACGAGGCTGGTCATTGGGGTGGAGCTCTTGTCTTTCATCAAATGAGGCTGGTCATGGGGGTGGAGCTCTTTTTTGTTGTCAGATGAGGCTGGTCATGGGGGTGGAGCTCTTGTTTGTCGTCAGATGAGGCTGGCCATGGGTCTGGAGCTCCTGTTTGTTGTCAGATGAGGCTGGTCATGGGTCTGGAGCTCCTGTTTGTTGTCAGATGAGGCTGGTCATGGGAGTGGAGCTCTTTGTCGTCAGATGAGGCTGGTCATGGGTCTGGAGCTCCTGTTTGTTGTCAGATTAGGCTGGTCATGGGTCTGGAGCTCCTGTTTTTTGTCAGATGAAGCTGGTCATGGGGGTGGAGCTCTTGTGTGTCGTCAGATGAGGCTGGTCATGGGTCTGGAGCTCCTGTTTGTTGTCAGATGAGACTGGTCATGGGTCTGGAGCTCCTGTTTGTTGTCAGATGAGGCTGGTCATGGGGGTGGAGCTTTTGTCTTTCATCAAATGAGGCTGGTCATGGGGGTGGAGCTCCTTTTTGTTGTCAGATGAGGTTGGTCATGGGAGTGGAGCTCTTGTTTGTTGTCAAATGAGGCTGGTCATGGGGGTGGAGTTCTTGTTTGTTATCAGATGAGGCTGGTCATGGGGGTGGAGCTCTTGTTTGTCATCAGATGAGGCTGGTCATGGGGTTAGAGCTCTTGTTTGTCATCAGATGAAGCTGGTCATGGGGGTGGAGCTCTTGTTTGTCATCAGATGAGGCTGGTCATGGGGGTGGAGCTCTTGTTTGTTGTCACATGAGGCTGGTTATGGGGGTGGAGCTCTTGTTTGTCATCAGATGAGGCTGGTCATGGGGGTGGAGCTCTTGTTTGTTGTCACATGAGGCTGGTCATGGGGTGGAGCTCTTGTTTGTCATCAGATGAGGCTGGTCATTGGGGTGGAGCTCTTGTCTTTCATCAAATGAGGCTGGTCATGGGGGTGGAGCTCCTTTTTGTTGTCAGATGAAGCTGGTCATGGGAGTGGAGTTCTTGTTTGTTGTCAGATGAGGTTGGTCATGGGGGTGGTGATCTTGTTTGTCATCAGATGAGGCTGGTCATTGGGGTGGAGCTCTTGTCTTTCATCAAATGAGGCTGGTCATGGGGGTGGAGCTCCTTTTTGTTGTCAGATGAGGCTGGTCATGGGGGTGGAGCTCTTGTTTGTCGTCAGATGAGGCTGGCCATGGGTCTGGAGCTCCTGTTTGTTGTCAGATGAGGCTGGTCATGGGTCTGGAGCTCCTGTTTGTTGTCAGATGAGGCTGGTCATGGGGGTGGAGCTCTTTATCGTCAAATGAGGCTGGTTATGGGTCTGGAGCTCCTGTTTGTTGTCAGATGAGGCTGGTCATGGGTCTGGAGCTCCTGCTTTTTGTCAGATGAGGCTGGTCATGGGGGTGGAGCTCTTGTGTGTCGTCAGATGAGGCTGGTCATGGGGGTGGAGCTCTTGTGTGTCGTCAGATGAGGCTGGTCATGGGTCTGCAGCTCCTGTTTGTTGTCAGATGAGGCTGGTCATGGGTCTGGAGCTCTTGTTTGTTGTCAGATGAGGCTGGTCATGGGGGTGGAGCTCTTGTTTGTCATCAGATGAGGCTGGTCATGGGGGTGGAGCTCTTGTTTGTTGTCACATGAGGCTGGTCATGGGGGTGGAGCTCTTGTTTGTCATCAGATGAGGCTGGTCATTGGGGTGGAGCTCTTGTCTTTCATCACATGAGGCTGGTCATGGGGGTGGAGCTCCTTTTTGTTGTCAGATGAAGCTGGTCATGGGAGTGGAGCTCCTGTTTGTTGTCAGATGAGGTTGGTCATGGGGGTGGAGCCCCTGTTTGTTGTCAGATGAGGTTGGTCATGGGGGTGGTGATCTTGTTTGTCATCAGATGAGGCTGGTCATTGGGGTGGAGCTCTTGTCTTTCATCAAATGAGGCTGGTCAATGGGGTGGAGCTCCTTTTTGTTGTCAGATGAGGCTGGTCATGGGGGTGGAGCTCTTGTTTGTCGTCAGATGAGGCTGGCCATGGGTCTGGAGCTCCTGTTTGTTGTCAGATGAGGCTGGTCATGGGTCTGGAGCTCCTGTTTGTTGTCAGATGAGGCTGGTCATGGGTCTGGAGCTCCTGTTTTTTGTCAGATGAGGCTGGTCATGGGGGTGGAGCTCTTGTGTGTCGTCAGATGAGGCTGGTCATGGGTCTGGAGCTCCTGTTTGTTGTCAGATGAGGCTGGTCATGGGTCTGGAGCTCCTGCTTTTTGTCAGATGAGGCTGGTCATGGGGTGGAGCTCTTGTGTGTCGTCAGATGAGGCTGGTCATGGGTCTGGAGCTCCTGTTTGTTGTCAGATGAGGCTGGTCATGGGGGTGGAGCTCTTGTCTTTCATCAAATGAGGCTGGTCATGGGGGTGGAGCTCCTTTTTGTTGTCAGATGAGGTTGGTCATGGGAGTGGAGCTCTTGTTTGTAGTCAGATGAGGCTGGTCAAGGGGGTGGAGCTCTTGTTTGTCATCAGATGAGGCTGGTCATGGGGGTGGAGCTCTTGTTTGTCATCAGATGAGGCTGTTCATGGGGTTAGAGCTCTTGCTTGTCATCAGATGAAGCTGGTCATGGGGGTGGAGCTCTTGTTTGTCATCAGATGAGGCTGGTCATGGGGGTGAAGCTCTTGTTTGTCGTCACATGAGGCTGGTCATGGGGGTGGAGCTCTTGTTTGTCATCAGATGAGGCTGGTCATGGGGGTGGAGCTCTTGTTTGTTGTCACATGAGGCTGGTCATGGGGGTGGAGCTCTTGTTTGTCATCAGATGAAGCTGGTCATGGGGGTAGAGCTCTTGTTTGTCATCAGATGAGGTTGGTCATTGGGGTGGAGCTCTTGTTTGTCATCAGATGAGGCTGGTCATTGGGGTGGAGCTCTTCCTTGCCTCTCGCTGGCTGCTCCGGCTGAGCTGAACCACCTGCGTCAGGACGCTGCCGCCATTACTCACCGTCGAGTGCTTATTCTGCCGCAGCCAGAAGTGTTTCCTTAGGTGATATCTGCGCCATTTTCTTTGGATCTCAAACTGCACCTGTGGGAACAGAACCAGAACTTGGGTCAAACGCCACAACATATCGCAACTAGAGATGAGCGTTGTTCGACTTGAACTGTTCGCCAATCTCAAATTCGAGCTGTTTTGGGCGGTGTTCGAGCTGTTCGGCGAACACGAACGATTTGAGAAAAATTCGGCTGTTCGAGGTTATGTTCGATAACTGTTCGTGCACCAAAATCATAACTGGATTTTTTCTCAGTAATGATGAAAATTAATGTTAATACGCAGCTTGAGTGTACAGCGGGGTGGGGGGAGGGGCAGGGGATGGATCTCTGCAGGAACAATGAAGATCTCCATTTTTTTTTCTCTTTCCCGCATTTACAGTGGGGAGGTGCAATCTGTCAGCCTATCAGCAGCGCACACACGGAGCGAAGTGCTTTTTTTCACACAAGCAAGGGCATGTGTCATTGGCAGTGTATGTCACATGTCCTTGCCCTATAAGACCAAGCCATTTTCACCGTTGCCACCATTTTCTCACTGCTGCAGCTGCGTGTTAGACGGCACCGCTGTTGCTGTGTGCGCTATACCTTGTTAATTTCAAGCCAATTTTCGCACAAATCTACAGATAGCTTGGGAGTAGGGAATAGTTGTGATTGCAGTCCTTTTAAGGACTAGGTTACAGCATTTCCTACAACTTTTATCAGGCAGGTCTGTGCTCTTAAATAGATAGGTTGTGGGAGTAAAGACTAATTGTAATTGGAGTCCTTTTCAGGACTAGGTTACATCAGTTCCTATCAGTTTTTGCCAGGCAGGTCTGTGCCAGTGCTGTGCAAGTTTTTTTCACAGCATTTGGCTAAATCTAGCAAAGCTAATCCTTTTTGGCCTATTGCAGAGTGTGTTAGTCAGTGGAGTAGCCTATCTGTGTTGCAAGATATACCACCTGTGTATAGAATACCATTTTTTTTTACTGCACCTAGTGAAGTAAAACCTTTTGGGCATAGCATCATTCTATTAGTCCATCTATACTGACCTCCATCAGGTTGCAAACTGAATACAATTTTTTTCTGCATCTACCTCTGAAAAAATATTTGGCCTTCTAGCAGTGTGTGGGACTTTCTCTATTAGTCCATCTATACTGACCTCCATCAGGTTGCAAACTGAATACAATTTTTTTCTGCATCTACCTCTGAAAAAATATTTGGCCTTCTAGCTGTGTGTGGGACTTTCTCTATTAGTCCATCTATACTGACCTCCATCAGGTTGCAAACTGAATATAATTTTTTTCTGCATCTACCTCTGAAAAAATATTTGGGCTTCTAGCAGTGTGTGGGACTTGGTCTATTAGTCCATCTATACTGACCTCCATCAGGTTGCAAATTGAATATAATTTTTTTCTGCATCTAACCCAGCCAATAGTTTTGGCCTAATACCACAGTTTGGCCACTCAGCTCTGCTCGGTTCCCATCCATTGTTTTTTTGTGCAAACAACTCCAGAGTTGTGAATTAGTTAACCACCAAAATGAGTGGAAAAAGGCCTGCTGCTGGTGGAAAGGGGAATAGGCGTGTTGGGAAGGGGAAAAAAGGTTGTGTCCGTGGGGTAGGTGTTAAAGCACCAGTAACATCTGCAGAAGAAAGACCATCTTCCAGCCAAACTAAGATGTCTACTTCTTTTAGCGGACAATGTGATAAGATCCCTTTCTTACGGCCACGCCAATCGCTACAAATTCCAGATGAGGCACAAAAACAGCAGGTGCTTCAACGGATATCAAGTGCTCCTTTAAGTGGGCTCTCCTCCACATCAACTTCAACATCACAAATACTCCAGTCCTCAAAGGTGTCACCCAAATCGCACTTGCTTCCTCACAGCTCCCAAATCTCCAGCTGCCCGTCTGAGTATGAGGTAGAACAGATGGTTGAGTCTGCAGAGCTGTTTACTCATACTATAGCCTGGGAATCAGAGGTCGACTCCAGCGCTTCTGTGAATCCAGACGAGGAAATGATCTGCACTGATGCCCAGAATCTTTATGAGTCGGATCCAGGACCAGACGCAGAAGGTTCTGACCATAATGTAGACCCTCATTCCCAAACTGTAACTCCTGTTGGTGAAGACAATGAGGAAGACGATGATGAGACTCAAATACTTGATTGGAGCGACAACTTTAGTTTTTTGCCAGGGCAGGAACAGGTTGGCTCTGAGGACGACGGGTGTGATAACGCACAGGGTGATGATGATGAGTCAGCCAAGAGATGAGGTTGACGCGCCCCCTGGGCCATGTTGTTAGGCTTACCCGGAGCCGGATCAGATGGGGGTTGTAGTCTCCGAGTGGCTGTGACCCGGTCCGTGCCCAGGGTGTCAAACTCAGTGTGCGGCAGTCCTTGCAGATGTTCTTAGTGTCGACTACGCCACCCGTTGATTTGCGGTCAAAAGGCCGCCGCTGCAGGATGGTCCGCTGAGGCTGGTGGTGTGTGTGCAGCTGTGGTAGTATAACCCCCAACGGGAGGGGTATAGCCTCAGGGGGTCAGACGTGGAGGATGGTGGTTGTGAAGGTGCAGCAAGGAGACTCAGAGGCATGAAATGCAGTTCAGGGTTTTTATTCACTGGTGTTGCTCGGGTCACTCTGTACAGCAGTGACCACCCAAGCCGTGCTGCGTCCACCAGGTGCGGGACTCGGTCAACTCCCGGGCAATTCCTGAGTATGGTCCTGAGCTCCCTTCTTCTCTCTCTCTGGCCGTTCCCACCAGGGATCCACCTGTGTCCGGCTCCCTCGGGTCTCTTGGTGGTTGAACCTTCTCTGGCTTCCCTGACCCTATGCTCGGTATGCCATTCTGGTGGATTTGGTGAGGGTCGTGGCAAATCTTGCCCACGACCTCCGGTTCCTGGCTAAGGTTTGCTTTTGCCTCCGCCAGCTTGGGATCCGGTACCCTTTTGCCGACCCTTCACCCTTATCAGTTCTCATACGGGCTCTTGGGGTCCCCTCTCGTCCTGCGCCTCTGGGTCCCTCTTCCTTCTCCTCTCCTGGAGTTACTGCTGACTCACAGACTGACTGACTGACTGACCCTGTCCTAAGATGGTGCCCACCTTATATACTCCCTCTATGTGTGAGCTCAGGTGACCAGCACCCAATGAGCTCCTACATTTACCCAGACTACTCCCCCTATCTGCCCCTACACTACTGGGATGTTCCACCCCCCTCCCACTCCAGCCAGGGACAGACGCTGTCGTACCTGCACATATACTGGTGGGAGTACCGTTGTTCTGTCCCCCGGAAATGGGATGTATGTAGTGCATGCAGCCTACTAGCTCAGTTCCATACTCCATCCTTACCCGGGAGTGGAATACCACACCTCTGGGTCGAGGTGCAATACCCCTGTAGCAGCCGAGTCCTCAGGGTGCTACATTCCCCCCTGGTAAATCACAGCACGTCCTCGGGCTGTAAAAGAATAAAATATCCAAAAACATACAATTTTTTTTTTTTTCTTTCATAACATAAACATATAAAACATATAAACACTATCAGCAGCATAAACTTTTCATATAAACCTTCTTGTTCCTCCGGCGACGGTGCAACTTGTGACCGGGTAAGTGCCACAGTCTCTGGTAGAAAAACACAGTTCCTTACAAAACCAGTAGGGGGCACCTTAGGAAGCGCAACTATGTACAAAAGGGGAATATGGCCGCTCTCAGTCCTCGACCAGTGGGATTAAGGAAAGAATGACCGCTCTCAGTCCTCGGCCAGTGGGGAAAGGGAATGGCTGTTCACAGTCCTCAGCCTGTTAGGGGATAGGGACACACGGGTATTCACTTGCTGGTCCCGACGGGGACTACACTTTGGTAGCAGCAGTTTTTGTACCCACACGGGTAACTATTTACATATTCTATTTACAGTTCATCAGTGGCGGTATGCTCTTGGCTGAGGGTAATCTTTAGACCCGTCCGGGTCCTCTTGATCCTCCTCACCCCGTAGATCCTCCTCAGTCAGTCTATGCACATGCAGGGCATACGGGCCCTTGGCGCACTGATGCCGGGTGAAGGTGACCTCATCACCCAGGTATAGGTCACGATCTCTGTGTCCCTCCGGTAGGTGGGACTCGACATCTCTTCTGGTCACGAAGACGTCGCCGGGGGTGTGATGGTCTCTGATGAAGCCCCAACCGTGCTGCAGTTGGAATTTAATTACAGTCCCGGTGGCACGGGGACCGTGGGCTGCACGGGGGTTCCTTCGGGTCCGGCTCTTTTGTTCTGCACTCTTTACTTGCAGCCACTCCTCGTGGACCCGTCTCTCTCTCCTCTCTCTGTCGAAGACCTCTAACTGCTGCCGGCAGCACTCCGCACGCTCAGCTGCAGCCGCCCAGGTCTCCTCGGTGAATCCCATTAGGTCCTCACCGGTAAAGTCCCACTCGAACTGGGCTTCCTCCAACGAGAGTGGGGTGATCTTGGCGGGCGCCGGAGCCGGGATCAGGGGCTCATCCAGGGGTCTTTCTTTCCGGAGTCGGGGATGGTGGTACTCCGGTGGCCACACAGGGGGCTGCCCATCCGGGCAGGTGTCTTCACCCAGGTGTGGCGCTGTGGACGTTGAGGGCGCGGTGGTGGTAACGGCGCCCGGGTTCACCAGGCCTTGCGACCAGGCCTGGGGCACCCTGAAGGTGAAGGGCACCGTGAAGACGGCGGCGCCCGGGGTTACTTGGCCCAGCGACCAGGCCGGTGGCATGATGGTGGTAGAGGGCGCAGTGAAGACGGCGGCGCCCGGGGGTACTCGGCCCTGCGACCAGGCCGGTGGCGCTTCCTGCTTGGCCGCGCTCAGGGTTGAGGCACGTGACGTTACAGGGGGCGTGGCCGCGGCTCCGGCCGCTTGAGGCCTAGCTTGGAGCGATGACGCAGCGGCTACGGGAACGGTGAGTGGGGCTTCGGGCTCTGCGACGGGGAGCTGGGGCAGGTTTACGGCTTCTGGGCACGGGATGTTGTCGTCCCCATTACCTGCCTTCATCTCTTTGGCTCCCTCCGCGGCGTCGTCTCCGGCCGTCGTCCATCCTTCGCCGTCCTCAGAGGTGGACTTGCTCCTCGCTGCGGGTGGCATGCTTCGCTGGCGGGCTCCGGCCTGCCGGGCCATCTCTCGGGTCCACTCCGCCAGTGTTTCCTGCTGCACCCGGGCCATCCTTCGTGCTAGGCCCTCCAGCGCGGTCTGTGCACGCACCCGATCTCCGGGGAGCTGCGCCAGGATCTCCAGCAGGCCTTCTGGAGTGGCGGCCTGCAACAGGCTCCTGACCACTGGGTCGGTGCTGCCTGACTCTCCCTCCATCTCCGGGTGTGTTCTCTCTCGACTCCCCCAAGCTGCTCCTATCTTCACTCTTTTGTTCTGTATCCGCCCACATTGGGGGTCGTCCTGGGGCAACTTTGTGATTGCCAGTTCCAGGGGCAGTTCCCTCACGCTGATGGACATATCAATCATCACAGTCTCTGCTGGTGGGGGCGGTTTCAACTTTTGGCGCCATTTTCGGTCCTGGCCCACGATGGGAGGTGTCCTCTTGCCATCCTTTGGCACGCCCATAATGGCGTCCGCTCTGCCAAGGCGGGAAATCTTCTCGGATGGCGGGAATCGCTTCCCAGTGGCGGGAAACACTGCAGATGGCGGGAAAAGACTGCAGATGACGGGCAAATGGCGGGAACTGATCCGAGATGGCGTCCGATGGCGGGGACCCTCTGGAACCGGCGGGAGACTTCTTTTTACGGTAATTATGAACTTTTCTTCAGGCACGCAGTACCCGGTGGTTGCGGGCACGTGATCCTGCCGACTACGCCAAAGTTGACGCGCCCCCTGGGCCATGTTGTTAGGCTTACCCGGAGCCGGATCAGATGGGGGTTGTAGTCTCCGAGTGGCTGTGACCCGGTCCGTGCCCAGGGTGTCAAACTCAGTGTGCGGCAGTCCTTGCAGATGTTCTTAGTGTCGACTACGCCACCCGTTGATTTGCGGTCAAAAGGCCGCCGCTGCAGGATGGTCCGCTGAGGCTGGTGGTGTGTGTGCAGCTGTGGTAGTATAACCCCCAACGGGAGGGGTATAGCCTCAGGGGGTCAGACGTGGAGGATGGTGGTTGTGAAGGTGCAGCAAGGAGACTCAGAGGCATGAAATGCAGTTCAGGGTTTTTACTCACTGGTGTTGCTCGGGTCACTCTGTACAGCAGTGACCACCCAAGCCGTGCTGCGTCCACCAGGTGCGGGACTCGGTCAACTCCCGGGCAATTCCTGAGTATGGTCCTGAGCTCCCTTCTTCTCTCTCTCTGGCCGTTCCCACCAGGGATCCACCTGTGTCCGGCTCCCTCGGGTCTCTTGGTGGTTGAACCTTCTCTGGCTTCCCTGACCCTATGCTTGGTGTGCCATTCTGGTGGATTTGGTGAGGGTCGTGGCAAATCTTGCCCACGACCTCCGGTTCCTGGCTAAGGTTTGCTTTTGCCTCCGCCAGCTTGGGATCCGGTACCCTTTTGCCGACCCTTCACCCTTATCAGTTCTCATACGGGCTCTTGGGGTCCCCTCTTGTCCTGCGCCTCTGGGTCCCTCTTCCTTCTCCTCTCCTGGAGTTACTGCTGACTCACAGACTGACTGACTGACTGACCCTGTCCTAAGATGGTGCCCACCTTATATACTCCCTCTATGTGTGAGCTCAGGTGACCAGCACCCAATGAGCTCCTACATTTACCCAGACTACTCCCCCTATCTGCCCCTACACTACTGGGATGTTCCACCCCCCTCCCACTCCAGCCAGGGACAGACGCTGTCGTACCTGCACATATACTGGTGGGAGTACCGTTGTTCTGTCCCCCGGAAATGGGATGTATGTAGTGCATGCAGCCTACTAGCTCAGTTCCATACTCCATCCTTACCCGGGAGTGGAATACCACACCTCTGGGTCGAGGTGCAATACCCCTGTAGCAGCCGAGTCCTCAGGGTGCTACAAGGTCAGCAGAGGAGGTGGAGGAGGATGCTAGTGACGACGAGGTCAGGTTGCGCCTTCCTGGACAGAGACGTAGTACTGGAAGCACGTCAACAACTGCATCCTCAAACACAACTCTGCCTCTGACCACAAGTCGTGGTGGCTCTTCAGGTCGCATGGGCTCTAAGCCTTGCATAGCCTGGGCATTTTTTCAGATCGATAAAGATGACCCAACTCGTGTTATCTGTAATATTTGTCAGCAAAAGCTAAGTAGAGGTCAAAAAATACATAGTTTGAGTACTTCATGCATGAACCGGCACATGGACATGAAGCATAAGTTGCAGTGGGAAGCTCACTGTGCTACAATGCGGCCTAGCCGGCCGGGCCAACCACCGTCTGCCATATCTTGTGCATCCGCGGCCTCTTCATCCTCTGTGACTGGGGGGACAGCAGTCACACCTGTTTTGGGGCGCAGACCTGCCACCTCTTTACCCGCAACAGCCAGCGTGATTGGCAGGTCATCATTTTCTTTGGAGGTGGTAACACCAGCTGGTGTTGAGCGCTGTCCGACATCGATAGCACCACCTTTGGATCAAGGCAACCTAACATGTCCGCCTGCATCTTCCTCACAGACCGGCAGTTTGCCGGGGACACCCTTATCAACCCCGCTAAGCACAACAGCCAGCCCTCGGTCCCTCAGATGTGGACAAGTAAAAGACCATTTCCTCCTAGCCATGAGAAAGCTAAGAGGTTGAATTTCACCATCTGCAAGCTCTTGGCTACAGAAATGCTGCCTTTCCGCCTGGTGGACACAGAGGATTTTCGAGACCTTATGTCCGTCGCAGTGCCCCAGTACCAGATGCCCAGTTGGCACTACTTCTCAAAGAAAGGTGTGCCTGCGCTCCACCAGCATGTCGCACACAACATCACCGCTTCCTTGAGAAACTCTGTGTGTGACAGGGTGCATTTCACCACAGACCCTTGGACGAGTAGGCATGGACAGGGGCGTTACATGTCGCTGACTGGGCACTGGGTAACTATGGTGACAGCAGGACAAGGGGCTGCTGTCCAAGTCTTACCGTCCCCACGAGTTGTGCGTCAATCCTCTTTATGTCAAAGTTCCTCCACTGCTTCTGCCTCCTCAACCTCCTCTTGGTCCTCCACCTGCACCCAAAGCCTGTCTGGTCATGCCACAAGCTTTCTAACTGCACAGAAGGGATCCTGCACACCTCCTTACTATGCTGGCAGCAGGGCTCAACGTCATCAGGCGGTTTTTACTTTGAAATGTCTGGGAAATGTGAGTCACACAGCTGAGGAGTTGTGGTCAGCTCTGGAGAACCAATTTCATGAATGGTTGTCTCCACTGGACCTGAAACCAGGGAAGGCCGTGTGCGACAATGCTGCAAACCTGGGTGCGGCCCTTCGCCGGGGCAATGTCACACACGTGCCTTGTATGGCTCACGTGTTGAACCTGGTTGTCCAGCAATTTTTAGCCCACTATCCCGGACTAGATGGCCTTCTGCAGAGGGCACGGTCGCTGTGTGCTCACTTCCGCCGTTCGCATCCCGCAGCTCAGCGACTTACATCTCTACAGAAGTCGTTGGGCCTGCCACTTCACTGGCTAAAATGCGATGTGCCTACCCGGTGGAATTCAACTCTGCACATGTTGCAGCGACTGTGGCAGCACCGACAAGCCCTGGTGCAATACGTTCTGACGTATAGCCTGGGCCAATGAGATCCAGAGGTGGGGCAAATCACGCTGGAGGAGTGGTCTCAGATCAGGGACCTATGCACCCTTCTGCACAGTTTTGAAATGGCGACGAAGATGATTAGTGCTGACGATGCCATTATCAGCATGACTATTCCGGTGATTTACATGCTGGAGCACATGTTAAACAGAATTCGGAGTCAGGTGGTGGCACAAGAGGAGGTGGAGGAAGTAGAGGAGGAGGAGTTATATGCGGAAGGGCTAACATCTGCAAGGTCCAGACGGTCGGCAGCACCAAGGCGGCAGGCATGTGAGGGTGGGGGAGATGGTTTTGCCAGGGCGCATGGTAGCAGCCAAACTAGTGAGGAAGGTGCAGGAGCCCAGGAAGAAGTGGAGGACGAACTGATGGAAGACTCATCAGATGAGGGAGACCTTGATGACATTTCTGTTGTGCGAGGTTGGGGGGAGAGGACAGAGGAAGGAAGCATGATTGTTACCTCGCCACCAACACAACAGGGACTTGGTGCTCCTGGATGCGCAACACACATGAGTGCCTTCTTGCTGCACTACCTGCAACATGACCCTCGAATTGTGAGAATTAGAAATAATCCTGACTACTGGGTTGCCACACTGTTAGATCCCCGGTACAAAAGTAAATTTGCAGAAATTATTCCTGCCATAGAAAGGGATGCACGCATGCAGGAGTATCAGCAGAGACTGTTGCAGAATCTTACATGTGCTGTTCCACAAAACACCAGTGGTGCACGTAGTGAATCTCACAGTTCCAACTTGCCAACCGTGGGACCGTCAAGTGTTCAGCACTCAAACCGTAACAGAACCACAGTATCTGCTGGTAACATCAATTTTGCGGAATCATTTCACCACTTTTTTAGCCCATCCTTTGCAAGGCCACAGGAGACAAGAAGTCTGACACATAGTCAACGCCTAGAGACGATGGTACAGGAGTATCTCCAAGTAAACATTGAAGCCACGACTGTGTCACTGGACCCTTGCTCTTTTTGGGCTTCCAATCTGGATAAATGGCCGGAGCTAGCCACTTACGCCTTGGAGATCTTGTCATGCCCCGCAGCCAGCGTTCTGTCTGAACGTGTGTTCAGCGCTGCTGGTGGTGTGCTGACAGATAAGCGCACGCGGCTCTCCACTGATAATGTAGACAGACTCACGTTCATAAAGATGAACAAATCATGGATCCGAAATGACTTTTCTACCCCTGTGTCATCCTGGGGAGAGTAAAAGCTTGATGATTGGTTAAAATCACCCTACCAACCGTTTTAAGCTTTCAAATTACTAATCATGTTTATCTGTATCTTGGCTGGAAAATAATTTGGGCCTTGTAGCAGTTTGCAGCACTGATCCTATTAGGCCATCTATACTAAGCTCCACCAGATTTAAAATTAATAATCATGTTTATCTGTATCTTGGCTGGAAAATAATTTGGGCTTTGTAGCAGTGTGCAGCACTGATCCTATTAGGCCATCTATACTAAGCTCCACCAGATTTAAAATTAATAATAATTTTTAGCTGCATCTAGCCCGGAAAATAATTTTGGGGCTCCGAGATGCGCAAGACACATAAGTGCCTTCTTGCTGCACTACCTGCTACATGACCCTCATATTGTCAGAATTCGAAGTAATCATGACTACTGGGTTGCCACACTCTTAGATCCCCCAAACTTTTCGATCAACCATTTCATTTTAATAAAGACCAAAAAAATGGTCATTTTTGAAATTATAAGCATTAGCAGATTATTAGAAACTGAAATCAAACAGTTTTAAACTCAAAACTTTATCCTAGGTGATGTTACATTTGCACATAGGACCCCTTGTTCGAAAGGAGCTTCTGAACTCTCTCGTCCATTGAATTTGTCAGGTTTTGGATGGTTTCTGCTTCAATTGTTTTGCTTGAGGACAGAATACCCTCCCAGAGCTGTTGCTTAGATGTGAACTGCCTCCCGCCATCATAGACACTCCTTTTGATGATGCTCCAGAGGTTCTGAATGGGGTAGAGGTCAGTGGAGCATGGGGGTCACACTATAAGTTTGTCCCCTTTTATGCCCATATCAGCCAGAGATGCAGATGTGTTATGTGCAGCATGAGACGGGGCATTATCATGCAAAAAAATGATCTTGCTGTGGAATACACGGTTCTTCTTCTTGAACCATGGAAGGAAGTGCTGTTTGAGAAAATCCACATACATTATGGAGTTCATCTTTACCCCTTCAGGGATCCTAAAGGGGCCGACAATCTCTCTCCCCATGATTCCAGCCCAAAACATTACTCCACCTCCTCCTTGTTGGCGCTGTAGCGGTGTTTGCGTGGGGTGTCCATCAACCAGCCATCCTCCACTCCATCCATCTGGACCATCGAGCGCTGCACGGCACTCATCCGTGAACAAAACAGTTTTGAAATCAGTCTTCATGTAATGTTTGGCCCACTGGAGCCGTTTCTGCTTGTGTGAAGTGGATAGAGGAGGTCGACAGGATGGCGTATGTACAGCTGCAAACCTCTGAAGGACCCTGCATCTTGTTGTTCGGGGGACGTTGGAGGCACCAGCAGCTTCAAAAACTTGTCTGCTGCTATGACAAGGCTTTTTTGCCGCTGCTCTTTTAACCTGATGTAATTGCCTGTAGGAAAGAGTCCTCAATTTTCCCTTATCAGCACGCACACGTGTGTACTGTGAATCAGCTACATACTTCTTGATTGTGCAATGATAAGGATGAAGTGTATTGAAACTGTTGATTGTAGTCATGCATTGACCTAAGCACTCCACAATTTGTTGCTTCTCAGCAGCCGACACATCCTTTTTCTTTCCCATTTTGGCAGAAAATGTAGGCTGCTTAATAATGTGGGACAGCCTTCTTAAGTAGTCTTGCCTTTCATTGGACACACCTGCCAAAATAATTAGCACAGGTGTCTGCAATTGCTTACAGTGATATAAAGAGCCCTGACACACATCACCATCAATGAGTTTAACTGACAAACAAACAAATTCTTCCCTTATCACTCCTAAACACTTTTTGCATAATAATTTGGAACGCGGTGTACATGTGCTTTTCCACAAAACACCAGCGGTTCACGTAGTGAATCTTACAGTTCTAACTTGCCAACCGTGGTCTGTATGGAGTTGTTCAATAAAGGGCCCAAAATTAAGATAACATAGACGGGAGAGGTCTCTATGAATAGGAATTCCTAAGTATTTGATACCCTGTGAGGGCCAGGCAAAGGGAAAGTTGGACTGGATGGAATCCTGTATGGATTTGGGGAGGGAGACATCGAGGGCCTCAGACTTCGCTGCATTGATTTTAAAATTTGACCATGTAACAAAGTGATCTATTTCAGCCATAACAGCAGGGATGGATATATGTGATTGAGTGATATATACTAGGACATCATCAGCAAATAGAGAGCACTTGTACTCGGTGCCTCCCACCTCAATCCACCTAATATTGGGGTTATGGCGAATTGATGAGAGCAGGTGCTCCGTCACTAGGATGTATAAGAGAGGGGACAGAGGACATCACTGCCTTGTCCCATTGGTGATTGTGAAAGGTGATGAAAATGTTCTGACGCGCCCCCTGGGCCTTGGGACACCCGGAGCCGGACCCTTTTTGGTGGATGCTGGTGGTTGTAGTCTTCGTGGCGGCGACCCGGTTCCGTGGCTCAAGGCGGTCAAACCAGTGGCGGAACTATTTATGTGGTTTTGATGTTTAAATGTCCGACTACGCCACCCGTGGATTGCGGTCAGAGTGAACCGCCGCTGCAGGGCAGACCGCTGAGGCTGGTGTTGTGGGTGCAGCAGAGCGTAGCATAACTCCCCACGGGAGGAGTATAGCCTCAGGGCAGTGTATGCGGAGGATGGGGGTGATGGTGCAGGGCAGCAACAGTAACGACACGGAGTCAGTGATGCAGTCCAGGGCCTTTACTCACAGTTCTTATTATCCAGACCACGTCTGCAGGTAACGGCTGCCCACGTCGTATTGTGCTCACCAGGTGAGGGGCTCAGACAACTCCCAGATAACTTTGGAGCGCTTCACAGGACCCCCTTTGTGTGTCATTTGTCTGGCCTTTCTTACCAACCCTTCTGTCCGGCTGCCTCGGGCCTCCTCTTGGTAAACTTGGCGCCAGTTTCCCTGACCCTATGTGGTGCCTTCCTAGCGGGTGTAGCGAGGGGCTGCGCCACATAAAATGTCACAGCCTCCGGTTTCTAGCTGAGGGTCATTTCTTGCCTCCACTAGTTTCGGGGACCGGTCTCCCCCTTTGGCCTGACCCCTCCACGCAGGTGGATTCGGGCGTGCGGTGGCGACTCGCCCGTCCGCACCCCTGGGATCCCTTCATTCCTCGTTCCTGGAGCCTTCTCCGCTCCTCTTCCTTCCTTCTCCCTCTTCCAGGCCTGGGCCTCTGTTACTAGGCCCGCCTCCGGAGCAGAGCTCATGCAGAGCCCCTGCTCCCTGCCACTTCTGCTCAGACTTCTCTGCACTGAACTAAGATGGTGCCCACCTTTTATACTCCCTTCTCAATGCACCCAGGAACTGCTTCCTCCCTGCTCCTGCACTACAGGGTTCCCCTTCCTCGGTGTTCCCTCCCCCCACTCCAGCCAGGGACAGGGACTGTCGTGCCCATCTCAGGGGCATATTGGTCGCCCTGCCCCACGGCAATGTGGTGTAATGCATGCAGGTGTCGGGTCCTGATCCACACTCCATCCTTACCTGAGAGTGAGATATCACACCTCTGGGTGAGGTGCAATACCTCTGTAGCAACCGAGCCCTCAGGGTGCTACAGTTCCATTTATCTTCAGCCTAGGTGACGTATTGCGATACAGGGCCGTGATTTTGGCTATAAAAGGGTCCCCTAGACCCCTACTCCAAGCTTTTTAAGAGAATCATATATGGCGTGCCAGGAGACTCTATGGAATGCTTTCTCAGCATCCAACGAGAGTATCTAATTACAAATTTTTAACTGCATCTAGCCCGGGAAATACTTTGTGCCTAGTAGCAGTGTCTGCTAGTCAGCGGATTATCCCGGCTGTTAAGCAAGCTACACCACCTGTAGTTTGGACACTTAATTTTTTCAAAGGAAATGCTTCGGGACCACGGGATACTCAGTGAAGAGCATCAGGAGGCACCCCAAGGCATAGGGGCTGGGACTGGCGGTAGGACGCCTTGCGGTGGACCGCCGAGCTCGATCCTTATAAAAGCTTTTTAACTGCAGCAGCTTTAGTGGACGCTACTGGAGCTGGAATTACGCGGCTGCTGGCATGAGACTTGCCCTCCAATAGATCCTTGTAAATGGATTTAAAGTGTATTCATTCAAATTAGAGAGACAATTTAAATTAAAAAGCTTAGAGCTGCCTCCACCACAGGGGGGCTCGCTCGACCCACCAGCGGACAGGCACCAGTATTGGGATAGGGGGGCTGGCCGTCAGGGTTCACCGCGGCTCTGGCACAAACCCGGCGACACGGAGGTGGCACGGGCAGGAGTGGACTGAACGTGTCGGCTTCTCACTTTTTGGATTTTAGAAGGGCATGACATGCCTATATCTGTGTCTCCCCCTCCTTTTACTCCTCCACCTCTTTTCTTTTCGCATGACTATATGTACTTGTCACTTTTCCATGTGTTAGTTGTGTCTTCTGAGCAGTTTGTCAGCTTTTGGACACCTTTGAAGGTGTTTTCTATGTGTTTCTATGTGTTTTTGTTTGCCTGCCATTGGTTTTAACGGTGTTCGAAGGTGTTCAACGAACCGAACCGAACTCAAACACTACGGGGGTGGCTCAACACTAATCACAACATAGTGTGACACAATAAGACGGCACTGAGACACAGCGATGCGAGGGCGATACACCGTGACGGGGGGACTGATACACTGTGATGCGAGGGCGATACACCGTGACGGGGGGACTGATACACTGTGATGGGAGGGCGATTCAGAGCGATGCGGGGGCAATATACTGTGACAGATGGGCGATACACAGCAATGCGGAGACAAAATACTGTGACGGAGGGGCGATACACAGTGATGCGGAGGCAATATACTGTGACAGAGGGGCGATACACAGTGATGTGGGGGCAATATACCGTGACAGAGGGGCGATACACAGCGATGTGGGGGCAATATACTGTGACGGAGGGGCGATACACAGTGATGCGGAGGCAATATACTGTGACAGAGGGGCGATACACAGCGATGTGGGGGCAATATACTGTGACAGAGGGGCGATACACAGCGATGTGGGGGCAATATACCGTGACAGAGGGGCGATACACAGCAATGCGGGGGCAATATACCGTGACGGGGGGCGATACACATCTATGCGGGTGTCATAGAAATATGTGTCGTAGAAAATATTAACCTCTCTAAGCCACATGAAAGTGCAGGGGCAAAGATAGTCAGAGTAACAGTGGACCTGATACCAAACCCCTCTCCCTCCTCACCTGCCCATTTCCAGTAAGGAAACAGGGGCTAGCAATCTAAAGCTGCCTTTATGTAAAATGGCAGTGTACAAAGAGATGTGAACCATCTTAATTAAAATGCATGGAGTCCTCTTGATGCCCAGATGACTGGAAGAAGATGCCTTTTGTGAGAAAGACAAAGAGATTTAGAATGGACAGGTAGTTAGACAGAAGGTCTTTTCAGACAACAATAGAGACGTGTTTACACACAACTAGAGAAATGGACAAAGCCTTTTCAAACCCCAGGAAATACATTCTCCACAGGAGACGCATATGAATTCAAGTAACACTGTTGGTTTCTGCAGGGGAAATGTTACAATAAGCCAGACTATATGTCTCCAAAAGGGATCATGGAATATAGCAATTTATATAAATCTGATATTAATCAGACATACATTTTCAGCACCGGGGATAACGGGAAGAAGACGGATAATTTTTCACAACTGTAACCCCTGCCAATGAGCCACAAATCCATAGGGGCCAGATAACTGCCAACAGCTATACCGTGTTTGGTCTCTAAATAAAGATAAAATACCGATGGAAAATATGGCGGCAATCTCGGACTTCTGCGATCATCCGGTGAGGAATTTCGTAGAAGTTGGAATTTCATAAAATCCTGAAGGGCTGAGGACAGCCCATAACCCTGCCCAGGTAAGATCATCATGGGAGGGTGTGTGGATGGAACTCAGGGGCTGATAAAAGGTCAAGCCGAATTATCATCTGTGTCAGTGTAGAGAGATGCATATCGTGTATGCAGGAACCCCATTCACTGGGCGTCAAATCGAAGTGCTCTCCTTCGTCTTAACTGAATCCTGATTCGTCCCTATTATCAATGTAGTAAGTTCTTTAGTTAATCCCTTTTTATTTTCTGTAACGGTATATGCTGTATTGTCTTGTCCACCTTATAAAATCTTTTGAATATTTTTCATAAACACTGCCTCTCTTTGGATTAAATATAAAATGTAATAGTTCTGTTCCTTTTGTTCAGTAACCGTGCCTGGAAGCCATACGCTACCTGAAATCAGGCGTCCAGTCAGCCTGATTAAAACATGACTGGTGGTGGCAGCGAGTAGTCTGGGGTTATCGTGGAGTTAGCGGTGATCATATCATGGGTATATACTTATAGTCCATGCGTTGGAATTAAAGGAGTATATACCATACTCTCACTGGTAGTTTTCCGATAACGGGCCTGTTGGTATCACCAGCAGTCCAAGGATGTTCTTATTGCCCTCTGTGCACACAGACAGATTGACCCCACCGGCAAAACCAAGAACCAAATGATTGCTGGACTGTTCTAAGATGACGTAGAGCTAGTCCTTCACCAGAGCCCTGATGATGGGGACGTCAGCCGAGGCCAGGGTGGCGCTGCTGAAGAGGTCCCACCTGTGAATGCCAGCCATACCCGCAACCAGGGTAGTGTGGACCCCCACCTGCAGATGGCCCTGGAGCAGCTCGCCGCATACGATCGTGAAGGACATCTGAAGCTGATTCTGTGATTCCAAGAGCGAGCAGAGCAATGAGAGGCTGAGAGAGTGGACCGAGAGGCTGCTGAGTGAGAGCGGCAAGACGAGCATCTGTACCAGCTGGAGTTAGCCCCAATCCAGAAAAAGCTATCCACCTCATCGAACAGTGAGCCCAGCTATGCCCACAGATTTAAACCCGTCCTGAACATTTTCCTGTAATGGAAAAGGACGGGGGCTTGGACATATTTCTGCGGGGGTTTGAAAAAGACTGCAGGCAGTACCAGCTGTCTTAGGACCAGTAGGCCCGATATTTAACCCCAAAGCTCCAAGGAAAAGCTCTGGAGGTGTTTGCTCCTCTCCCTCGAGACCAAGATGGAGAGTACGAGGCCATTAAGCGGGTCCTGGTAAAAAAGTACCAGCTGACTCCGGAGGTTTACCGCAAAAAGTGCAGAGCCCTCCAACGTGGACCACATGACAGCTACAGCGATGTGGTGGATGGGCTCAGGACCAACTTTCAGCAGTGGATCCAAGGACTGTCAGTCACCACCTTCGAGGACCTGAAAGATTTGATGGTGAAAGACCAGTTTCTTCTTATTTGCCCAGCGGAGGTGAGACAGTTCTTGCTGAACCGAGAGCCAAGGGAGGCCGCTAAAGCAGCACAAATTGGCGATGCGTATGAGGCCGACCATAAACAGGAGTTGCAGAAACAAGACACAGGCTGGGTAGCATGCAGTACACTGGCTCAGTCTGGAGACAACAACACACAGGAGGCCTTCTCCCTCCATACACAGACCGTGTGCCAAACAAAGGACTCAATTTTAACCTCTTAACCTCACCCAGAGGTGAGGTATGTGGGCAATCAGACCCGCCCATCTCTCAAGTTGCCCGTAAAACCTGGTCCCGGATGCACGAAACAATCCTCTTAGTGCTTACGTGCACTAGAGCAACATTCCAGGATTGCATCACAGATGACAACCATCTCTGTGACACATACCTCCTATCAACTATATGTCCGGTAGCTGCCTTACATACATCCCCCCTCTGCCTAAAGCCGTGGGGCTTGGCACCTTCTACTACTAGACAGGGGATTCTGGAGAGGGCATTAGCATTCCCATGTAGCTTCCCAGCTCTATGTTCCACATGGAAGCTGAAATCCTGTAGGGCTAAAAACCAGCAGGTGACTAGCATTTTTCCCTTTTTTCTCCCTCATCCACCTGAATGGGGCATGGTCTGATACCAATTTAAACTTTCGTCCCAACAGATAGTACCGTAACGTGTCCACTACCCACTTTATAACCAAGCATTTCTTTTCTATGACAGAATAATTCTTCTTCGGCCAGGTTTGGATTGCCTCCACTTTTACTGATTTGGGGTTTGATTTCACCTCTACCCACTACATAACCCAGGTATTTGGCTTCTTCTTTCCCCATGGCACTTTTTTTTTTATTTATTGAAAACCCCGCCTTCCTTAGAGCATCAAACACCGCCTGGACCTTTTCCAGATGACTTCCCCAGTCCGGGCTGAAGATTCCATTATCGTCCAGGTATGCCGCGGGTTACTTCTTATGGGTGCAAGGATTCGGTCCATGGCCCACTGGAAGGTGGCCAGGGTCCCCTGCAGTCCAAACGGCATCTGGACATATTGGAAGCATCCGTCAGGCGTAGAATTTGGAGACCTCATTCAACTTCCTATAGTCGTTGCAGAATCTCCATTCGCCATCGGGTTTTAAAACCAGGACAATCGGGCTCGACCATCCGCTCTTGGATTTTTCAATGACTCTGAGTTTCAACATACGATCCACTTCCTTGGAGATCAACTATCGTTGGACCTAAAGAATTCGATAGGGCTTCAAGTTCACTCGCACATGTGGCTCCATCAGAACCTCGTGTTCTATGACCTTTGTACACCCAGGCATTCAGAGAACAGGTCCCTGTTCTTCTGCAGCAATTCCCGACAGTGCTGTTTTTGGGCCTTTGTCAGCATCTCCGCTATTGCGACTCCTCCAACCATGGCTTCTGGCTTGACCAGCAAGCACAGAGCATCAACAGGCTCTCTGTCTTGCAATGGATTGATGAGATTGACGTGGTAGATCTGGTATGGTTTACGTCTTCCTGGTTGATGAATCTTATAATTCACTTCACCAAGCTTTTCCACCACCTCATAAGGCCCTTGCCACTGGGCCAAGAATTTACTTTCCACGGTAGGAAGTAGCACGAGGACTCGGTCTCCAGGATTGAACTGCATCACTCTGGCTGACCGGTTGTAGACCCTGGCCTGAGCCTCTTGTGCCTGGAGATGTCCTTTAACGATGGGCATCACCTCCGCAATCCTCTCCTGCATCAGTGCGACGTGCTCGATGACGCTCCTGTGGGGGGTGACTTCGGCTTCCCAGGGGACACTACCTCCTCATCCCCCAAAAGAACACAGAAGGGAAACCTGTCTGACTCTGGGTGTGGTGATATCTCTTTAGGGCTAACCGGTTTCATATCCGTGCCACCAAGCCCTGAACCCTTCCCCCACAGATCCCAAAACAAACAAAAGTCCCGGCCTATAATAATGGGGTGCAACAAGTCCTGGACAACGCCGACCTCGTGGGACTCAGTACCGTGGGCTGTTTCAATGTTCACTCTGGCCACCGGATAGTCTTTAGAATCACCATGAATGCAGCGGACCCCAACCTTCTTCCCTGGGATCAGTTGGAGAGGAAGTGTGGCCCTCACAAGGGTCACCAGACTCCTGGAGTCTAGCAGTGCTGTTACCTACCAACCATTTACCTTCATGGTACAAGCTTGTGGCCTCTCGCTGGGTGGACAGTTCACACAGCAGGTTGATACGCATAGTATGAACAGCGGCGTCCCAGGCTGCAGTACATTTGCTCGGGGGTCAGGGGACAACGGGCAGCTATATGACCTGGGCCGTGACATTTCCAGCATATGATATCACCAGTAGGGATCTTAGGCATTACCTCCTTCGCCCCTTTGGACCTTGGACGTCTGACCCCCTTTTGGGTCTCCGCACCCTGCTGGGACCCCCAGTATGGAGTGAGCTGCCTTCCCAAGGAACCCTCAACCCTCTGATACCTCTTGACCAGTCCGATCAGTTCAGCAGCATTCCTGGAATCACCCTGGGCAACTCAAGTCTGTATTGGCCTTGGCAGGGAGTGCACAAACCTGTTCATTAGTCATTACCACTCTTTCTACCATCTGAGCAGGCATAGAGGACTCCGGCTGCAGCCATTTTTGGATCAGTTGCAGAAGGTCAAACATTTGGGAGTGAGGGGGTTTGTCATGGTAATATGCCCAGCGGTGGTCACACTGTGCCCTGACAGTCATCGTCACCTCCAAGCGTGCCAGAATTTCAGTTTTCAGCTTGCCATACTCCTTGGCGTCCTGCAAGGCCAAGTCATAGTAAGCCTTCTGGGGCTCCCCGTCAGGTATGGCACCTGAACCTTTGCCCACTGCTCTGGCGGAAGTTTCTCCCTATCGGCGACCCTTTCAAACACAGTCAAAAAGGCCTCTATGCCATCCCCCGGGGTCATTTCCTGCAGGGTTCTCCTTACCGCCTTCCGAATGGAAAAATCATCCACCGAAGCTGTCGCCGTGCCACAAATCACCTCTACGAGCAAATCAATTTGCTGCTGCTGACAGTGCTGGTCCTGGTGCAGCGGCTTCTGAAGCTGGAGCTGCTGCATAAGCAGCTTACTTGACTCCTGTTGCGCCATTGATTGCTGCTGTAACAATTGCTGGTGCTGTACCTGCTGTGCTTGCCCCAGATGTTTAAGCAGGTCCTCCATTTTGAATGGCGTCGCTTGCTGGCTTGTGGCAGACTGCACCCAGGACATGCAGTACGTCTTGTAGCAGTCACACGTACTTGCTGGGAACGCTGCCCGCACTTCTAACACCAATTGTAGGGGTTTCTACTCACTTGGGTGCGTCAGGAGGCAAAACAGGAAGAGTTTTCATTTAAATGTCCAAGTCGGTTAATTACCTCATAAACCGTCCAGAAGCAAAAGGAAAACAAACGGCCTTTAGTGCAGGCAAATTCTCTGGTTAGCCATTCCTGAGGGCACACGGACTGGATAGCATCCAGTACACGAACATAGTCTGGAGACAACAACACACAGGAGGCCTTCTCCCTCCAAACACAGACCATGTGCCAAACAATGGACTCCATTATAACCTCTTAACCACACCCAGGGGTGAGGTATGTGGGCAGCCAAACCCGCCCGTCTCTCATGGCTGCCCGTAAAACCTGGTCCCAGATGCACCAAACAATCCTCTTAGTGCTATGTGCACTAGAGCAGCACTCGAGGATTACATCACAGAGACCAGCCATCTCTGTGACACATACCTCCCATCAACTATGTGTCCGATAGCTGCCTTACATGGGTTATCGCGGAGTTTGCAGTGATCGTACGGGGGTATATACATATATTCCATGTCTTGGAATCTGGAGGTGTATATGCCATACGCCTACTGTTAGATTTCCAATAACTAAATAGAGGGAACAGCCTGTGGCCTCCTCTGGTAACCGTTGGCCAATCGTGTAATTGTCCGGATGATAGGGGGCAGCTGAGAGCTGTATGATACAAAGATCACAGCGGGTGGATCAGCGTGACTCCCGGCATGTGAATTAGTGGTTAAATCCTTGACAGGGGGGTGATACACTGACAGGGGCGGGGTGCGATAACACAGCAATGCGGGAGCAATATACTGTGACAAGGGGGAAGGGGGTTGATACACAGTGACAGGGGGGTGATACACTGTGACAGGGGGGCAATACACTGACAGGGAGGTAGGGGGGGGGATATACCGTGACAGGGGAAGAAGTGTTACACTAGGGGGGGTTATTCACCGTAGCAGGGGCGGGGTCAATACAGAGTGATGGAGGGGCAGTATGCCATGATGGGGGTGGGAGGGCAATACACCATGACACAGGGGGGTGATACACTAACGCGGGGGGATATATCATGACTCGGGGGGGGGGGGGTGATACACCGTGACTGCATGGGGCGGGGGTGATACAATGTGTCTTGATTTGCAGTATTGCAGGATGTTGTGATTTGTCCAGGAGGTAAACTTCACTGCTCCATCAGACGCCCTGATCCGCGCCATTTCTGAAGCTTTCATCCATTCTCAGCACTGGACGCCGGGGATTGTCCTGAGGAGAGAGGTCAGGACTACTCACCTCACCATTCAGGAAGCAGTACAGGACGGCGACCACAAAACCCTGCAAGGAAGAGCGAATAAAATCACCGACATGTGAGACCCCGGTCCCCCACCTTCATCAGAACTCCCATCCAGCGTGGCACTGCCACAAAAAGATCTCTTTTCAGGGCACACGGAGGCCATGTCTGTGCAGCTAAGAGAAGCCGATCACAGAACAGACATTGCTGATGGGAATAATAACACAAGGAACAGGAAGACCCCAGAAAATGTAACTTTTAATAATCAAGGCTAAAATTATTGTCTCAATGGAGACCCACGAAGTGCTGACCCCAGCAAACATGGACACACACAGCCAAAAACCCAGAGCACCAATCAGAAGGCGTCATAGTATATATGTATACATACAGAAGAAGAGCGGCCATCCAACCCTATATACTTACACCGGCCTATAGCTTCAGGCTTAGTTATAAGTCACCACTAAGACATGATCAGACACATAACATGATATGCTGTATGGACCGCCGTGTATGAGGTGAGAGTCAGGGATATATGTAGCACCCCGAGGGTTCGGTTGCTACAGAGGTATTGCATCTCACCCAGATGTGCGATATCTCACTTCCAGGTAAGGATGGAGTGTGGCTCAGGACCCTAACACCCACATGCACTACACCACATTTCCGGGGGACAGCTCGACGGTGCTCCCATTAGTTATGCAGGCACGAGTGAGCATGTCCCTGGCTGGAGTGGGGGGAGGGAACACCTAGAGAAGGGAACCCGGTAGTGTGTGCGTGGGGGAAGTAGATCCTGGGTGCACTCTGTACAGGAGTATAAAGGGAGGCACCATCTTGGAAAGAGAGAGAGTTGAGAGAGGAGAAGACAGGGAGCAGAGCTGCTTTATGGGCTCTGCTCCACAGGCAGGCCCTGTCAGGAGGCCTGAGCCTGGAGGAGGGAAGAAGGAGGAAGAGGAGCAGACTGGGCTCCAGAAAGGAAAGAGGGGACCCCAGGGGTGTGGACTGGCTGGAAGCCACCACGCGCCCGCCGCTACCTGAGTAGGGGGGTCAGGTCAAGAAGATGGGAACCGGATCCCAAATTAGTGGAGGAGAGAAACTACCCTCAACTAAGAACCGGAGGCTGCGACATTACATGTGGAGCAGCCCCTCACCACACCCGCTAGAAAGGCACCACATAGGACCTGGGAAACGCAGGCCAACGTTTGCCCACCAAGAAGGTCCGAGGCAGCTGGACATAAGCGTGGTCACTAGTGGGGTTGAAGACCAGAAACAGGGGACATAAAGGGGGTCCTGCAAAGCACTCCAGAAAGACCTGGGAGTTAACCGAGCCCCTCACCTGGTGAGCACAGCACGACACAGGCGGCCACCTCTGCAGCGGTGGCCTGGAGCAGTAACCGAGTAACCGTGAGTAAAGACCCTGAACTGCACCACCAAGACTCCGAGTTGTCTTTGTTGCGCTCGTGTACCACCATCACCCCCATCATCTATCCGCGCTGCCCTGAGGCCATACCCCTCCCGTTGGGGGTTATACCACCACGCTGCACATCCTTATACACCTGGCCTCAGTGGACTGTTCTGCAGCGGCGGCTTCAAAGCCGCACTCAACGGGTGGCGTAGTCGATCACGTCCAACATCTACCGCTGATACATCGCCGCTCAGTTTGACTCCCTGGGCACGGACCGGGTCACCGCCACGAGACTACAACCCTCAACAGATCCGGCTCCGGGTAAGCTCCCGCGTGCGCAACGCAGCGCGACACAGGCCCAGGGGCGCGTCATATAGACTGCTAAATACAGGTAAACCCAGTGCTTATATAGCCCCCCAATAGGTCTGAAAGCCCCTCAAACCATTCTGGGGTCCAAAGCCGGTATTATCAAACCAGCAGGATATAGGAAACAGTATCACAAAGATGCAATAAGCAATATATAGATCCGCAGCTGGGGTATGCGAAGAGTTAACCAGAGGAGGTAAAGACACAGAAGCCAAGTGCTGATGACTCTCTGCTTCACTGACCTAGAAGACAATGAATGAGATCACTCATGTGCTGGAAGCTTCCCCAGCACGCTGCGCCACGCCTTACTGTTTAGTTTAGCTTCATCAGGAGAAAGTGGACATGTCAGTCATAGATATCCTGCTGAAAGCCTCCCTGCTGAAAGCCTCCCTGCTGATAGCCTCGCTGCTGATAGCCTCGCTGCTGATAGCCTCTCAGATATCCTGCTGATAGCCTATCCTGCTGATAGCCTCGCTGCTGATAGCCTCGCAGATATCCTGCTGATAGCCTATCCTGCTATCTGCAGGATATGTGCAAGGCTATCAGCAGGATATCTGCGAGGCTATCAGCAGGATATCTGCGAGGCTATCAGCAGGATAGGCTATCAGCAGCGAGGCTATCAGCATCGAGGCTATCAGCAGGATATCTGTGAGGCTATCAGCAGGATAGGCTATCAGCAGCGAGGCTATCAGCAGGTTATCTGCGAGGCTATCAGCAGGATGTGCTATCAGCAGCGAGGCTATCAGCAGGTTATCTGTGAGGCTATCAGCAGAGAGGCTATCAGCAGGATGGGCTATCAGCAGAGAGGCTATCATCAGGATGGGCTATCAGCAGAGAGGCTATCAGCAGGTTATCTGAGAGGCTATCAGCAGAGAGGCTATCAGCAGGATGGGCTATCAGCAGAGAGGCTATCAGCAGTGAGGCTATCAGCAGGATGGGCTATCAGCAGCAGGGCTATCAGCAGCGAGGCTATCAGCAGCGAGGCTATTTAAGGAAATTTAAGGATCTTATTAGGAAGAGAACACGGCTGTGGTGGAATATAGCCTTCCTAAAGAAATACATCGAAAGGGGTCTTATACCCCGTGGCTTGGGAGTCCAGATCTTCCCATCATTCAGTGTGGAGGATGATTCTATTAAAGCCAGATGGGAGCAACATTTCAACACATGCTCAATTGGATATATGCATCTACTTATTGAAATGAACCAAACATCCCTAACATTGATCGAGACAGAAATTGAACAACTACAGACTATATTGAAGAAGGAGATGTCTAATGAGTCTTTAAAAAAATTTAATGAAGAAATTGAAATTCTATCCCAGGAGCTGGCCAATGAGGTCCAGTCGTTCAAATCAAAGAAATTTCTACGAGACGCACAAGACAAACAACTGCAGCGAATGTATAAGTGGGGACAGTCAAATAAGCGATCTCGTCCTCAACAGAGAGGAGGCTTTTACTCTAGATCGAGATCAACGTCTATGTCATCCACTGCCTCCATGGAGGATTCGCATGAAAAATTGCAAGTTGTGAATGGCCAAAATGCTCTGGCGCAAATTCCCAAAAGGATTCAGACTAGACAGACTAGTAGGAACAAAGGCCCATCACAACAACGGGTGAGTGGGTCCCAGGGGGGTTTACAAGTTGTCAACCTGTCCTTCCACGTTCTCTCCACAGAACAGTTGGAGGTTTTGAGCAAGGGATTGACCTTTTCTCCCACTAATGGTTTTAATTACTTCACAGCCTTAAAGGACCTCCAATTATTCGCACGTAAACTCATCCTTCACAAACTACACTCTAAGAGCAGGGGGCCTTGTGAATCCTGGAGTGCGGCGGAGCAGGAGGCAATCTCAAATTTGGAGGAACTATTACAGGAGCAAGGATCTCCCCAATCAGGTGGGTTGTCCCCATGTGCAAGACCTAAATCTACGCGTTTTCCCCCCTTGTCCCTGTGTCCTGCTGTGGAGATTTTCTCCAAGCTTGTGTCTGAGGACTTTAGAAAGTTATCTACTTCCAGGAGATTTGACAATCTCACAGTATCACAACGGAAAGCAATCGGTACACTACAGTCCTACAGTGACATTGTAATTAAAGCAGCAGACAAGGAGGGAAATATTGTGATTTGGCCCTGTACGAAATATGAAAGGGAAGCATTCCAACAACTAAAGGATGCTAATACTTACTCTAACCTTCATCATAATCCTACCACCTCCTTCTCCGCTGCGCTTCAGGTGATCCTGTGAGGGTGGGGTTATAGATAAAAAAAACTGTGGAGGCCCTGACCGTTCGGTTTCCCAAAACACCAACCTTTTATCTTTTACCCAAAATCCACAAGGACTCCATCGACCCGCCTGGAAATCCGATTGTGTAGGTTTATCGACTTCTATTTGAAACCAATTGTTGAGACACTACCTTCCTACATTAAGGACACAACGGACGTCCTCACGCGGGTCGATGTTGTCCTTCTGGAAGAAGGGGTACTGCTTGTTACAGCAGATGTAGAAAGTCTGTACACCTGTATTGAACATGCCATTGGCCTGGAGGTGATCCGCCTCTTCCTCGGGGCGTCCGATCTGGGCGGCCCTTTATGCGGACTGATCATCGAGCTGCTGCAATTCATCCTGACTCACAACTATTTTTAATTTAAGGATGCAGTATATCTGCAGAAACGGGGCACAGCTATGGGGGCGGCCTGCGCGCCCTCGTACGCCAACCTCTTCCTAGGCGCATGGGAGAGGCATGTTGTTGGCGATGAGGGCGCGGGGGCCGCGGACCATATCTTATGCTGGCTCCGTTATATCGATGATGTTTTGTTTTTTTGGCGAGGGATGGTTCAGCAGCTCGAGGAGTTTATGGCCCAACTAAATCAGAATACATGGGGCATTAGGCTGACATATAAATTCAACACCAAAAGAATTGACTTCTTGGATGTCGCGCTGGAGGTTGATGGTGAGAGGTACCTCCAGACCGACATCTTTAGAAAGTCCACGTCAGTCAGTGCCCTAATACATGCTGATACGGCACACCACCCCGCAACTATAAGGGCCGTCCCTGTTGGGCAATTCCTGAGGGTGAGGCGGATCTGTTCCTCTGACCTCAAATTTGAATGCCAAGCTGTGGATCTGAAGGATAGGTTCAGGCAACGTGGGTACAGTAATAGGTGTATCAAGCATGGTTATGATAGAGCAAGGTGGACCCCACGCAATAATCTATTGTATTCTAACATCACCAAAGGTTGGGAGGCAGGACAGGTTACATTCGTTACATCTCAAATTACAACCATGAGTGGGAGAACATGAGGAAAATCATGACCAAACATTGGGATATTTTGGCAACTGATGTCTCCCTGGGACCAATTCTTGGGGATCGTCCCCTCATGACCCCAAGACGGGCCAAAAATCTAAAAGATCTCCTAGTCTCTAGCCACTATGTCCCGATGCGGCCAAACCCTTTTGGTTCCCGTGGACCGACCCTCGGGACATTTCCTTGTGGCCGGTGTCTTGCCTGCGCCAATGTCGCACGCTGCAACACGTTCACGTCCTCAGATGGCAAAAAACAACTTGAAATTAGACACTATATTTCCTGTGGCACTAATAACGTTATCTATTATGCCACGTGTGATTGCCCTCTAATCTATATCGGATTAACATCTAAGGAACTGAGAATACGGGTGCGTGAGCATGTGCGCGACATTGGCGCGGCCAAGACGGTGGCCGACACAAATGAACTCAAAAGCATTCCCAGGCATTTTAGGGCTGTTCACAACCGCGACCCTCGCTGTCTCAGAGTGCGGGGGATAGATGTAATACATTTGGGTGCGCAGGGTGGCAGTGTTAGAAAGATCTTGGCACAAGTGGAAGCCAAGTGGATCGTGACACTCGGGACATTGTCACCCCACAGACTAAATGAGTCTCTTTCGTTCTCTTCTTTTCTATAACATCACTATACCTGTAGTTGATCTCACATTTATATGGTGACCCCCCCCCTTAATCGCCCCTACTGCGTCCGTTAGGGACGTAAGTGTTTTTGGGTTTACTCCTGTTTTTAAAATTTCTATGCTTTTATTGCTTTTTAATCTGGTTATTTCTTCAGTTTTTTTTTCTAGATAATGTAACAAATTCTCTTTTTGCACTTTACTGGACCAATCTTTATCTATTTAAAATGATTTATGTGATGTCAAATGGATCAGATGAAACGGAGGATGGAATGATAAATTGATGAAAAAGGAAAAGAAAAGGACCACTTATGGATGAACTGTAACAGATGCTGGACTATGTACTTATTTATTCTCCTGTTTATTCTTTCCTTTTTTCTGATATGTACCTGGTGACACCTGTGACCCCTCCTCCTTTTCCCCTACGTGTCTCCTTTTTTCAGTGAGTGCTGCTGCCCCTTGACGCGGTGCGCATGCGCTGGCCTTCCTGTGGCTGGTCGCGCCCCCGGCTGTTTTTATGACGTCCACGCACGGTCGGGCACTTCCGCAATCACTGCGGCGTGCCCATGCGTGCGCGGCACGTCTTGACGGCCTGGGGGTGGCACCTGACATGGGACTCGGCGGGCGCATGCGCCATCTCTGCGTCTCTGGGACACCCGCACCTGCCCCTCTCGCATCATGTGACCGGTCACGTGAGTGTTCACATGACCGGCGCAAACTATTTAAAAACGTCCTTCATTCCCACCAACACCACTGCCCCTTGAGGAAGCAGCCGCAGCTGCCGCGAAACACGCGTCGGGGGACATATTTGGGACTCCCATCCGACTAGCCGGTCCACGGTCTGCAGCCCCTGGTAAGAGCACCACCCCAGTTATTATAATTCCCTAAGCTAAAGACACATTTCCCCTGCTACTCAGTTAACAAGGGAATAGAGGGTACTCTTTTCTTTCTTATAGGGGGAGTCTATTTAATGTTTTGTCATTTGCAAATTTTACACTAATTTAATCAGGCACGTAGCACCTTATAGAACAGGCTTTGTCTGACTGCCATTCAGCAGTGCACTACTGAGTGCGCCACCACATGGCCAGTCCAATAATAGCCTGCTAACCCTGACATTATCATGTTTTTTTAATAAACCATAGGCTCATCATATATCTTATTATAACTTTTGCCTCATTTGTCAGGAATTATGGGTGCATTGTTTTTCATCTTTATGGTGTTTTTTTCTATTTGCAAATTTATATGAACTTGATTAAGCATCTAGTACTCTAGCAGGCTGTGCTCGGCCAGATCGGATATTTCATTGTCTACCTTGCTTTTCACTTTGATGTTTTGGGTTATATTTTTAAATGAATGTTTCAATAAAATATGTATTCTTTTCGAAGCCATGATGACTCTGTTTTTCTCCTGATAAAAAAATGTTCTTATTGAGTCGGTATAGAAGGGTGTTTGAGGGAAATGTGCTCCCCCATTTACACCTATTTTTTGATATTTGGGCTATTCTTCTAATCAGCAGGATAGGCTATCAGCAGCGAGGCTATCAGCAGGATGGGCTATCAGCAGCGAGGCTATCAGCAGGTTATCTGAGAGGCTATCAGCAGAGAGGCTATCAGCAGGATGGGCTATCAGCAGAGAGGCTATCAGCAGGATGGGCTATCAGCAGCGAGGCTATCAGCAGGTTATCTGAGAGGCTATCAGCAGAGAGGCTATCAGCAGGATGGGCTATCAGCAGAGAGGCTATCATCAGGATGGGCTATCAGCAGCGAGGCTATCAGCAGGATAGGCTATCAGCAGCGAGGCTATCAGCAGGATAGGCTATCAGCAGCGAGGCTATCAGCAGGATGGGCTATCTGAGAGGCTATCTGCAGGATATCTGAGAGGCTATCTGCAGGATATCTGAGAGGCTATCAGCAGGATGGGCTATCAGCAGAGAGGCTATCAGCAAGTTATCTGAGAGGCTATCAGCAGCCAGGCTATCAGTAGGTTATCTGAGAGGCTATCAGCAGAGAGGCTATTAGCAGGATGGGCTATCAGCAGGTTATCAGAGAGGCTATCAGCAGGATGGGCTATCAGCAGGTTATCAGAGAGGCTATCAGCAGAGAGGCTATCAGCAGGTTATCTGAGAGGCTATCAGCAGGATGGGCTATCAGCAGCGAGGCTATCAGCAGGATGGGCTATCAGCAGCGAGGCTATCAGCAGGTTATCTGAGAGGCTATCAGCAAAGAGGCTATCAGCAGGATGGGCTATCAGCAGAGAGGCTATCAGCAGGATGGGCTATCAGCAGAGAGGCTATTGTGGCACCCCAGGGGTCTGGTTTCCCACAGTAATGTAATGTTATGTCTGAGAGCAGGTGGGAGGTCCTTTGGTCAGGGATCCTGTGCATGCCACACCTCCTGCCCAGTCTTGGGAGGGGAAGAACTTCCCCTATATAAACCCGGGGCTGAGGCAGGGTTAGGAGTCAAGGAGAGTAGAGACGAGAAACAGTCATAGGAAGAAACAGCAGAAGCTCAGTGGGAGCAATACTACTACGAGTCAGGGGCTGGCAGCTGCAGAGCTCGCCCTGACTGAGAAGCTTTCTTACCGGACCCGGCGTCCGAGGCTGTGGGGACTAACTCTTACCCAGCAGCAGAAGCCGACCGGCAGGGGATTTCAGGTCCTCAGGCCCAGAAACCCGAAGGCAAGGTCACACGCGTGGGACCAGCACCGCCATCGTGGAGCAGAAGCCATTAGAAGGCCCCGAGTCACCGGCCATACGGGTGAGCACCACACGGCACACTCAGGGACGTGGGCTACTTATATCCGCTTCTAGCAAGGTAGCCAGAAGAGTACAGTCAGTTTGGGAGGCCTACAACTCCGCCTGGCCAGGGGAGATCCCATCTGCTCAAGGACTGACCAGGCCCCGTTCGCTAGCAAGTACTCCGGGAGGGTCTATCGTTGTTACCAGTAAAGACCCTGAATTACACCGCACCGTCTCTGAGTGGTTCCTGCTACCCCCATCTTCCACGTCGGCTGCCCTGAGGCCATACCCCTCCCGTTGGGGGTTATACTATCACGCTGCACAATTCTACACCGGCCTCAGCGGTCTGCCCTGCAGCGGCAGCTCCATAGCTGCAAATCAACGGGTGGCGTAGTCGACACTCAAATAACACCTATCAAGACTGCCACACACTGAGTTTGACTCCCTGGGCACGGACCGGGTCCCCGCCACTCGGAGACTACAACCCTCATCTGATCCGGTTCCGGGTAAGCCCCCGTGCGCGAGACGCTGCGCGACACAGCAGGCCCAGGGGCGCGTCACTATCAGCAGGTTATCTGAGAGGCTATCAGTAGAGAGGCTATCAGCAGGATGGGCTATCAGCAGAGAGGCTATCAGCAGGATGGGCTATCAGCAGAGAGGCTATCAGCAGGTTATCCGAGAGGCTATCAGCAGAGAGGCTATCAGCAGGATGGGCTATCAGCAGAGAAGCTATCAGCAGGATGGGCTATCAGCAGGATGGGCTATCAGCAGCGAGGCTATCAGCAGGTTATCTGAGAGGCTATCAGCAGAGAGGCTATCAGCAGGATGGGCTATCAGCAGCCAGGCTATCAGTAGGTTATCTGAGAGGCTATCAGCAGAGAGGCTATTAGCAGGATGGGCTATCTGCAGTGAGGCTATCAGCAAGTTATCAGAGAGGCTATCAGCAGGATGGGCTATCAGCAGAGAGGCTATCAGCAGGTTATCTGAGAGGCTATCAGCAGGATGGGCTATCAGCAGCGAGGCTATCAGCAGGATGGGCTATCAGCAGCGAGGCTATCAGCAGGTTATCTGAGAGGCTATCAGCAGAGAGGCTATCAGCAGGATGGGCTATCAGCAGAGAGGCTATTAGCAGGATGGGCTATCAGCAGAGAGGCTATCAGCAGGTTATCTGAGAGGCTATCAGCAGGATGGGCTATCAGCAGCGAGGCTATCAGCAGGATGGGCTATCAGCAGCGAGGCTATCAGCAGGTTATCTGAGAGGCTATCAACAGAGAGGCTATCAGCAGAATGGGCTATCAGCAGAGAGGCTATCAGCAGGATGGGCTATCAGCAGCGAGGCTATTAGCAGGATGGGCTATCAGCAGGTTATCTGAGAGGCTATCAGCAGGACGGGCTATCAGCAGCGAGGCTATCAGCAGGATGGGCTATCAGCAGCGAGGCTATCAGCAGGTTATCTGAGAGGCTATCAGCAGAGAGGCTATCAGCAGGATGGGCTATCAGCAGAGAGGCTATCAGCAGGATGGGCTATCAGCAGCGAGGCTATCAGCAGGATGGGCTATCAGCAGCGAGGCTATCTGCAGGATATCTGAGAGGCTATCTGCAGGATATCTGAGAGGCTATCAGCAGAATGGGCTATCAGCAGGATAAGCTATCAGCAGGATGGGCTATCAGCAGAGAGGCTATCAGCAGGATGGGCTATCAGCAGCGAGGCTATCAGCAGGTTATCTGAGAGGCTATCAGCAGAGAGGCTATCAGCAGGATGGGCTATCAGCAGCGAGGCTATCAGCAGGATGGGCTATCAGCAGCGAGGCTATCAGCAGGATGGGCTATCAGCAGAGAGGCTATCAGCAGGTTATCTGAGAGGCTATCAGCAGGATGGGCTATCAGCAGCGAGGCTATCAGCAGGATGGGCTATCAGCAGCGAGGCTATCAGCAGAGAGGCTATCAGCAGGATGGGCTATCAGCAGAGAGGCTATCAGCAGGATGGGCTATCAGCAGTGAGGCTATCTGCAGGATATCTGAGAGGCTATCTGAGAGGCTATCAGCAGAATGGGCTATCAGCAGGATAAGCTATCAGCAGGATGGGCTATCAGCAGCGAGGCTATCAGCAGGATGGGCTATCAGCAGCGAGGCTATCAGCAGGTTATCTGAGAGGCTATCAGCAGAGAGGCTATCAGCAGGATGGGCTATCAGCAGAGAGGCTATCAGCAGGATGGGCTATCAGCAGCGAGGCTATCAGCAGGATGGGCTATCAGCAGAGAGGCTATCAGCAGGATGGGCTATCAGCAGAGAGGCTATCAGCAGGATGGGCTATCAGCAGAGAGGCTATCAGTAGGTTATCTGAGAGGCTATCAGCAGAGAGGCTATCAGCAGGATGGGCTATCAGCAGAGAGGCTATCAGCAGGATGGGCTATCAGCAGAGAGGCTATCAGCAGGATGGGCTATCAGCAGCGAGGCTATCAGCAGGATATCTGAGAGGCTATCTGCAGGATATCTGAGAGGCTATCAGCAAAATGGGCTATCAGCAGGATAAGCTATCAGCAGGATGGGCTATCAGCAGCGAGGCTATCAGCAGGATGGGCTATAAGCAGGGAGGCTATAAGCAGGGAGGCTATCAGCAGGATATCTGTGAGGCTATCAGCAGCGAGGCTATCAGCAGGGAGGCTATCAGCAGAGAGGCTATCAGCAGGATATCTGTGAGGCTATCAGCAGGGAGGCTATCAGCAGGGAGGCTATCAGCAGGGAGGCTATCAGCAGGATAGGCTATCAGCAGGATATCTGTGAGGCTATCAGCAGGGAGGCTATCAGCAGGATATCTGTGAGGCTATCAGCAGGGAGGCTATCAGCAGGATATCTGTGAGGCTATCAGCAGGGAGGCTATCAGCAGGGAGGCTATCAGCAGGATAGGCTATCAGCAGGATATCTGCGAGGCTATCAGCAGCGAGGCTATCAGCAGCGAGGCTATCAGCAGGGAGGCTTTCAGCAGGATATCTGTGAGGCTATCAGCAGGGAGGCTATCAGCAGGATATCTGTGAGGCTATCAGCAGGGAGGCTATCAGCAGGATATCTGTGAGGCTATCAGCAGGGAGGCTATCAGCAGGGAGGCTATCAGCAGGATGGGCTATCAGCAGGATATCTGCGAGGCTATCAGCAGCGAGGCTATCAGCAGCGAGGCTATCAGCAGGATGGGCTATCAGCAGGATATCTGTGAGGCTATCAGCAGCGAGGCTTTCAGCAGGGAGGCTTTCAGCAGGGAGGCTTTCAGCAGGATATCTATGACTGACATGTCCCACTTTCTCCTGATGAAGCTAAACTAAACAGTAAGGCGTGGCGCAGCGTGCTGGGGAAGCTTCCAGCACATGAGTGATCTCATTCATTGTCTTCTAGGTCAGTGAAGCAGAGAGTCATCAGCACTTGGCTTCTGTGTCTTTACCTCCTCTGGTTAACTCTTCGCATACCCCAGCTGCGGATCTATATATTGCTTATTGCATCTTTGTGATACTGTTTCCTATATCCTGCTGGTTTGCTAATACCGGCTTTGGACCCCAGAATGGTTTGAGGGGCTTTCAGACCTATTGGGGGGCTATATAAGCACTGGGTTTACCTGTATTTAGCAGTCTATATCCCTGACTCTCACCTCATACACGGCGGTCCATACAGCATATCATGTTATGTGTCTGATCATGTCTTAGTGGTGACTTATAACTAAGCCTGAAGCTATAGGCCGGTGTAAGTATATAGGGTTGGATGGCCGCTCTTCTTCTGTATGTATACATATATACTATGACGCCTTCTGATTGGTGCTCTGGGTTTTTGGCTGTGTGTGTCCATGTTTGCTGGGGTCAGCACTTTGTGGGTCTCCATTGAGACAATAATTTTAGCCTTGATTATTAAAAGTTACATTTTATGGGGTTTTCCGCTAAGAGAAGCCCCCACAAAATATTTACTTTTATAGGGTCGGCAGGAATAAAATTAAGGGAAGCACCATGGCCGCAACATGTGCAAAGCGAGCGCTGCGTCCCCGCCGCACACAGACGGGACCATCGTGCTGTATAACAGCTGCAATCACCTGGAAAGAACCGAGCGCCAGCTCAAAGGATAAGCGGATCTCCACCGTGCCGCTGCTCACATCCTCCGGGAAGAAGGCAAATATGATGTAATGGACCCCAAAAAGCGGAATGAGAAGGAGCGTAGATCGGGCCAATCTCCTGCAGAGACCACATAACACATGAGCGCTGCGAGGGCCCCCGATGCTGCGGCCCACCCCACCAGATCTTCACAATGAAACCATCAACTCCAGAGTCAAAATACAAGTATTAGTCATATCTGCTATTGGGCCAGTTAACTGACAACAGATATGGCCGCCATGAGGGTGAAAGTCACAAGTATACATAGCAATGACATTACTATACAAGGGGCTTAGTCTACAGGACTGGCTCTACCTCCTGATGACATCATTATGCAGGGGAGGGGCTTAGTCTACAGGACTGGCTGCACCTCCAGATGACATCACTATGCAGGGGAAGGGCTTAGTCTACAGGACTGGCTGCACCTCCTGATGACATCACTATGCATGGGAGGGGCTTAGTCTATAGGACTGGCTGCACCACCTGATGACATCACTATGCAGGGGAGGGGCTTAGTCTACAGGACTGGCTGCATCTCCAGATGACATCACTATGCAGGGGAGGGGCTTAGTCTACAGGACTGGCTGCACCTCCTGATGATATCACTATGCAGGGGAGGGGCTTAGTCTACAGGACTGGCTGCACCACCTGATGACATCACTATGCATGGGAGGGGCTTAGTCTACAGGACTGGCTGCACCTCCCGATGACATCACTATGCAGGGAGGGGCTTAGTCTACAGGACTGGCTGCACCTCCCGATGACATCACTATGCAGGGGAGGGGCTTAGTCTACAGGACTGGCTGCACCTCCTGATGACATCACTATGCAGGGGAGGGGCTTAGTCTACAGGACTGGCTGCACCTCCAGATGACATCACTATGCAGGGGAGGGGCTTAGTCTACAGGACTGGCTGCACCTCCAGATTACATCACTATGCAGGGGAGGGGTTTAGGCTACAGGACTGGTTGCACCTCCTGATGACATCACTATGCAGGGGAGGGGTTTAGGTTACAGGACTGGCTGCGCTTCCCGATGACATCACTATGCAGGGGAGGGGCTTAGTCTACAGGACTGGCTGCACCTCCTGATGACATCACTATGCAGGGGAGGGGTTTAGGTTACAGGACTGGCTGTGCTTCCCAATGACATCACCATGCAGGGGAAGGGCTTAGTCTACAGGACTGGCTGCACCTCCAGATGACATCACCATGCAGGGGAGGGGTTTAGGTTGCAGGACTGGCTGCGCTTCCCGATGACATCACTATGCAGGGCAAGGGCTTAGTCTACAGGACTCGCTGCACCTCCTGATGACATCACTATGCAGGGGAGGGGCTTAGTCTACAGGACTGGCTGCACCTCCTGATGACATCACTATGCAGGGGAGGGGCTTAGTCTACAGGACTGGCTGCACCTCCAGATGACATCACTATGCAGGGGAAGGGCTTAGTCTACAGGACTGGCTGCACCTCCTGATGACATCACTATGCATGGGAGGGGCTTAGTCTATAGGACTGGCTGCACCACCTGATGACATCACTATGCAGGGGAGGGGCTTAGTCTACAGGACTGGCTGCATCTCCAGATGACATCACTATGCAGGGGAGGGGCTTAGTCTACAGGACTGGCTGCACCTCCTGATGATATCACTATGCAGGGGAGGGGCTTAGTCTACAGGACTGGCTGCACCACCTGATGACATCACTATGCATGGGAGGGGCTTAGTCTACAGGACTGGCTGCACCTCCCGATGACATCACTATGCAGGGAGGGGCTTAGTCTACAGGACTGGCTGCACCTCCCGATGACATCACTATGCAGGGGAGTGGCTTAGTCTACAGTACTGGCTGCACCTCCTGATGACATCACTATGCAGGGGAGGGGCTTAGTCTACAGGACTGGCTGCACCTCCAGATGACATCACTATGCAGGGGAGGGGCTTAGTCTACAGGACTGGCTGCACCTCCAGATGACATCGCTATGCAGGGGAGGGGTTTAGGCTACAGGACTGGTTGCACCTCCTGATGACATCACTATGCAGGGGAGGGGTTTAGGTTACAGGACTGGCTGCGCTTCCCGATGACATCACTATGCAGGGGAGAGGCTTAGTCTACAGGACTGGCTGCACCTCCTGATGACATCACTATGCAGGGGAGGGGTTTAGGTTACAGGACTGGCTGCGCTTCCCGATGACATCACTATGCAGGGGAGGGGCTTAGTCTACAGGACTGGCTGCACCTCCTGATGATATCACTATGCAGGGGAGGGGTTTAGGTTACAGGACTGGCTGCGCTTCCCAATGACATCACCATGCAGGGGAAGGGCTTAGTCTACAGGACTGGCTGCACCTCCTGATGACATCACCATGCAGGGGAGGGGTTTAGGTTGCAGGACTGTCTGCGCTTCCCGATGACATCACTATGCAGGGCAAGGGCTTAGTCTACAGGACTCGCTGCACCACCTGATGACATCACTATGCAGGGGAGGGGCTTAGTCTACAGGACTGGCTGCACCTCCTGATAACATCACTATGCAGGGGAGGGGCTTAGTCTACAGGACTGGCTGCACCACCTGATGACATCACTATGCAGGGGAGGGGCTTAGTCTACAGGACTGGCTGCACCTCCCAATGACATCACTATGCAGGGGAGGGGTTTAGGCTACAGGACTGGCTGCACCCCCTGATGACATCACTATGCAAGGCAGGGGTTAAATATTCAGTCTATATATAGATGCACTTGTGCCACTTTTATCGGACTGAACCCTGACACAGGCCCCTCGCACCCAACATGAAGGGACACACTCACTTGTACTGGTTGAAGTCGTTTCCCCAAACATCCGACGTCCGGAGCTTCTTCATCAAAATCCGGATAATTCTCACAAACAGAATGAAGTTTATCTGTAGGGATCACAAAGGGTTAATGCAAGGCACCTGGTGCTATAATGTATATAAAGTAGTGTGCGGAGACCTGCAGATCTCACATTGCCATATAGAGTACGATAAAGGTCTGATCCACGGCAGTGAGAGACTTCCAGATTAGCATGGACGCCATAGCGGGGCCGGCGTCCCACCTACAGTTCCTTGGTGCATCTAGTGATGGATGTAGATTGCTGCACTGCATTGGATGATGTGCTGTGTATTGCGCTCAGTGTCTGGCATACAGTGTGGCACATTCCCCATGTGATGTTTCCTACCTGATGTCCATTCATTGGCCGGGAAAGAGCTGGACAGCATAGAGTTAAAGGAGGAGTGCCACTTCGCATGGCAGCAGCTGATAGACGGGGTGCTTGGGACGGCCAGGACATTGCGCCCTAATGCAGTGTTAGAAACCGCAGCGTGATTGTGTAACAGGAGGCAAATGCCACAAATGGTCATGACCTTTAGGACGCACCCTCAGAGGGCGGTTATAAGGAGTCTTAAGGAGACCACCGTGCTGCGGCTCCCGACGACCCGAGGCCACTGTGCTGCGGCTCCCGACGACCCGAGGCCACCGTGCTGCGGCTTCCGACGACCCGAGAACACCGTGCTGCGGCTCCCGACGACCCGAGGCCACCGTGCTGCGGCTCCCGACGACCCGAGGCCACCGTGCTGCGGCTCCCGACGACCCGAGGCCACCGTGCTGTGGCTCCCGACGACCCGAGGCCACCGTGCTGTGGCTCCCGACGACCCGAGGCCACCGTGCTGCGGCTTCCGACGACCCAAGAACACCGTGCTGCGGCTCCCGACGACCCGAGGCCACCGTGCTGCGGCTCCCGACGACCCGAGGCCACCGTGCTGCGGCTCCCGACGACCCGAGGCCACCGTGCTGCGGCTCCCGACGACCCGAGGCCACCGTGCTGTGGCTCCCGACGACCCGAGGCCACCGTGCTGCGGCTTCCGACGACCCGAGGCCACCGTGCTGCGGCTCCCGACGACCCGAGGCCACCGTGCTGCGGCTCCCGACGACCCGAGGCCACCGTGCTGCGGCTGCCGACGACCCGAGGCCACCGTGCTGCGGCTCCTGACGACCCGAGAACACCGTGCTGCGGCTCCCAACTACCCGAGGCCACCGTGCTGCGGCTCCCGACGACCCGAGGCCACCGTGCTACGGCTACCGACGACCCGAGGCCACCATGCTGCGGCTCCCGACGACCCGAGGCCACCGTGCTGCGGCTCCCGACGAACCGAGGCCACCGTGCTACGGCTACCGACGACCCGAGGCCACCGTGCTGCGGCTCCCGACGACCACCGTGTTACAACAGTGACATTACAACCAAGAAAAAGGCCCATTAAAAATATCTAATCTTTATTAGGAATTTACTAAAAAGCGCTGACTTAAAAGATCAGGATAGAAAAGTATATTGGCCTTATATAAGGGTTTGGGGGGCATGGTGGGAGATTGTATACTGTCCCTGAAAAGTCCCTATACTGTCCCTGTCTCGCCGCGGAGGTTGGCATCCTGAGTGACAATATGACACCCCGCTCAGCGTACTCTAACCCTAAAACGCCTTAATAAATCATGTCCCCGTTCACACAGACAAGAACGTGTAAGATAGAAAAGACAGAAATAGGTAAATCTCTGCTGAAATAAACGTGGGACACAGAAAATCACTAAACATGAGCACAACCGGCTGAGCTGTGCAGGAGCGACCGACGTGCGATGGAAGGAGCCATATCTCATCCACAGACAGCTATGGCCAGTCCGGGCAACAATAACTCACCCCCTGCACCACGGACGGCCATTGTAATATCAACGACGCGTTTCACCGCCCCGGGGTTCATCAGGGGACTGATCGATTCCATAGAGAGAAAGGAGAGCTGCTCTCTATAAACAGATGAATGGCCGCAGCAGACAGCGAAACGCAGCTGCGCTCCAGCAGTTCAAAAAGAAGAAGTGATGTCACTTTCTGATGACATCACCCAGTGACGCGCACACTACATATGTGCTGGAAGGCGAAATACGCCCCAACGAGCGCGCTCCAACTGCGCATTGTTCAGTGAGCGACCATCAAACCCTCTCATGTCTGACGCATCCTCAGATGGCAAAAGACGCAGAGCAGACCCTGGAGGGGAGATGCATGAAACTACAGAGAAGAAGCATTAGAAAAATACAATAAAGCCATTGGATTCTGTCTGATAATAGACGGCGTCATCTAGGAACTCCGACCGCGTCCGATTGTTTGCAGCATGCAAAAAATTCTCCCAAAGATGAGACGGTGCAAGAAATCTGAGAAGATGACAAACGCTCAAAAAATCCGACCAAATGGCTGAAACAATAATTATCACAGAAGTAAGGGTTAATTATCCATCACAAAGCGAATGGCAAACACCAAAAAGGAGCAGAGCGGTCAATGCTGATTGAATCCAACAAATGAAACCATCTGGACCATCTTCTTATCCAAGTCCTTCTCTAAGATGGAGGGCCTGACTCAAAAATGCTTCTAAACTCACCTCCATGTGTATGGACAAGATGGCTGCCAGGGGTGTCTTTGTAAGGATGGTGGACAAGTATAGAGTGTGATAAGAATTTATTATTATTTATTCATATAGCGCCATTGATTCCATGGTGCTGTACATGAGAAGAGGTTACATATCAGATACAGATATCACTTACAGTAACTGTCAGGGAAATATTGAGGAATCTTGAAAATATTCTTTCTCCCTCTGAAGCCCCTCTCACCCCTCCCTTATCCACTCTTTGTCACAAGAGGAGAGCTGAGATTTCTGTCCATATGCAATTAACACATGCCTGAGAAGTGCCTTGTAAACAAATGCCAGCCAAGAAGTGCTACAACCTAATTAAAATGTGAGGGTCTTTCTCCCTGGCAGAAGCAGGGGATGATTAGACACAGGTTTGCGATCAATTTACACGTAGCTGTTGCAGCTTGCTTCCCAGGACAAAAAAGGGAATTTAATAGAGGGTCCCAGGTCACCCGGCACTGATACGAAATATGCAATAGCTCAAGTTCCATAATTCTGATAATAAGGGGACCCATATTTTTAGTGGCAGGATCAGCCAGGGAAAAAGATGCTTATTTTTTTGTAGCTGTAAGCCCCTCCGGGGAGCTGTAGATCAAGAGCACCAGAGTAACAGATCGCAGCTACGCCATGTGTGGTCTCTAAATGAAGGTAAAATCATAATAGAAAATATGGTATGGCTTTTGGGCTTCTGGGATCAACCAGTGATAAGTTATCCCAAAAAACAGATATCTTAAATAAAATGTGCAAGCTAGAGTCCAGCCCCATGATGTCAGCACAGTGGGTGTGTGGGCAGATCTTCCCTTAGGCATAAAAGAGTCCACGGAGGATAGCTGAGCATTCTTTGCCAGGGGGGTATAGATACTATAAGCAATGGATCGAGTTCGATAACGCTCAAATCGGGGAGCCCCTCCTCCAGCTATACTGATTGGTCTCTGAGAACACTATACCATAAGTTTCTCTGTAATCCTGTTTATATTATGTAACTGTCTATTCTGTATTGTAAAAGTCCATTTGTAAAATCTTGTATATTTTTCATAACACTGCCTCCCTTTTGGATTAAATATAATATTTAATAGTTCTGTTTCTTTTGTCTGGTAATCATTCCCTCCCCGAAGCCATATATGCTGCCAAAACTCAGGCGTCCAGCCAGGCCTGTATTATATTTCAAATCTGGCCAGTGGTGGCAGCGAATAATAATAATTGGGCTATCATGAAGCTGACAGTGACCGTACGGGGGGCATGTACACTGTCATGAAAACAACACCCACTCTTGGGTCAGACCTTGCAGCTCTCTGGCGCCCCCTTATCCTGCTGGTCAAACACGGTATTGACAGAGGATAAGCACGGGTGCAGCTGCTCTAATTTATGTTGACTATTGCGGCACGTGATGTGACAGGACGTATATATACCACCAGTTCCTTCCAGGAACGTATATATACCTCCGACCAGCCACCCTCAAACCACAATATCACATAAATACTGGTATACTGCCACCACCGATCGCTTAACAGGTGGATCGGGTACCTGGTAGGTAACGTGAATTAGCGAGTGAGGAACGTGTTTGCTCGACATAGGACAAGAAGAAAGAAACTGGTAAATAATTAATGATTTACTCCCAAAAGGGGGGCAGTGTTTACAAAATATATACAAGATATTATAAAGGAGACAATTTACATATATGCATAAACAGTTATTAAAATAAAAGGGATAAGTAATAGCAAAACCTGCTTCACAAGGTGATGGACTTAGATTCTGTGGGGGGGACGGCTCCCCGGAAATTAGAGGTGATTCTTCTTACGCCGCGTGATGTGCGTGCGTTCGACGTCCCTAAGAAGAATGACCTGAAAATGGCCGATTTGCTTTTTAGTAACAGGGCCAAATTATTAGGAACCGCCCATTTTGTCTACCTCACACGGGGGCTCGGTTTTGTGAAACCGCCCAGCTGCATAGAACATAGAAACCTTCAGATTTCATATCTTGGTGTGGGGGGGTCCCACATCCAAGATGGAGACATCATGTTGGCCGTCACTAATTTTCATGCAGATGGATATTAAACAGGACCTCTCTATGATGCTCAGAAGCTAAGAAACCAATTCCTCGATTTCTGGGGGTATCTCAGTTATGAAAAATATATCATTGTAACCAGGCAGATGTGAACATTCCAAAAATGTGTTCCCTGGATTAGTAACCGTCATGTGCGTTTTTTAAATTCTACATTAACTGTACAAGCTTTTAAACAGTGGCAATTTTGGAGGGAATAATCTAGTTTGAGCTAGAAGCTGTGCTACACTGAGAGTTTACGACGCTAATAAAAATTCTTAGTGTGGGGGTCAGCACTGCAGTTCTCTATGTCTTCTTACAAACGGATAGGGGGTGGGGGGGTTTTCTTTTTTAAAAACATCTCTCATTTTTTAAAACTCGGGCAAAAATACCTTTTGCCTGACACCTCCCCCTTTTAGACTGCGCTATGGAGGTAGGACCTTCTGGTACTCCTCCAAGCGTATGTCTGGAGGCTCCCCTCGCCGGGACAACCCATCGGCATTGTCATGCTCGCTGCTCTTGCGGTGTTGAACGGTAAAGTCGTACTGCTGGAGGGTGAGGCTCCAGCGTAACAACCTTCCGTTGGCACCTGACATGGTGTGCAGCCAACTCAGGGGGTTGTGGTCAGTCACGACAGTGAAGGGGCGCCCGTACAAGTAAGGCTGTAAGCGGTTGAGGGCCCATACAATGGCCAGGCACTCCTTCTCTATGGTGGAATAGGCCACTTCCCTCGGCAGCAGTTTCCGGCTTAGGTACAACACGGGGTGTTCTTGGTTTCCCGAGTCGACCTGGCTGAGTACAGCACCGAGGCCAAACTCACTGGCGTCGGTCTGTACTAAGAGTGGCCGTGTGCCGTCGACCGCCTTTAGTACAGGAGAGCTGCTCAGGGCAGTCTTCAAAGCCCTAAAGGCCACCTCGCATTCATCCGTCCATTTGACGGAATGGGGTAGGCTCTTCCTGGTGAGGTCTGTCAAGGGCTTCGCAAGGCTACTATAGTCCTGCACAAAGCGTCTATAGTACCCTGCGGTGCCCAAGAAGGACTGCACCTGCTTCTTGGTCCTGGGGGTGGGCCAGGACACGATAGCGTCCACCTTCCCAGGCTCTGGCTTCAGAGTACCCCCACCTACCCGGTGCCCCAGGTAGTGGACCTCGTTCATGCCCATCTGGCATTTTCCCGGCTTGATGGTCAAACCCGCCTGGTGAATGCGCCCGAGCACCTGCTGCAGATGCTCGAGGTGATCCTCCCAGGTGGGACTGAAGATGGCAATGTCATCCAGGTACGCCACTGCGTACCTCTCCAGTCCCTGGAGCAGGTGGTTGACCATTCGCTGGAACGTGGCAGGGGCATTTTTCATGCCAAAGGGCATGACCGTGGATTCATACAATCCGAAGGGGGTGATAAAGGCGGACTTCTCCTGGGCCCCGGGGCTCAAGGGAATCTGCCAATATCCCCGACTCAAATCCATAATGGAGAGATAGCTCGCGCTGGCTAACCGCTCCAGCAGCTCCTCAATGCGTGGCATTGGTTGTGCGTCAGAGGCGGTGATAGCGTTGAGCCCCCTGTAGTCCACACAGAACCGGGTGGTCCGGTCCTTCTTAGGCACCAGGACTACAGGTGAGGCCCACGCGCTCTTGGACCGCTTAATCACCCCCAACTGCAGCATCTCCTCGACCTCCTGGCGCATGACATGCTGCACCTCGTCGGAGATTCGATAGGCTGTCCGCCGGAGTGGGGCATGATTCCCGGTGTCCACTTCATGGACCGCCACTTCAGTCCTGCCAGGCAGGTTGGTGAACACTGCTTGGAAGGGTTTCAGCACTGCTTGCATCTGAGACCTCTGGTCTGCGGATAGCAAGTCGCTTAGCTCTACATCCTCTAGGGACCCGCTGGCCTTCGCTTGGGCGAGCATGTCCAAGAGGGGGTCATCCTCCCCATCCTCGGGCAGGTTGCAGACCGGTAGGACGCAGGTTCCACGTTCTTGATGAGCCTTCATCATATTAACGTGAAACGCCTTCCGCCTACCCCGCTCGTGGTCAAGTGTGATCACGTAGGTGACCGGGTTGAGCTGTTGGTGAATGACGTACGGGCCTTCCCAGGCCGCCTGAAGCTTGTCCTTTGGTACGGGGACCAGCACCCACACCTTCTGACCCACCTGGTAGGTCCGTTCTCGGGCGTTCTGGTCGTACCAATGCTTCTGGTCAGCCTGGGCTTGTTATGCACCAACTGCGTCAAGGTCTGCATCTTGTCACGGAAGCGCATGACATACTCCACGATGGACACTCCTGGGGAGCTCGGCTCTTCTTCCCAGAATTCCCTTATCAACCCAAGGGGTCCTCGGACATGCCTGCCATACAGGAGCTCAAAGGGGGAGAACCCCGTCGAGGCCTGTGGAACCTCTCTGTAAGCAAATAGCAGGTGTGGGAGGTAACGCTCCCAGTCGCGACCCTGGGTTTCAACCAGCATTTTTAACATCTGTTTGAGGGTACCGTTGAATCGCTCACACAAACCATTGGTCTGTGGGTGATACGCACTCGATACCAGATGCTGCACCTGCATTTTCTTACATAGGGCCTCCATTAAGTGTGACATGAACTGAGTCCCCTGGTCGGTAAGCATCTCCCTGGGAAATCCTACTCGCGAAAAGATGGCCAAGGGGGCGTCCGCCACCTTATCCGCCCTAATTGAGGACAGGGCTACTGCCTCCGGATACCGGGTAGCATAGTCTACCACGGTAAGGATGAATCGTTTTCCAGAGCTGCTGGGTATGGCCAGTGGTCCCACAATGTCCACAGCAATCCTCTGGAAAGGCTCCTCTATCACTGGCAAAGAGATCAGGGGGGCTTTGGGGGCCGGCCCTGACTTTCCCACTCTTTGACACGTGGTACAGGATTGACAGTAGTTCACCACATCAGTCCTCATTTTGGGCCAATAAAAGTGATGAGACAGCCGGGCCTTGGTTTTGCTGACCCCCAAGTGTCCAGCGAGTGGAATTTCATGGGCGATCCGCAACAACTCATCCCTGAATTGGTAGGGGACGACCAGCTGTCTTTCCCTCAGCCACTCCTGTTGGGGTGTACAGGGAACTGTCTCCCGGTACAACCTCCCTTGGTCCCAGAATACCCTCTCCTTATCCGACTCGGAGGTGGGTTTCTCCGCGAGGCTCCTTAACGTCTCCAGGCTAGCATCTGAGTGCAGAGCTGCCTGAAACTCCTGGCTGGTGGAAGCCAGAAGTGAGGTTAAGGCCACGTCCTCACTAGGACCCTCTGGGACCGGCTCTGGGTCCATACCTGATTCAGTTATTCCTCTGTTCGAGGAGGGTCCAGAAGGCAGGGCGTTACTTGCGTTCTGGGCACTCTGACTGCGGGTAACAGCGGCTATATAGGCCATCTCCCCGGGGAATAACCCCGTCTCATTAGCCTGCGAGGCCATGAGAACTACTTCTCCATCATCCTCCATTACCTCAGGCACAGTGCTACGTATGGGGCAGCGACTATCAGCCAGGTCACCATCTGTTGTGACACTGGTCACTGGCACAGCACCACCTGCGCCATGGTCCTCGTGCCTCTCCCCATTACCCTTGGCACTGACCTTTGCTCCTGCTAGGGGATCCTCAGCAACATCACCCCGCAGAGTGACATGGCTGAGTTCTCCTGCACCTTCCAATACAACAACATCATCATCATCATCATCATCATCATCATCATCATCATCAGGTAAAGCATTGACATTCACATTATCAGCATTAACCTTACCAACCGTATCAGATCGGGGAGGGGTGTCAGGGACATAATAAGCAAACATCCTCCCCAAATCAGTTCCCAACAAAACATTTGCAGGTAGGTTTTTGGATACTCCCACTTACTTCACCCCACTCCCCGCACCCCAATCAATAAAAACCCGGGCCATGGGCAAGGGGCATCGGACGCCCCCAATCCCAGTGACAGTCAGGGTCTTTCCTGGAATAAGCGCTTCAGGGGACACCAGTTCAGGTCGGATGAGGGTTCGTTCGGCCCCAGTGTCCTTGAGGCCTACAGTGAGAGTGTTCCCCACCCTGACAGACTGAAAGTTTTCACAGGCCCTCCCAACCGGCCCACCCACCAAAAGAACTGAGGCATTAGGCCCTGGGGCCTTGGATGGGGGGTTCTTCCTCTGCTTCTCTGGGCAAGTGGCGCTGAGATGACCAGTCTGGTTGCAGGAATAACACCTGCGGGCATCGGCAGGGCCTTGGCAACGGGAAAAAGGCCTCCGGAAGGTCGGCTGGCAGGGGCAGGGATGGTGGTTGATGGCTTACCCCCTTTCCAGCTGGCGACGACCGGCTTCCGCACCTCTGGTCTCCGGTTGGCCTCGCAGGTATCTGCGATCTGTGCTGCTTTATTGGCATCAGGTGGCTCCCGATCCATCACGAACTGCCGTACCTCAGTCGGACACAGATGCAGGAACTGGTCTTTCACCATCAGGTCCTTTAGCTGCTCAAGGGTGGTCGCTGACAGTCCTTGGATCCATTGCTCAAAGTTGGTTCTGAGCCCGTCTACCACATCACGGTAGGTGTCATGTGGTCCACGTTGGAGGCTTCTGAATTTTTTCCGGTAAACCTCTGGAGTCAGCTGGTACTTTTTTATCAGGGCCTGCTTGACGGCCTCATAGTCTCCATCCTGCTCTCGAGGGAGGGAAGCAAACACCTCCAAAGCTTTTCCTCGGAGCCCTGGAGTCAAATATCTTGCCCATTGGTCGATGGGCAGCTGATACTGCCTGCAGGCCTTTTCAAAGCCTCGCAGAAATGTGTCCAAGCCCCCATCCTTTTCCATCACAGGGAAGTGCTCAGGACGAGGTTTAAAGCAGCTGGCACTGTTGGACTCACGGGTCTGCGTAGAGGGCGACTCCTTCTGAATCCGGGCTAGCTCCAGCTGGTGTTGTCGGTCAGCTTGGGCTTGTCGCTCAGCCGCCTCTCGGTCAGCTTGTCGCTCAGCAGCCTCTCGGTCAGCTTGTCGCTCAGCAGCCTCTCGGTCAGCTTGGGCTTGTCGCTCAGCCCGCTCCTGGAATTTCAGGATCAGCTCCAGTCGTCCATCATGATTGTCTGTGGCGAGCTCCTCCAAGGCCATCTGCAGGTGGGGGTCCACACTACCCTGGTTGCGGGTATGGCTGGCAATCACTGGTTGGACCCCGGCAGCAGCGCCATCCGGGCCTTGGCTGGCCGCCCCCTCATCAGGGCTCTGCTGTCGGACGGGCTCTGCAGCACCTTGTAACAGTTCAGAAATCATTTGTTCTTTGCTTTTGCCGTGGGGGTCAATGTCTTTGATTATACATATTCCAGTAAGAGTGTCCTTTTTCTGCTGGTGATACCAGGACTCCCCAACTACGACCATGATCACCAAAATAAAAATAGAAAAGAAAAAACGAAGAAGGGTAGGGGTAACTGCTACACATACAGTATTGTCTCAGATCTAATAAACACTGAGTTCGATCTTCAAAACTTTTGTGCAAGTTTTTAGTGAGAGGAATGATTGCTCAAACCAGATCACTAATGTCCTATGATCCCACCGCTTGCCACCAATTTGTCAGGAAAACAACACCCACTCTTGGGTCACACCTTGCAGCTCTCTGGCGCCCCCTTATCCTGCTGGTCAAACACGGTATTGACAGAGGATAAGCACGGGTGCCGCTGCTCTAATTTATGTCGACTATTGCGGCACTTGATGTGACAGGACGTATATATACCACCAGTTCCTTCCAGGAACGTATATATACCTCCGACCAGCCACCCTCAAACCACAATATCACATAAATACTGGTATACTGCCACCACCGATCGCTTAACAGGTGGATCGGGTACCTGGTAGGTAACGTGAATTAGCGGGTGAGGAACGTGTTTGCTCGACATAGGACAAGAACAACGAAGCTGGTAAATAATTAATGATTTACTCCCAAAAGGGGGGCAGTGTTTACAAAATATATACAAGATATTATAAAGGAGACAATTTACATATATGCATAAACAGTTATTAAAATAAAAGGGATAAGTAATAGCAAAACCTGCTTCACAAGGTGATGGTCTCAGATTCTGTGGGGGGGACGGCTCCCCGGAAATTAGAGGTGATTCTTCTTACGCCGCGTGATGTGCGTGCGTTCGACGTCCCTAAGAAGAACGACCTGAAAATGGCCGATTTCCTTTTTAGTAACAGGGCCAAATTATTAGGAACCGCCCATTTTGTCTACCTCACACGGGGGCTCGGTTTTGTGAAACCGCCCAGCTGCATAGAACATAGAAACCTTCAGATTTCATATCTTGGTGTGGGGGGGTCCCACATCCAAGATGGAGACATCATGCTGGCCGTCACTAATTTTCATGCAGATGGATATTAAACAGGACCTCTCTATGATGCTCAGAAGCTAAGAAACCAATTCCTCGATTTCTGGGGGTATCTCAGTTATGAAAAATATATCATTGTAACCAGGCAGATGTGAACATTCCAAAAATGTGTTCCCTGGATTAGTAACCGTCATGTGCGTTTTTTAAATTCTACATTAACTGTACAAGCTTTTAAACAATGGCAATTTTGGAGGGAATAATCTAGTTTGAGCGAGAAGCTGTGCTACACTGAGAGTTTACGACGCTAATAAAAATTCTTAGGGTGGGGGTCAGCACTGCAGTTCTCTATGTCTTCTTACAAACGGATAGGGGGTGGGGGGGTTTTCTTTTTTAAAAACATCTCTCATTTTTTAAAACTCGGGCAAAAATACCTTTTGCCTGACAGCCCCTGTATAAAGCTGTTATAGTGTCGGCTCCTGTATAAAGCCGTTATAGTGTCGGCCCCTGTATAAAGCTGTTATAGTGTCGGCCCCTGTATAAAGCTGTTATAGTGTCGGCTCCTGTATAAAGCTGTTATAGTGTCGGCCCCTGTATAAAGCTGTTATAGTGTCGGCTCCTGTATAAAGCCGTTATAGTGTCGGCCCCTGTATAAAGCTGTTATAGTGTCGGCCCCTGTATAAAGCTGTTATAGTGTCGGCCCCTGTATATAGCTGTTATAGTGTCGGCCCCTGTATAAAGCTGTTATAGTGTCGCCCCTGTATAAAGCTGTTATAGTGTCGGCCCCTGTATAAAGCTGTTATAGTGTCGGCCCCTGTATAAAGCTGTTATAGTGTCGGCCCCTGTATATAGCTGTTATAGTGTCGGCCCCTGTATAAAGCTGTTATAGTGTCGCCCCCGTATAAAGCTGTTATAGTGTCGGCTCCTGTATAAAGCTGTTATAGTGTCGGCCCCTGTATATAGCTGTTATAGTGTCGGCCCCTGTATCAAGCTGTTATAGTGTCGCCCCTGTATAAAGCTGTTATAGTGTCGGCTCCTGTATAAAGCTGTTATAGTGTCGGCCCCTGTATATAGCTGTTATAGTGTCGGCCCCTGTATATAGCTGTTATAGTGTCGGCCCCTGTATATAGCTGTTATAGTGTCGGCCCCTGTATAAAGCTGTTATAGTGTCGCCCCTGTATAAAGCTGTTATAGTGTCGGCCCCTGTATAAAGCTGTTATAGTGTCGGCCCCTGTATATAGCTGTTATAGTGTCGGCCCCTGTATAAAGCTGTTATAGTGTTGGCTCCTGTATAAAGCTGTTATAGTGTCGGCCCCTGTATAAAGCCGTTATAGTGTCGGACCCTGTATAAAGCTGTTATAGTGTCGGCCCCTGTATAAAGCTGTTATAGTGTCGGCCCCTGTATAAAGGTGTTATAGTGTCGGCCCCTGTATAAAGCTGTTATAGTGTCAGCCCCTGTATGAAGCCGTTATAGTGTCGGCCCCTGTATAAAGCTGTTATAGTGTCGGCCCCTGTATAAAGCTGTTATAGTGTCGGCCCATGTATAAAGCTGTTATAGTGTCGGCCCCTGTATAAAGCTGTTATAGTGTCGGCCCCTGTATAAAGCTGTTATAGTGTCGGCCCCTGTATAAAGCTGTTATAGTGTCGGCCCCTGTATAAAGCTGTTATAGTGTAGGCTCCTGTATAAAGCTGTTATAGTGTCGGCCCCTGTATAAAGCCGTTATAGTGTCGGCTCCTGTATAAAGCTGTTATAGTGTCGGCCCCTGTATAAAGCTGTTATAGTGTCGGCCCCTGTATAAAGCTGTTATAGTGTCGGCCTCTGTATATAGCTGTTATAGTGTCGGCCCCTGTATATAGCTGTTATAGTGTCGGCCCCTGTATAAAGCTGTTATAGTGTCGCCCCTGTATAAAGCTGTTATAGTGTCGGCCCCTGTATAAAGCTGTTATAGTGTCGGCCCCTGTATATAGCTGTTATAGTGTCGGCTCCTGTATAAAGCTGTTATAGTGTCGGCCCCTGTATATAGCTGTTATAGTGTCGGCCCCTGTATAAAGCTGTTATAGTGTCGGCCCCTGTATATAGCTGTTATAGTGTCGGCCCCTGTATAAAGCTGTTATAGTGTCGGCCCCTGTATAAAGCTGTTATAGTGTCGGCCCCTGTATAAAGCTGTTATAGTGTCGGCTCCTGTATAAAGCTGTTATAGTGTCGGCCCTTGTATAAAGCTGTTATAGTGTCGGCCCCTGTATAAAGCCGTTATAGTGTCGGACCCTGTATAAAGCTGTTATAGTGTCGGCCCCTGTATAAAGCTGTTATAGTGTCGGCCCCTGTATAAAGCTGTTATAGTGTCGGCTCCTGTATAAAGCCGTTATAGTGTCGGCCCCTGTATAAAGCTGTTATAGTGTCGGCCCCTGTATAAAGCTGTTATAGTGTCGGCTCCTGTATAAAGCTGTTATAGTGTCGGCCCCTGTATAAAGCTGTTATAGTGTCGGCTCCTGTATAAAGCCGTTATAGTGTCGGCCCCTGAATAAAGCTGTTATAGTGTCGGCCCCTGTATAAAGCTGTTATAGTGTCGGCCCCTGTATATAGCTGTTATAGTGTCGGCCCCTGTATAAAGCTGTTATAGTGTCGCCCCTGTATAAAGCTGTTATAGTGTCGGCCCCTGTATAAAGCTGTTATAGTGTCGGCCCCTGTATAAAGCTGTTATAGTGTCGGCCCCTGTATATAGCTGTTATAGTGTCGGCCCCTGTATAAAGCTGTTATAGTGTCGCCCCCGTATAAAGCTGTTATAGTGTCGTCTCCTGTATAAAGCTGTTATAGTGTCGGCCCCTGTATATAGCTGTTATAGTGTCGGCCCCTGTATAAAGCTGTTATAGTGTCGCCCCTGTATAAAGCTGTTATAGTGTCGGCTCCTGTATAAAGCTGTTATAGTGTCGGCCCCTGTATATAGCTGTTATAGTGTCGGCCCCTGTATATAGCTGTTATAGTGTCGGCCTCTGTATATAGCTGTTATAGTGTCGGCCCCTGTATATAGCTGTTATAGTGTCGGCCCCTGTATAAAGCTGTTATAGTGTCGCCCCTGTATAAAGCTGTTATAGTGTCGGCCCCTGTATAAAGCTGTTATAGTGTCGGCCCCTGTATATAGCTGTTATAGTGTCGGCCCCTTTATAAAGCTGTTATAGTGTCGGCTCCTGTATGAAGCTGTTATAGTGTCGGCCCTTGTATAAAGCTGTTATAGTGTCGGCCCCTGTATAAAGCCGTTATAGTGTCGGACCCTGTATAAAGCTGTTATAGTGTCGGCCCCTGTATAAAGCTGTTATAGTGTGGGCCCCTGTATAAAGGTGTTATAGTGTCGGCCCCTGTATAAAGCTGTTATAGTGTCAGCCCCTGTATGAAGCCGTTATAGTGTCGGCCCCTGTATAAAGCTGTTATAGTGTCGGCCCCTGTATAAAGCTGTTATAGTGTCGGCCCCTGTATAAAGCTGTTATAGTGTCGGCCCCTGTATAAAGCTGTTATAGTGTCGGCCCCTGTATAAAGCTGTTATAGTGTCGGCCCCTGTATAAAGCTGTTATAGTGTCGGCCCCTGTATAAAGCTGTTATAGTGTCGGCCCCTGTATAAAGCTGTTATAGTGTCGGCTCCTGTATAAAGCTGTTATAGTGTCGGCCCTTGTATAAAGCTGTTATAGTGTCGGCCCCTGTATAAAGCCGTTATAGTGTCGGACCCTGTATAAAGCTGTTATAGTGTCGGCCCCTGTATAAAGCTGTTATAGTGTCGGCCCCTGTATAAAGCTGTTATAGTGTCGGCCCCTGTATAAAGCTGTTATAGTGTCAGCCCCTGTATGAAGCCGTTATAGTGTCGGCCCCTGTATAAAGCTGTTATAGTGTCGGCCCCTGTATAAAGCTGTTATAGTGTCGGCCCCTGTATAAAGCTGTTATAGTGTCGGCCCCTGTATAAAGCTGTTATAGTGTCGGCCCCTGTATAAAGCTGTTATAGTGTCGGCTCCTGTATAAAGCTGTTATAGTGTCGGCCCCTGTATAAAGCTGTTATAGTGTCGGCCCCTGTATAAAGCTGTTATAGTGTCGGCCCCTGTATAAAGCTGTTATAGTGTCGGCCCCTGTATAAAGCTGTTATAGTGTCGGCCTCTGTATATAGCTGTTATAGTGTCGGCCCCTGTATATAGCTGTTATAGTGTCGGCCCCTGTATAAAGCTGTTATAGTGTCGCCCCTGTATAAAGCTGTTATAGTGTCGGCTCCTGTATAAAGCTGTTATAGTGTCAGCCCCTGTATGAAGCCGTTATAGTGTAGGCTCCTGTATAAAGCTGTTATAGTGTCGGCCCCTGTATAAAGCCGTTATAGTGTCAGCCCCTGTATGAAGCCGTTATAGTGTAGGCTCCTGTATAAAGCTGTTATAGTGTCGCCCCTGTATAAAGCTGTTATAGTGTCGGCTCCTGTATAAAGCTGTTATAGTGTCGGCCCCTGTATAAAGGTGTTATAGTGTCGGCCCCTGTATAAAGCCGTTATAGTGTCAGCCCCTGTATGAAGCCGTTATAGTGTCGGCCCCTGTATAAAGCTGTTATAGTGTCGCCCCTGTATAAAGCTGTTATAGTGTCGGCTCCTGTATAAAGCTGTTATAGTGTCGGCCCCTGTATAAAGCTGTTATAGTGTCGGCCCCTGTATAAAGCCGTTATAGTGTCGGACCCTGTATAAAGCTGTTATAGTGTCGGCCCCTGTATAAAGCTGTTATAGTGTCGGCCCCTGTATAAAGCTGTTATAGTGTCAGCCCCTGTATAAAGCTGTTATAGTGTCGGCCCCTGTATAAAGCTGTTATAGTGTCAGCCCCTGTATAAAGCTGTTATAGTGTCGGCCCCTGTATAAAGCTGTTATAGTGTCAGCCCCTGTATAAAGCTGTTATAGTGTCGGCCCCTGTATAAAGCTGTTATAGTGTCGGCCCCTGTATAAAGCCGTTATAGTGTCGGCCCCTGTATAAAGGTGTTATAGTGTCGGCCCCTGTATAAAGCTGTTATAGTGTCAGCCCCTGTATGAAGCCGTTATAGTGTCGGCCCCTGTATAAAGCTGTTATAGTGTCGGCCCCTGTATAAAGCTGTTATAGTGTCGGCCCCTGTATAAAGCTGTTATAGTGTCGGCCCCTGTTAAAAGCTGTTATAGTGTCGGCCCCTGTATAAAGCTGTTATAGTGTCGGCCCCTGTATAAAGCTGTTATAGTGTCGGCCCCTGTATAAAGCTGTTATAGTGTAGGCTCCTGTATAAAGCTGTTATAGTGTCGGCCCCTGTATAAAGCTGTTATAGTGTAGGCTCCTGTATAAAGCTGTTATAGTGTCGGCCCCTGTATAAAGCTGTTATAGTGTCGGCCCCTGTATAAAGCTGTTATAGTGTCGGCCCCTGTATAAAGCTGTTATAGTGTCGGCCCCTGTATAAAGCTGTTATAGTGTCGGCCCCTGTATAAAGCTGTTATAGTGTCGGCCCCTGTATAAAGCTGTTATAGTGTAGGCTCCTGTATAAAGCTGTTATAGTGTCGGCCCCTGTATAAAGCTGTTATAGTGTCGGCTCCTGTATAAAGCCGTTATAGTGTCGGCTCCTGTATAAAGCTGTTATAGTGTCGGCCCCTGTATAAAGCTGTTATAGTGTCGGCCCCTGTATAAAGCTGTTATAGTGTCGGCTCCTGTATAAAGCTGTTATAGTGTCGGCTCCTGTATAAAGCTGTTATAGTGTCGGCCCCTGTATAAAGCTGTTATAGTGTAGGCTCCTGTATAAAGCCGTTATAGTGTCGGCTCCTGTATAAAGCTGTTATAGTGTCGGCCCCTGTATAAAGCTGTTATAGTGTCGGCTCCTGTATAAAGCTGTTATAGTGTCGGCTCCTGTATAAAGCTGTTATAGTGTCGGCCCCTGTATAAAGCTGTTATAGTGTCGGCCCCTGTATAAAGCTGTTATAGTGTCGGCTCCTGTATAAAGCTGTTATAGTGTCGGCCCCTGTATAAAGCTGTTATAGTGTCGGCCCCTGTATAAAGCTGTTATAGTGTCGGCTCCTGTATAAAGCTGTTATAGTGTCGGCTCCTGTATAAAGCTGTTATAGTGTCGGCCCCTGTATAAAGCTGTTATAGTGTCGGCTCCTGTATAAAGCTGTTATAGTGTCGGCCCCTGTATAAAGCCGTTATAGTGTCGGCTCCTGTATAAAGCTGTTATAGTGTCGGCCCCTGTATAAAGCCGTTATAGTGTCGGCTCCTGTATAAAGCTGTTATAGTGTCGGCCCCTGTATAAAGCCGTTATAGTGTCGGCCCCTGTATAAAGCCGTTATAGTGTCGGCTCCTGTATAAAGCTGTTATAGTGTCGGCCCCTGTATAAAGCCGTTATAGTGTCGGCCCCTGTATAAAGCCGTTATAGTGTCGGCTCCTGTATAAAGCTGTTATAGTGTCGGCTCCTGTATAAAGCCGTTATAGTGTCGGCTCCTGTATAAAGCTGTTATAGTGTCGGCCCCTGTATAAAGCTGTTATAGTGTCGGCCCCTGTATAAAGCTGTTATAGTGTAGGCTCCTGTATAAAGCTGTTATAGTGTCGGCTCCTGTATAAAGCTGTTATAGTGTCGGCCCCTGTATAAAGCCGTTATAGTGTCGGCTCCTGTATAAAGCTGTTATAGTGTCGGCCCCTGTATAAAGCTGTTATAGTGTCGGCCCCTGTATAAAGCTGTTATAGTGTCGGCCCCTGTATAAAGCTGTTATAGTGTCGGCCCCTGTATAAAGCTGTTATAGTGTCGGCCCCTGTATAAAGCTGTTATAGTGTCGGCCCCTGTATAAAGCTGTTATAGTGTCGGCCCCTGTATAAAGCTGTTATAGTGTCGGCCCCTGTATAAAGCTGTTATAGTGTCGGCTCCTGTATAAAGCTGCTATAGTGTCGGCCCCTGTATAAAGCTGTTATAGTATCGGCCCCTGTATAAAGCTGTTATAGTGTCGGCCCCTGTATAAAGCTGTTATAGTGTCGGCCCCTGTATAAAGCTGTTATAGTGTCGGCTCCTGTATAAAGCTGTTATAGTGTCGGCTCCTGTATAAAGCTGTTATAGTGTCGGCCCCTGTATAAAGCTGTTATAGTGTCGGCTCCTGCATAAAGCTGTTATAGTGTCGGCTCCTGTATAAAGCTGTTATAGTGTCGGCTCCTGCATAAAGCTGTTATAGTGTCGGCCCCTGTATAAAGCTGTTATAGTGTCGGCTCCTGTATAAAGCTGTTATAGTGTCGGCTCCTGTATAAAGCTGTTATAGTGTCGGCCCCTGTATAAAGCTGTTATAGTGTCGGCTCCTGCATAAAGCTGTTATAGTGTCGGCTCCTGTATAAAGCTGTTATAGTGTCGGCTCCTGTATAAAGCTGTTATAGTGTCGGCCCCTGTATAAAGCTGTTATAGTATCGGCCCCTGTATAAAGCTGTTATAGTGTCGGCCCCTGTATAAAGCTGTTATAGTGTCGGCCCCTGTATAAAGCTGTTATAGTGTCGGCCCCTGTATAAAGCAGTTATAGTGTCGGCTCCTGTATAAAGCAGTTATAGTGTCGGCCCCTGTATAAAGCTGTTATAGTGTCGGCCCCTGTATAAAGCTGTTATAGTGTCGGCCCCTGTATAAAGCTGTTATAGTGTCGGCCCCTGTATAAAGCCGTTATAGTGTCGGCCCCTGTATAAAGCTGTTATAGTGTCGGCCCCTGTATAAAGCCGTTACAGTGTCGGCCCTGTATAAAGCTGTTATAGTGTCGGCCCCTGTATAAAGCTGTTATAGTGTCGGGCCCTGTATAAAGCTGTTATAGTGTCGGCCCCTGTATAAAGCTGTTATAGTGTCGGCCCCTGTATAAAGCTGTTATAGTGTCGGCCCCCGTATAAAGCCGTTATAGTGTCGGCCCCTGTATAAAGCTGTTATAGTGTCGGCCCCTGTATAAAGCTGTTATAGTGTCTGCCCCTGTATAAAGCTGTTATAGTGTCGGCCCCTGTATAAAGCTGTTATAGTGTCGGCCCCTGTATAAAGCTGTTATAGTGTCGGCCCCTGTATAAAGCCGTTATAGTGTCGGCCCCTGTATAAAGCTGTTATAGTGTCGGACCCTGTATAAAGCCGTTATAGTGTCGGCCCTTGTATAAAGCCGTTATAGTGTCGGCTCCTGTATAAAGCTGTTATAGTGTCTGCCCCTGTATAAAGCTGTTAAAGTGTCGGCTCCTGTATAAAGCCGTTATAGTGTCTGCCCCTGTATAAAGCTGTTAAAGTGTCGGCTCCTGTATAAAGCCGTTATAGTGTCAGCCCCTGTATAAAGCCGTTATAGTGTCAGCCCCTGTATAAAGCCGTTATAGTGTCAGCCCCTGTATAAAGCTGTTATAGTGTCAGCCCCTGTATAAAGCCGTTATAGTGTCAGCCCCTGTATAAAGCCGTTATAGTGTCAGCCCCTGTATAAAGCCGTTATAGTGTCGGCCCCTGTATAAAGCTGTTATAGTGTCGGATCCTGTATAAAGCCGTTATAGTGTCGGATCCTGTATAAAGCTGTTATAGTGTCGGCCCCTGTATAAAGCTGTTATAGTGTCGGCCCCTGTATAAAGCTGTTATAGTGTCGGCTCCTGTATAAAGCTGTTATAGTGTCAGCCCCTGTATAAAGCCGTTATAGTGTCAGCCCCTGTATAAAGCCGTTATAGTGTCAGCCCCTGTATAAAGCCGTTATAGTGTCGGCTCCTGTATAAAGCCGTTATAGTGTCGGCCCCTGTATAAAGCTGTTATAGTGTCGGCTCCTGTATAAAGCCGTTATAGTGTCGGCTCCTGTATACAGCTGTTATAGTGTCGGCCCCTGTATAAAGCTGTTATAGTGTCGGCCCCTGTATAAAGCTGTTATAGTGTCGGCCCCTGTATAAAGCCGTTATAGTGTCGGCTCCTGTATAAAGCTGTTATAGTGTCGGCTCCTGTATAAAGCTGTTATAGTGTCGGCCCCTGTATAAAGCTGTTATAGTGTCGGCCCCTGTATAAAGCTGTTATAGTGTCGGCCCCTGTATAAAGCTGTTATAGTGTCGGCCCCTGTATAAAGCCGTTATAGTGTCGGCTCCTGTATAAAGCCGTTATAGTGTCGGCTCCTGTATAAAGCTGTTATAGTGTCGGCCCCTGTATAAAGCTGTTATAGTGTCGGCCCCTGTATAAAGCTGTTATAGTGTCGGCTCCTGTATAAAGCTGTTATAGTGTCGGCCCCTGTATAAAGCTGTTATAGTGTCGGCTCCTGTATAAAGCTGTTATAGTGTCGGCCCCTGTATAAAGCTGTTATAGTGTCGGCCCCTGTATAAAGCTGTTATAGTGTCGGCTCCTGTATAAAGCTGTTATAGTGTCGGCCCCTGTATAAAGCTGTTATAGTGTCGGCCCCTGTATAAAGCTGTTATAGTGTCGGCTCCTGTATAAAGCTGTTATAGTGTCGGCCCCTGTATAAAGCTGTTATAGTGTCGGCTCCTGTATAAAGCTGTTATAGTGTCGGCTCCTGTATAAAGCTGTTATAGTGTCGGCTCCTGTATAAAGCTGTTATAGTGTCGGCCCCTGTATAAAGCTGTTATAGTTTCGGCTCCTGTATAAAGCTGTTATTGTGTCGGCCCCTGTATAAAGCTGTTAGTGTCGGCCCCTGTATAAAGCCGTTATAGTGTCGGCTCCTGTATAAAGCTGTTATAGTGTCGGCCCCTGTATACAGCTGTTATAGTGTCGGCTCCTGTATAAAGCTGTTATAGTGTCGGCCCCTGTATAAAGCTGTTATAGTGTCGGCCCCTGTATAAAGCTGTTATAGTGTAGGCTCCTGTATAAAGCCGTTATAGTGTCGGCTCCTGTATAAAGCTGTTATAGTGTCGGCCCCTGTATAAAGCCGTTATAGTGTCGGCTCCTGTATAAAGCTGTTATAGTGTCGGCCCCTGTATAAAGCTGTTATAGTGTAGGCTCCTGTATAAAGCTGTTATAGTGTCGGCCCCTGTATAAAGCTGTTATAGTGTAGGCTCCTGTATAAAGCCGTTATAGTGTCGGCTCCTGTATAAAGCTGTTATAGTGTCGGCCCCTGTATAAAGCCGTTATAGTGTCGGCTCCTGTATAAAGCTGTTATAGTGTCGGCCCCTGTATAAAGCTGTTATAGTGTCGGCCCCTGTATAAAGCTGTTATAGTGTCGGCTCCTGTATAAAGCTGTTATAGTGTCGGCCCCTGTATAAAGCTGTTATAGTGTCGGCCCCTGTATAAAGCTGTTATAGTGTCGGCCCCTGTATAAAGCTGTTATAGTGTCGGCTCCTGTATAAAGCTGTTATAGTGTCGGCCCCTGTATAAAGCCGTTATAGTGTCGGCTCCTGTATAAAGCTGTTATAGTGTCGGCCCCTGTATAAAGCCGTTATAGTGTCGGCTCCTGTATAAAGCTGTTATAGTGTCGGCTCCTGTATAAAGCTGTTATAGTGTCGGCCCCTGTATAAAGCCGTTATAGTGTCGGCCCCTGTATAAAGCTGTTATAGTGTCGGCCCCTGTATAAAGCCGTTATAGTGTCGGCCCCTGTATAAAGCCGTTATAGTGTCGGCTCCTGTATAAAGCTGTTATAGTGTCGGCTCCTGTATAAAGCCGTTATAGTGTCGGCTCCTGTATAAAGCTGTTATAGTGTCGGCCCCTGTATAAAGCCGTTATAGTGTCGGCTCCTGTATAAAGCTGTTATAGTGTCGGCCCCTGTATAAAGCTGTTATAGTGTCGGCCCCTGTATAAAGCTGTTATAGTGTCGGCCCCTGTATAAAGCTGTTATAGTGTCGGCCCCTGTATAAAGCTGTTATAGTGTCGGCCCCTGTATAAAGCTGTTATAGTGTCGGCCCCTGTATAAAGCTGTTATAGTGTCGGCTCCTGTATAAAGCTGCTATAGTGTCGGCCCCTGTATAAAGCTGTTATAGTATCGGCCCCTGTATAAAGCTGTTATAGTGTCGGCCCCTGTATAAAGCTGTTATAGTGTCGGCCCCTGTATAAAGCTGTTATAGTGTCGGCTCCTGTATAAAGCTGTTATAGTGTCGGCCCCTGTATAAAGCTGTTATAGTGTCGGCTCCTGCATAAAGCTGTTATAGTGTCGGCTCCTGTATAAAGCTGTTATAGTATCGGCCCCTGTATAAAGCTGTTATAGTATCGGCCCCTGTATAAAGCTGTTATAGTGTCGGCCCCTGTATAAAGCTGTTATAGTGTCGGCCCCTGTATAAAGCTGTTATAGTGTCGGCCCCTGTATAAAGCAGTTATAGTGTCGGCTCCTGTATAAAGCAGTTATAGTGTCGGCCCCTGTATAAAGCTGTTATAGTGTCGGCCCCTGTATAAAGCTGTTATAGTGTCGGCCCCTGTATAAAGCTGTTATAGTGTCGGCCCCTGTATAAAGCCGTTATAGTGTCGGCCCCTGTATAAAGCTGTTATAGTGTCGGCCCCTGTATAAAGCCGTTATAGTGTCGGGCCCCGTATAAAGCTGTTATAGTGTCGGCCCCTGTATAAAGCTGTTATAGTGTCGGCCCCCGTATAAAGCCGTTATAGTGTCGGCCCCTGTATAAAGCTGTTATAGTGTCGGCCCCTGTATAAAGCTGTTATAGTGTCTGCCCCTGTATAAAGCTGTTATAGTGTCGGCCCCTGTATAAAGCTGTTATAGTGTCGGCCCCTGTATAAAGCTGTTATAGTGTCGGCCCCTGTATAAAGCCGTTATAGTGTCGGCCCCTGTATAAAGCTGTTATAGTGTCGGACCCTGTATAAAGCCGTTATAGTGTCGGCCCCTGTATAAAGCTGTTAAAGTGTCGGCTCCTGTATAAAGCCGTTATAGTGTCTGCCCCTGTATAAAGCTGTTAAAGTGTCGGCTCCTGTATAAAGCCGTTATAGTGTCGGCCCCTGTATAAAGCCGTTATAGTGTCAGCCCCTGTATAAAGCCGTTATAGTGTCAGCCCCTGTATAAAGCTGTTATAGTGTCAGCCCCTGTATAAAGCCGTTATAGTGTCAGCCCCTGTATAAAGCCGTTATAGTGTCAGCCCCTGTATAAAGCCGTTATAGTTTCGGCCCCTGTATAAAGCTGTTATAGTGTCGGATCCTGTATAAAGCTGTTATAGTGTCGGCCCCTGTATAAAGCCGTTATAGTGTCAGCCCCTGTATAAAGCCGTTATAGTGTCAGCCCCTGTATAAAGCCGTTATAGTGTCAGCCCCTGTATAAAGCCGTTATAGTTTCGGCCCCTGTATAAAGCTGTTATAGTGTCGGATCCTGTATAAAGCTGTTATAGTGTCGGCCCCTGTATAAAGCTGTTATAGTGTCGGATCCTGTATAAAGCTGTTATAGTGTCGGCCCCTGTATAAAGCTGTTATAGTGTCGGCCCCTGTATAAAGCTGTTATAGTGTCGGCTCCTGTATAAAGCTGTTATAGTGTCAGCCCCTGTATAAAGCCGTTATAGTGTCAGCCCCTGTATAAAGCCGTTATAGTGTCAGCCCCTGTATAAAGCCGTTATAGTGTCGGCTCCTGTATAAAGCCGTTATAGTGTCGGCCCCTGTATAAAGCTGTTATAGTGTCGGCTCCTGTATAAAGCCGTTATAGTGTCGGCTCCTGTATACAGCTGTTATAGTGTCGGCCCCTGTATAAAGCTGTTATAGTGTCGGCCCCTGTATAAAGCTGTTATAGTGTCGGCCCCTGTATAAAGCCGTTATAGTGTCGGCTCCTGTATAAAGCTGTTATAGTGTCGGCTCCTGTATAAAGCTGTTATAGTGTCGGCCCCTGTATAAAGCCGTTATAGTGTCGGCCCCTGTATAAAGCTGTTATAGTGTCGGCCCCTGTATAAAGCTGTTATAGTGTCGGCCCCTGTATAAAGCTGTTATAGTGTCGGCCCCTGTATAAAGCCGTTATAGTGTCGGCCCCTGTATAAAGCTGTTATAGTGTCGGCCCCTGTATAAAGCCGTTATAGTGTCGGCCCCTGTATAAAGCTGTTATAGTGTCGGCCCCTGTATAAAGCTGTTATAGTGTCGGCCCCTGTATAAAGCCGTTATAGTGTCGGCTCCTGTATAAAGCCGTTATAGTGTCGGCTCCTGTATAAAGCTGTTATAGTGTCGGCCCCTGTATAAAGCTGTTATAGTGTCGGCCCCTGTATAAAGCTGTTATAGTGTCGGCTCCTGTATAAAGCTGTTATAGTGTCGGCCCCTGTATAAAGCTGTTATAGTGTCGGCCCCTGTATAAAGCTGTTATAGTGTCGGCTCCTGTATAAAGCTGTTATAGTGTCGGCCCTTGTATAAAGCTGTTATAGTGTCGGCTCCTGTATAAAGCTGTTATAGTGTCGGCCCCTGTATAAAGCTGTTATAGTGTCGGCTCCTGTATAAAGCTGTTATAGTGTCGGCTCCTGTATAAAGCTGTTATAGTGTCGGCTCCTGTATAAAGCTGTTATAGTGTCGGCCCCTGTATAAAGCTGTTATAGTGTCGGCTCCTGTATAAAGCTGTTATTGTGTCGGCCCCTGTATAAAGCTGTTAGTGTCGGCCCCTGTATAAAGCCGTTATAGTGTCGGCTCCTGTATAAAGCTGTTATAGTGTCGGCCCCTGTATAAAGCTGTTATAGTGTCGGCCCCTGTATACAGCTGTTATAGTGTCGGCTCCTGTATAAAGCTGTTATAGTGTCGGCTCCTGTATAAAGCTGTTATAGTGTCGGCTCCTGTATAAAGTCGTTATAGTGTCAGCCCTTGTATAAAGCTGTTATAGTGTCGGCCCCTGTATAAAGCTGTTATAGTGTCGGCCCCTGTATAAAGTCGTTATAGTGTCGGCCCTTGTATAAAGCTGTTATAGTGTCGGCCCCTGTATAAAGCTGTTATAGTGTCGGCTCCTGTATAAAGCCGTTATAGTGTCGGCCCCTGTATAAAGCTGTTATAGTGTCGGCCCCTGTATAAAGCTGTTATAGTGTCGGCCCCTGTATAAAGCTGTTATAGTGTCGGCCCCTGTATAAAGCTGTTATAGTGTCGGCCCCTGTATAAAGCCGTTATAGTGTCGGCTCCTGTATAAAGCCGTTATAGTGTCGGCCCCTGTATAAAGCTGTTATAGTGTCGGCCCCTGTATAAAGCCGTTATAGTGTCGGTCCCTGTATAAAGCCGTTATAGTGTCGGCTCCTGTATAAAGCCGTTATAGTGTCGGCCCCTGTATAAAGCTGTTATAGTGTCGGCCCCTGTATAAAGCCGTTATAGTGTCGGCTCCTGTATAAAGCCGTTATAGTGTCGGCCCCTGTATAAAGCTGTTATAGTGTCGGCCCCTGTATAAAGCCGTTATAGTGTCGGCCCCTGTATAAAGCTGTTATAGTGTCGGCTCCTGTATAAAGCCGTTATAGTGTTGACCCCTGTATAAAGCTGTTATAGTGTCGGCCCCTGTATAAAGCTGTTATAGTGTCGGCTCCTGTATAAAGCCGTTATAGTGTCGGCCCTGTATAAAGCTGTTATAGTGTCGGCCCCTGTATAAAGCTGTTATAGTGTCGGCCCCTGTATAAAGCTGTTATAGTGTCGGCTCCTGTATAAAGCCGTTATAGTGTCGGCCCCTCTATAAAGCTGTTATAGTGTCGGCTCCTGTATAAAGCTGTTATAGTGTCGGCCCCTGTATAAAGCTGTTATAGTGTTGGCCCTTGTATAAAGCTGTTATAGTGTCGGCTCCTGTATAAAGCTGTTATAGTGTCGGCTCCTGTATAAAGCTGTTATAGTGTCGGCCCCTGTATAAAGCTGTTATAGTGTCGGCCCCTGTATAAAGCTGTTATAGTGTCGGCTCCTGTATAAAGCTGTTATAGTGTCGGCCCCTGTATAAAGCTGTTATAGTGTCGGCTCCTGTATGAAGCTGTTATAGTGTCGGCCCCTGTATAAAGCTGTTATAGTGTCGGCCCCTGTATAAAGCTGTTATAGTGTCGGCTCCTGTATAAAGCTGTTATAGTGTCGGCCCCTGTATAAAGCTGTTATAGTGTCGGCCCCTGTATAAAGCTGTTATAGTGTCGGCTCCTGTATAAAGCTGTTATAGTGTCGGCCCCTGTATAAAGCTGTTATAGTGTCGGCCCCTGTATAAAGCCGTTATAGTGTCGCTCCTGTATAAAGCTGTTATAGTGTCGGCCCCTGTATAAAGCTGTTATAGTGTCGGCTCCTGTATAAAGCTGTTATAGTGTCGGCTCCTGTATAAAGCTGTTATAGTGTCGGCTCCTGTATAAAGCTGTTATAGTGTTGGCTCCTGTATAAAGCTGTTATAGTGTCGGCCCCTGTATAAAGCCGTTATAGTGTCGCTCCTGTATAAAGCTGTTATAGTGTCGGCCCCTGTATAAAGCTGTTATAGTGTCGGCTCCTGTATAAAGCTGTTATAGTGTCGGCCCCTGTATAAAGCTGTTATAGTGTCGGCCCCTGTATAAAGCCGTTATAGTGTCGCTCCTGTATAAAGCTGTTATAGTGTCGGCCCCTGTATAAAGCTGTTATAGTGTCGGCTCCTGTATAAAGCTGTTATAGTGTTGGCCCCTGTATAAAGCTGTTATAGTGTCGGCCCCTGTATAAAGCTGTTATAGTGTCGCTCCTGTATAAAGCCGTTATAGTGTCGGCTCCTGTATAAAGCCGTTATAGTGTCGGCCCCTGTATAAAGCTGTTATAGTGTCGGCTCCTGTATAAAGCTGTTATAGTGTTGGCCCCTGTATAAAGCTGTTATAGTGTCGGCTCCTGTATAAAGCCGTTATAGTGTCGGCTCCTGTATAAAGCCGTTATAGTGTCGGCCCCTGTATAAAGCTGTTATAGTGTCGCTCCTGTATAAAGCTGTTATAGTGTCGGCCCCTGTATAAAGCTGTTATAGTGTCGGCCCCTGTATAAAGCTGTTATAGTGTCGGCTCCTGTATAAAGCCGTTATAGTGTCGGCTCCTGTATAAAGCCGTTATAGTGTCGGCCCCTGTATACAGCCGTTATAGTGTCGCTCCTGTATAAAGCTGTTATAGTGTTGGCTCCTGTATAAAGCTGTTATAGTGTCGGCCCCTGTATAAAGCTGTTATAGTGTTGGCTCCTGTATAAAGCTGTTATAGTGTTGGCTCCTGTATAAAGCTGTTATAGTGTCGGCCCCTGTATAAAGCTGTGATAGTGTCGGCACCTGTATAAAGCTGCTATAGTGTCGGCACCTGTATAAAGCTGTGATAGTGTCGGCCCCTGTATAAAGCTGTTATAGTGTTGGCTCCTGTATAAAGCTGTTATAGTGTCGGCCTCTGTATAAAGCTGTTATAGTGTCGGCACCTGTATAAAGCCGTTATAGTGTCGGCTCCTGTATAAAGCCGTTATAGTGTCGGCTCCTGTATAAAGCTGTTATAGTGTTGGCTCCTGTATAAAGCTGTTATAGTGTCGGCCTCTGTATAAAGCTGTTATAGTGTCGGCACCTGTATAAAGCTGTTATAGTGTCGGCTCCTGTATAAAGCTGTTATAGTGTTGGCTCCTGTATAAAGCTGTTATAGTGTCGGCCCCTGTATAAAGCTGTTATAGTGTCGGCTCCTGTATAAAGCTGTTATAGTGTTGGCTCCTGTATAAAGCTGTTATAGTGTCGGCCCCTGTATAAAGCTGTTATAGTGTCGGCTCCTGTATAAAGCTGTTATAGTGTCGGCACCTGTATAAAGCTGTTATAGTGTCGGCTCCTGTATAAAGCTGTTATAGTGTTGGCTCCTGTATAAAGCTGTTATAGTGTCGGCACCTGTATAAAGCTGTTATAGTGTCGGCTCCTGTATAAAGCTGTTATAGTGTTGGCTCCTGTATAAAGCTGTTATAGTGTCGGCCCCTGTATAAAGCTGTTATAGTGTCGGCTCCTGTATAAAGCTGTTATAGTGTCGGCTCCTGTATAAAGCTGTTATAGTGTCGGCTCCTGTATAAAGCTGTTATAGTGTTGGCTCCTGTATAAAGCTGTTATAGTGTCGGCCCCTGTATAAAGCTGTTATAGTGTCGGCACCTGTATAAAGCCGTTATAGTGTCGGCTCCTGTATAAAGCTGTTATAGTGTCGGCTCCTGTATAAAGCTGTTATAGTGTCGGCCCCTGTATAAAGCTGTTATAGTGTCGGCTCCTGTATAAAGCCGTTATAGTGTTGGCTCCTGTATAAAGCTGTTATAGTGTCGGCCCCTGTATAAAGCTGTTATAGTGTCGGCACCTGTATAAAGCCGTTATAGTGTCGGCTCCTGTATAAAGCTGTTATAGTGTCGGCTCCTGTATAAAGCTGTTATAGTGTCGGCTCCTGTATAAAGCTGTTATAGTGTCGGCCCCTGTATAAAGCTGTTATAGTGTCGGCTCCTGTATAAAGCTGTTATAGTGTCGGCTCCTGTATAAAGCTGTTATAGTGTCGGCTCCTGTATAAAGCTGTTATAGTGTCGGCTCCTGTATAAAGCTGTTATAGTGTCGGCCCCTGTATAAAGCTGTTATAGTGTCGGCTCCTGTATACAGCTGTTATAGTGTCGGCTCCTGTATAAAGCTGTTATAGTGTCGGCTCCTGTATAAATCTGTTATAGTGTCGGCCCCTGTATAAAGCTGTTATAGTGTCGGTTCCTGTATACAGCTGTTATAGTGTCGGCTCCTGTATAAAGCTGTTATAGTGTTGGCTCCTGTATAAAGCTGTTATAGTGTCGGCCCCTGTATAAAGCCGTTATAGTGTCGGCCCCTGTATAAAGTTGTTATAGTGTCGGTCCTGTATAAAGCTGTTATAGTGTCGGCCACTGTATAAAGCTGTTATAGTGTCGGCTCCTGTATAAAGCTGTTATAGTGTCGGCCCCTGTATAAAGCTGTTATAGTGTCGGCCCCTGTATAAAGCTGTTATAGTGTCGGCCCCTGTATAAAGCCGTTATAGTGTCGGCTCCTGTATAAAGCCGTTATAGTGTCGGCTCCTGTATAAAGCTGTTATAGTGTTGGCTCCTGTATAAAGCTGTTATAGTGTCGGCTCCTGTATAAAGCTGTTATAGTGTTGGCTCCTGTATAAAGCTGTTATAGTGTCGGCTCCTGTATAAAGCTGTTATAGTGTCGGCACCTGTATAAAGCTGTTATAGTGTCGGCCCCTGTATAAAGCTGTTATAGTGTCGGCCCCTGTATAAAGCTGTTATAGTGTCGGCACCTGTATAAAGCTGTTATAGTGTCGGCCCCTGTATAAAGCTGTTATAGTGTCGGCTCCTGTATAAAGCTGTTATAGCGTCAGCTCCTGTATAAAGCTGTTATAGCGTCGGCTCCTGTATAAAGCTGTTATAGTGTCGGCCCCTGTATAAAGCTGTTATAGTGTCGGCTCCTGCATAAAGCTGTTATAGTGTCGGCTCCTGTATAAAGCTGTTATAGTGTTGGCTCCTGTATAAAGCTGTTATAGTGTCGGCCCCTGTATAAATCTGTTATAGTGTCGGCCCCTGTATAAAGCTGTTATAGTGTCGGCTCCTGTATAAAGCTGTTATAGTGTCGGCTCCTGTATAAAGCTGTTATAGTGTCGGCCCCTGTATAAAGCTGTTATAGTGTCGGCTCCTGTATACAGCTGTTATAGTGTCGGCTCCTGTATAAAGCTGTTATAGTGTCGGCTCCTGTATAAAGCTGTTATAGTGTCGGCCCCTGTATAAAGCTGTTATAGTGTCGGTTCCTGTATACAGCTGTTATAGTGTCGGCTCCTGTATAAAGCTGTTATAGTGTCGGCTCCTGTATAAAGCTGTTATAGTGTCGGCCCCTGTATAAAGCTGTTATAGTGTTGGCTCCTGTATAAAGCTGTTATAGTGTCGGCCCCTGTATAAAGCCGTTATAGTGTCGGCCCCTGTATAAAGTTGTTATAGTGTCGGTCCTGTATAAAGCTGTTATAGTGTCGGCCCCTGTATAAAGCTGTTATAGTGTCGGCTCCTGTATAAAGCTGTTATAGTGTCGGCCCCTGTATAAAGCTGTTATAGTGTCGGCCCCTGTATAAAGCTGTTATAGTGTCGGCACCTGTATAAAGCCGTTATAGTGTCGGCTAGTGTATAAAGCCGTTATAGTGTCGGCTCCTGTATAAAGCTGTTATAGTGTCGGCCCCTGTATAAAGTTGTTATAGTGTCGGTCCTGTATAAAGCTGTTATAGTGTCGGCCCCTGTATAAAGCTGTTATAGTGTCGGCTCCTGTATAAAGCTGTTATAGTGTTGGCTCCTGTATAAAGCTGTTATAGTGTCGGCCCCTGTATAAAGCTGTTATAGTGTCGGCACCTGTATAAAGCCGTTATAGTGTCGGCTCCTGTATAAAGCTGTTATAGTGTCGGCTCCTGTATAAAGCTGTTATAGTGTCGGCCCCTGTATAAAGCTGTTATAGTGTCGGCTCCTGTATAAAGCTGTTATAGTGTCGGCTCCTGTATAAAGCCGTTATAGTGTCGGCCCCTGTATAAAGCTGTTATAGTGTCGGCTCCTGTATAAAGCTGTTATAGTGTCGGCTCCTGTATAAAGCCGTTATAGTGTCGGCTCCTGTATAAAGCTGTTATAGTGTCGGCTCCTGTATACAGCTGTTATAGTGTTGGCTCCTGTATAAAGCTGTTATAGTGTCGGCTCCTGTATAAAGCTGTTATAGTGTCGGCTCCTGTATAAAGCTGTTATAGTGTCGGCACCTGTATAAAGCTGTTATAGTGTCGGCCCCTGTATAAAGCTGTTATAGTGTCGGCCCCTGTATAAAGCTGTTATAGTGTCGGCACCTGTATAAAGCTGTTATAGTGTCGGCCCCTGTATAAAGCTGTTATAGTGTCGGCTCCTGTATAAAGCTGTTATAGCGTCGGCTCCTGTATAAAGCTGTTATAGTGTCGGCCCCTGTATAAAGCTGTTATAGTGTCGGCTCCTGCATAAAGCTGTTATAGTGTCGGCTCCTGTATAAAGCTGTTATAGTGTTGGCTCCTGTATAAAGCTGTTATAGTGTCGGCCCCTGTATAAAGCTGTTATAGTGTCGGCACCTGTATAAAGCTGTTATAGTGTCGGCCCCTGTATAAAGCTGTTATAGTGTCGGCTCCTGTATAAAGCTGTTATAGCGTCGGCTCCTGTATAAAGCTGTTATAGCGTAGGCTCCTGTATAAAGCTGTTATAGTGTCGGCTCCTGTATAAAGCTGTTATAGCGTCGGCTCCTGTATAAAGCTGTTATAGTGTCGGCTCCTGTATAAAGCTGTTATAGTGTCGGCACCTGTATAAAGCTGTTATAGTGTCGGCACCTGTATAAAGCTGTTATAGTGTCGGCACCTGTATAAAGCTGTTATAGCGTCGGCTCCTGTATAAAGCTGTTATAGCGTAGGCTCCTGTATAAAGCTGTTATAGTGTCGGCTCCTGTATAAAGCTGTTATAGCGTCGGCTCCTGTATAAAGCTGTTATAGTGTCGGCTCCTGTATAAAGCTGTTATAGTGTCGGCACCTGTATAAAGCTGTTATAGTGTTGGCCCCTGTATAAAGCTGTTATAGCGTCGGCTCCTGTATAAAGCTGTTATAGTGTCGGCCCCTGTATAAAGCTGTTATAGTGTCGGCACCTGTATAAAGCTGTTATAGTGTCGGCCCCTGTATAAAGTTGTTATAGTGTCGGCTCCTGTATAAAGCTGTTATAGCGTCGGCTCCTGTATAAAGCTGTTATAGTGTCGGCCCCTGTATAAAGCTGTTATAGTGTCGGCTCCTGTATAAAGCTGTTATAGTGTCGGCTCCTGTATAAAGCTGTTATAGTGTCGGCTCCTGTATAAAGCTGTTATAGTGTCGGCTCCTGTATAAAGCTGTTATAGTGTCGGCCCCTGTATAAAGCTGTTATAGTGTCGGCTCCTGTATACAGCTGTTATAGTGTCGGCTCCTGTATAAAGCTGTTATAGTGTCGGCTCCTGTATAAAGCTGTTATAGTGTCGGCCCCTGTATAAAGCTGTTATAGTGTCGGTTCCTGTATACAGCTGTTATAGTGTCGGCTCCTGTATAAAGCTGTTATAGTGTCGGCTCCTGTATAAAGCTGTTATAGTGTCGGCCCCTGTATAAAGCTGTTATAGTGTTGGCTCCTGTATAAAGCTGTTATAGTGTCGGCCCCTGTATAAAGCCGTTATAGTGTCGGCCCCTGTATAAAGTTGTTATAGTGTCGGTCCTGTATAAAGCTGTTATAGTGTCGGCCCCTGTATAAAGCTGTTATAGTGTCGGCTCCTGTATAAAGCTGTTATAGTGTCGGCCCCTGTATAAAGCTGTTATAGTGTCGGCCCCTGTATAAAGCTGTTATAGTGTCGGCCCCTGTATAAAGCTGTTATAGTGTCGGCACCTGTATAAAGCCGTTATAGTGTCGGCTCCTGTATAAAGCCGTTATAGTGTCGGCTCCTGTATAAAGCTGTTATAGTGTCGGCTCCTGTATAAAGCTGTTATAGTGTTGGCTCCTGTATAAAGCTGTTATAGTGTCGGCCCCTGTATAAAGCTGTTATAGTGTCGGCACCTGTATAAAGCCGTTATAGTGTCGGCTCCTGTATAAAGCTGTTATAGTGTCGGCTCCTGTATAAAGCTGTTATAGTGTCGGCCCCTGTATAAAGCTGTTATAGTGTCGGATCCTGTATAAAGCTGTTATAGTGTCGGCTCCTGTATAAAGCCGTTATAGTGTCGGCCCCTGTATAAAGCTGTTATAGTGTCGGCTCCTGTATAAAGCTGTTATAGTGTCGGCTCCTGTATAAAGCCGTTATAGTGTCGGCTCCTGTATAAAGCTGTTATAGTGTCGGCTCCTGTATAAAGCTGTTATAGTGTCGGCTCCTGTATAAAGCTGTTATAGTGTCGGCCCCTGTATAAAGCTGTTATAGTGTCGGCCCCTGTATAAAGCTGTTATAGTGTCGGCCCCTGTATAAAGCTGTTATAGTGTCGGCACCTGTATAAAGCTGTTATAGTGTCGGCCCCTGTATAAAGCTGTTATAGTGTCGGCTCCTGTATAAAGCTGTTATAGCGTCGGCTCCTGTATAAAGCTGTTATAGCGTCGGCTCCTGTATAAAGCTGTTATAGTGTCGGCCCCTGTATAAAGCTGTTATAGCGTCGGCCCCTGTATAAAGCTGTTATAGTGTCGGCACCTGTATAAAGCTGTTATAGTGTCGGCCCCTGTATAAAGCTGTTATAGTGTCGGCTCCTGTATAAAGCTGTTATAGCGTCGGCTCCTGTATAAAGCTGTTATAGCGTCGGCTCCTGTATAAAGCTGTTATAGTGTCGGCTCCTGTATAAAGCTGTTATAGCGTCGGCTCCTGTATAAAGCTGTTATAGCGTCGGCTCCTGTATAAAGCTGTTATAGTGTCGGCCCCTGTATAAAGCTGTTATAGTGTCGGCTCCTGTATAAAGCTGTTATAGTGTCGGCTCCTGTATAAAGCCGTTATAGTGTCGGCTCCTGTATAAAGCTGTTATAGTGTCGGCTCCTGTATAAAGCTGTTATAGTGTCGGCTCCTGTATAAAGCTGTTATAGTGTCGGCTCCTGCATAAAGCTGTTATAGTGTCGGCTCCTGTATAAAGCTGTTATAGTCTCGGCTCCTGTATAAAGCCGTTATAGTGTCGGCCTCTGTATAAAGCTGTTATAGTGTCGGCCCCTGTATAAAGCCGTTATAGTGTCGGCCCCTGTATAAAGCTGTTATAGTGTCGGCCCCTGTATAAAGCTGTTATAGTGTCGGCCCCTGTATAAAGCTGTTATAGTGTCGGCTCCTGTATAAAGCTGTTATAGTCTCGGCTCCTGTATAAAGCCGTTATAGTGTCGGCACCTGTATAAAGCTGTTATAGTGTCGGCCCCTGTATAAAGCTGTTATAGTGTCGGCTCCTGTATAAAGCTGTTATAGCGTCGGCTCCTGTATAAAGCTGTTATAGTGTCGGCCCCTGTATAAAGCTGTTATAGTGTCGGCTCCTGCATAAAGCTGTTATAGTGTCGGCCCCTGTATAAAGCTGTTATAGTGTCGGCCCCTGTATAAAGCTGTTATAGTGTCGGCTCCTGCATAAAGCTGTTATAGTGTCGGCCCCTGTATAAAGCTGTTATAGTCTCGGCTCCTGTATAAAGCCGTTATAGTGTCGGCCTCTGTATAAAGCTGTTATAGTGTCGGCTCCTGTATAAAGCTGTTATAGTGTCGGCCCCTGTATAAAGCTGTTATAGTGTCGGCACCTGTATAAAGCTGTTATAGTGTCGGCCCCTGTATAAAGCTGTTATAGTGTCGGCTCCTGTATAAAGCTGTTATAGCGTCGGCTCCTGTATAAAGCTGTTATAGTGTCGGCTCCTGTATAAAGCTGTTATAGCGTCGGCTCCTGTATAAAGCTGTTATAGTGTCGGCCCCTGTATAAAGCTGTTATAGTGTCGGCTCCTGTATAAAGCTGTTATAGCGTCGGCTCCTGTATAAAGCTGTTATAGTGTCGGCTCCTGTATAAAGCTGTTATAGCGTCGGCTCCTGTATAAAGCTGTTATAGTGTCGGCCCCTGTATAAAGCTGTTATAGTGTCGGCACCTGTATAAAGCTGTTATAGTGTCGGCCCCTGTATAAAGCTGTTATAGTGTCGGCTCCTGTATAAAGCTGTTATAGCGTCGGCTCCTGTATAAAGCTGTTATAGTGTCGGCCCCTGTATAAAGCTGTTATAGTGTCGGCTCCTGTATAAAGCTGTTATAGTGTCGGCCCCTGTATAAAGCTGTTATAGTGTCGGCCCCTGTATAAAGCTGTTATAGTGTCGGCTCCTGTATAAAGCTGTTATAGTGTCGGCTCCTGTATAAAGCTGTTATAGTGTTGGCTCCTGTATAAAGCTGTTATAGTGTCGGCCCCTGTATAAAGCTGTTATAGTGTCGGCACCTGTATAAAGCTGTTATAGTGTCGGCCCCTGTATAAAGCTGTTATAGTGTCGGCTCCTGTATAAAGCTGTTATAGCGTCGGCTCCTGTATAAAGCTGTTATAGTGTCGGCTCCTGTATAAAGCTGTTATAGTGTCGGCTCCTGTATAAAGCTGTTATAGTGTCGGCCCCTGTATAAAGCTGTTATAGTGTCGGCCCTTGTATAAAGCTGTTATAGCGTCGGCTCCTGTATAAAGCTGTTATAGTGTCGGCTCCTGTATAAAGCTGTTATAGTGTCGGCCCCTGTATAAAGCTGTTATAGTGTCGGCTCCTGTATACAGCTGTTATAGTGTCGGCTCCTGTATAAAGCTGTTATAGTGTCGGCTCCTGTATAAAGCTGTTATAGTGTCGGCCCCTGTATAAAGCTGTTATAGTGTTGGCTCCTGTATAAAGCTGTTATAGTGTCGGCCCCTGTATAAAGCCGTTATAGTGTCGGCTCCTGTATAAAGCTGTTATAGTGTCGGCTCCTGTATAAAGCTGTTATAGTGTCGGCCCCTGTATAAAGCTGTTATAGTGTCGGCCCCTGTATACAGCCGTTATAGTGTCGGCCCCTGTATAAAGCCGTTATAGTGTCGGCTCCTGTATAAAGCTGTTATAGTGTCGGCCCCTGTATAAAGCTGTTATAGTGTCGGCTCCTGTATAAAGCTGTTATAGTGTCGGCTCCTGTATAAAGCCGTTATAGTGTCGGCTCCTGTATAAAGCCGTTATAGTGTCGGCCCCTGTATAAAGCTGTTATAGTGTCGGCCCCTGTATAAAGCCGTTATAGTGTCGGCTCCTGTATAAAGCCGTTATAGTGTCGGCCCCTGTATAAAGCCGTTATAGTGTCGGCCCCTGTATAAAGCTGTTATAGTGTCGGCTCCTGTATAAAGCCGTTATAGTGTCGGCCCCTGTATAAAGCCGTTATAGTGTCGGCTCCTGTATAAAGCTGTTATAGTGTCGGCTCCTGTATAAAGCCGTTATAGTGTCGGCCCCTGTATAAAGCTGTTATAGTGTCGGCTCCTGTATAAAGCCGTTATAGTGTCGGCTCCTGTATAAAGCCGTTATAGTGTCGGCCCCTGTATAAAGCCGTTATAGTGTCGGCTCCTGTATAAAGCTGTTATAGTGTCGGCTCCTGTATAAAGCCGTTATAGTGTCGGCTCCTGTATAAAGCTGTTATAGTGTCGGCTCCTGTATAAAGCCGTTATAGTGTCGGCTCCTGTATAAAGCTGTTATAGTGTCGGCCCCTGTATAAAGCTGTTATAGTGTCGGCTCCTGTATAAAGCTGTTATAGTGTCGGCCCCTGTATACAGCCGTTATAGTGTCGGCCCCTGTATAAAGCCGTTATAGTGTCAGCTCCTGTATAAAGCTGTTATAGTGTCGGCCCCTGTATAAAGCTGTTATAGTGTCGGCTCCTGTATAAAGCTGTTATAGTGTCGGCCCCTGTATAAAGCTGTTATAGTGTCGGCTCCTGTATAAAGCTGTTATAGCGTCGGCTCCTGTATAAAGCTGTTATAGTGTCGGCTCCTGTATAAAGCTGTTATAGCGTCGGCTCCTGTATAAAGCTGTTATAGTGTCGGCCCCTGTATAAAGCTGTTATAGTGTCGGCTCCTGTATAAAGCTGTTATAGCGTCGGCTCCTGTATAAAGCTGTTATAGTGTCGGCTCCTGTATAAAGCTGTTATAGCGTCGGCTCCTGTATAAAGCTGTTATAGTGTCGGCCCCTGTATAAAGCTGTTATAGTGTCGGCACCTGTATAAAGCTGTTATAGTGTCGGCCCCTGTATAAAGCTGTTATAGTGTCGGCTCCTGTATAAAGCTGTTATAGCGTCGGCTCCTGTATAAAGCTGTTATAGTGTCGGCCCCTGTATAAAGCTGTTATAGTGTCGGCTCCTGTATAAAGCTGTTATAGTGTCGGCCCCTGTATAAAGCTGTTATAGTGTCGGCCCCTGTATAAAGCTGTTATAGTGTCGGCTCCTGTATAAAGCTGTTATAGTGTCGGCTCCTGTATAAAGCTGTTATAGTGTTGGCTCCTGTATAAAGCTGTTATAGTGTCGGCCCCTGTATAAAGCTGTTATAGTGTCGGCACCTGTATAAAGCTGTTATAGTGTCGGCCCCTGTATAAAGCTGTTATAGTGTCGGCTCCTGTATAAAGCTGTTATAGCGTCGGCTCCTGTATAAAGCTGTTATAGTGTCGGCTCCTGTATAAAGCTGTTATAGTGTCGGCTCCTGTATAAAGCTGTTATAGTGTCGGCCCCTGTATAAAGCTGTTATAGTGTCGGCCCTTGTATAAAGCTGTTATAGCGTCGGCTCCTGTATAAAGCTGTTATAGTGTCGGCTCCTGTATAAAGCTGTTATAGTGTCGGCCCCTGTATAAAGCTGTTATAGTGTCGGCTCCTGTATACAGCTGTTATAGTGTCGGCTCCTGTATAAAGCTGTTATAGTGTCGGCTCCTGTATAAAGCTGTTATAGTGTCGGCCCCTGTATAAAGCTGTTATAGTGTTGGCTCCTGTATAAAGCTGTTATAGTGTCGGCCCCTGTATAAAGCCGTTATAGTGTCGGCTCCTGTATAAAGCTGTTATAGTGTCGGCTCCTGTATAAAGCTGTTATAGTGTCGGCCCCTGTATAAAGCTGTTATAGTGTCGGCCCCTGTATACAGCCGTTATAGTGTCGGCCCCTGTATAAAGCCGTTATAGTGTCGGCTCCTGTATAAAGCTGTTATAGTGTCGGCTCCTGTATAAAGCTGTTATAGTGTCGGCTCCTGTATAAAGCTGTTATAGTGTCGGCCCCTGTATAAAGCTGTTATAGTGTCGGCCCCTGTATACAGCCGTTATAGTGTCGGCCCCTGTATAAAGCCGTTATAGTGTCGGCCCCTGTATAAAGCTGTTATAGTGTCGGCTCCTGTATAAAGCTGTTATAGTGTCGGCTCCTGTATAAAGCCGTTATAGTGTCGGCTCCTGTATAAAGCCGTTATAGTGTCGGCCCCTGTATAAAGCTGTTATAGTGTCGGCCCCTGTATAAAGCCGTTATAGTGTCGGCTCCTGTATAAAGCCGTTATAGTGTCGGCCCCTGTATAAAGCCGTTATAGTGTCGGCCCCTGTATAAAGCTGTTATAGTGTCGGCTCCTGTATAAAGCCGTTATAGTGTCGGCCCCTGTATAAAGCCGTTATAGTGTCGGCTCCTGTATAAAGCTGTTATAGTGTCGGCTCCTGTATAAAGCTGTTATAGTGTCGGCCCCTGTATAAAGCTGTTATAGTGTCGGCTCCTGTATAAAGCCGTTATAGTGTCGGCTCCTGTATAAAGCCGTTATAGTGTCGGCCCCTGTATAAAGCCGTTATAGTGTCGGCTCCTGTATAAAGCTGTTATAGTGTCGGCTCCTGTATAAAGCCGTTATAGTGTCGGCTCCTGTATAAAGCTGTTATAGTGTCGGCTCCTGTATAAAGCCGTTATAGTGTCGGCTCCTGTATAAAGCTGTTATAGTGTCGGCCCCTGTATAAAGCTGTTATAGTGTCGGCTCCTGTATAAAGCTGTTATAGTGTCGGCCCCTGTATACAGCCGTTATAGTGTCGGCCCCTGTATAAAGCCGTTATAGTGTCAGCTCCTGTATAAAGCTGTTATAGTGTCGGCCCCTGTATAAAGCTGTTATAGTGTCGGCTCCTGTATAAAGCTGTTATAGTGTCGGCCCCTGTATAAAGCTGTTATAGTGTCGGCTACTGTATAAAGCCGTTATAGTGTTGGCCCCTGTATAAAGCTGTTATAGTGTCGGCTTCTGTATAAAGCTGTTATAGTGTCGGCCCTTGTATAAAGCTGTTATAGTGTCGGCTCCTGTATACAGCTGTTATAGTGTCGGCTCCTGTATAAAGCTGTTATAGTGTCGGCCCTTGTATAAAGCTGTTATAGTGTCGGCCCCTGTATAAAGCTGTTATAGTGTCGGCCCCTGTATAAAGCTGTTATAGTGTCGGCCCCTGTATAAAGCTGTTATAGTGTCGGCTCCTGTATAAAGCCGTTATAGCGTCGGCTCCTGTATAAAGCTGTTATAGTGTCGGCTCCTGTATAAAGCTGTTATAGTGTCGGCTCCGGTATAAAGCAGTTATAGTGTCGGCTCCTGTATAAAGCCGTTATAGTGTCGGCTCCTGTATAAAGCTGTTATAGTGTCGGCCCCTGTATAAAGCTGTTATAGTGTCGGTCCCTGTATAAATCTGTTATAGTGTCGGCCCCTGTATAAAGCTGTTATAGTGTCGGCTCCTGTATAAAGCTATTATAGTGTCGGCCCCTGTACAAAGCCGTTATAGTGTCGGCTCCTGTATAAAGCCGTTATAGTGTCGGCTCCTGTATAAATCTGTTATAGGGTCGGCCCCTGTATAAAGCTGTTATAGTGTCGGCTCCTGTATAAAGCTGTTATAGTGTCGGCTCCTGTATAAAGCCGTTATAGTGTCGGCCCCTGTATAAAGCTGTTATAGTGTCGGCCCCTGTATAAAGCCGTTATAGTGTCGGCCCCTGTATAAAGCTGTTATAGTGTCGGCTCCTGTATAAAGCTGTTATAGTGTCGGCTCCTGTATAAAGCTGTTATAGTGTCGGCCCCTGTATAAAGCTGTTATAGTGTCGGCCCCTGTATAAAGCTGTTATAGTGTCGGCCCCTGTATAAAGCTGTTATAGTGTCGGCTCCTGTATAAAGCTGTTATAGTGTCGGCTCCTGTATAAAGCTGTTATAGTGTCGGCCCCTGTATACAGCTGTTATAGTGTCGGCCCCTGTATAAAGCTGTTATAGTGTCGGCCCCTGTATAAAGCTGTTATAGTGTCGGCTCCTGTATAAAGCTGTTATAGTGTCGGCTCCTGTATAAAACCGTTATAGTGTCGGCTCCTGTATAAAGCCGTTATAGTGTCGGCTCCTGTATAAAGCTGTTATAGTGTCGGCCCCTGTATAAAGCTGTTATAGTGTCGGCCCCTGTATAAAGCTGTTATAGTGTCGGCTCCTGTATAAAGCTGTTATAGTGTCGGCTCCTGTATAAAACCGTTATAGTGTCGGCTCCTGTATAAAGCCGTTATAGTGTCGGCCCCTGTATAAAGCTGTTATAGTGTCGGCTCCTGTATAAAGCTGTTATAGTGTCGGCACCTGTATAAAGCTGTTATAGTGTCGGCTCCTGTATAAAGCCGTTATAGTGTCGGCTCCTGTATAAAGCTGTTATAGTGTCGGCCCCTGTATAAAGCTGTTATAGTGTCGGCCCCTGTATAAAGCTGTTATAGTGTCGGCTCCTGTATAAAGCTGTTATAGTGTCGGCACCTGTATAAAGCTGTTATAGTGTCGGCTCCTGTATAAAGCTGTTATAGTGTCGGCTCCTGTATAAATCTGTTATAGGGTCGGCCCCTGTATAAAGCTGTTATAGTGTCGGCTCCTGTATAAAGCTGTTATAGTGTCGGCTCCTGTATAAAGCCGTTATAGTGTCGGCCCCTGTATAAAGCTGTTATAGTGTCGGCCCCTGTATAAAGCCGTTATAGTGTCGGCCCCTGTATAAAGCTGTTATAGTGTCGGCTCCTGTATAAAGCTGTTATAGTGTCGGCTCCTGTATAAAGCTGTTATAGTGTCGGCCCCTGTATAAAGCTGTTATAGTGTCGGCCCCTGTATAAAGCTGTTATAGTGTCGGCCCCTGTATAAAGCTGTTATAGTGTCGGCTCCTGTATAAAGCTGTTATAGTGTCGGCTCCTGTATAAAGCTGTTATAGTGTCGGCCCCTGTATACAGCTGTTATAGTGTCGGCCCCTGTATAAAGCTGTTATAGTGTCGGCCCCTGTATAAAGCTGTTATAGTGTCGGCACCTGTATAAATCTGTTATAGTGTCGGCTCCTGTATAAAGCTGTTATAGTGTCGGCTCCTGTATAAAGCTGTTATAGTGTCGGCCCCTGTATAAAGCTGTTATAGTGTCGGCCCCTGTATAAAGCTGTTATAGTGTCGGCCCCTGTATAAAGCTGTTATAGTGTCGGCCCCTGTATAAGCCGTTATACTGTCGGTCCCTGTATAAAGCTGTTATAGTGTCGGCTCCTGTATAAAGCTGTTATAGTGTCGGCCCCTGTATAAAGCCGTTATACTGTCGGTCCCTGTATAAAGCTGTTATAGTGTCGGCTCCTGTATAAAGCCGTTATACTGTCGGTCCCTGTATAAAGCTGTTATAGTGTCGGCACCTGTATAAAGCTGTTATAGTGTCGGCCCCTGTATAAAGCTGTTATAGTGTCGGCTCCTGTATAAAGGTGTTATAGTGTCGGCTCCTGTATAAAGCCGTTATAGTGTCGGCTCCTGTATAAAGCCGTTATAGTGTCGGCCCCTGTATAAAGCTGTTATAGTGTCGGCCCTGTATAAAGCTGTTATAGTGTCGGCACCTGTATAAAGCTGTTATAGTGTCGGCTCCTGTATAAAGCTGTTATAGTGTCGGCTCCTGTATAAAGCCGTTATAGTGTCGGCCCTTGTATAAAGCTGTTATAGTGTCGGCTCCTGTATAAAGCTGTTATAGTGTTGGCTCCTGTATAAAGCTGTTATAGTGTCGGCCCTTGTATAAAGCTGTTATAGTGTCGGCTCCTGTATAAAGCTGTTATAGTGTTGGCTCCTGTATAAAGCTGTTATAGTGTCGGCTCCTGTATAAAGCTGTTATAGTGTCGGCTCCTGTATAAAGCTGTTATAGTGTCGGCTCCTGTATAAAGCTGTTATAGTGTCAGCCCCTGTATAAAGCTGTTATAGTGTCGGCCCCTGTATAAAGCTGTTATAGTGTCGGCCCCTGTATAAAGCCGTTATAGTGTCGGCCCCTGTATAAAGCTGTTATAGTGTCGGCCCCTGTATAAAGCTGTTATAGTGTCGGCCCCTGTATAAAGCCGTTATATTGTCGGCCCCTGTATAAAGCTGTTATAGTGTCGGCTCCTGTATAAAGCCGTTATAGTGTCGGCTCCTGTATAAAGCTGTTATAGTGTCGGCTCCTGTATAAAGCCGTTATAGTGTCGGCCCCTGTATAAAGCCGTTATAGTGTCGGCCCCTGTATAAAGCTGTTATAGTGTCGGCCCCTGTATAAAGCTGTTATAGTGTCGGCCCCTGTATAAAGCCGTTATAGTGTCGGCCCCTGTATAAAGCTGTTATAGTGTCGGCTCCTGTATAAAGCTGTTATAGTGTCGGCCCCTGTATAAAGCTGTTATAGTGTCGGCCCCTGTATAAAGCCGTTATAGTGTCGGCCCCTGTATAAAGCTGTTATAGTGTCGGCTCCTGTATAAAGCTGTTATAGTGTCGGCCCCTGTATAAAGCTGTTATAGTGTCGGCTCCTGTATAAAGCTGTTATAGTGTCGGCCCCTGTATAAAGCTGTTATAGTGTCGGCCCCTGTATAAAGCTGTTATAGTGTCGGCTCCTGTATAAAGCTGTTATAGTGTCGGCTCCTGTATAAAGCTGTTATAGTGTCGGCCCCTGTATAAAGCTGTTATAGTGTCGGCCCCTGTATAAAGCTGTTATAGTGTCGGCTCCTGTATAAAGCTGTTATAGTGTCGGCCCCTGTATAAAGCTGTTATAGTGTCGGCTCCTGTATAAAGCTGTTATAGTGTCGGCCCCTGTATAAAGCTGTTATAGTGTCGGCCCCTGTATAAAGCTGTTATAGTGTCGGCTCCTGTATAAAGCTGTTATAGTGTCGGCCCCTGTATAAAGCTGTTATAGTGTCGGCTCCTGTATAAAGCTGTTATAGTGTCGGCTCCTGTATAAAGCCGTTATAGTGTCGGCCCCTGTATAAAGCTGTTATAGTGTCGGCCCCTGTATAAAGCTGTTATAGTGTCGGCCCCTGTATAAAGCTGTTATAGTGTCGGCTCCTGTTTAAAGCCGTTATAGTGTCGGCCCCTGTATAAAGCTGTTATAGTGTCGGCTCCTGTATAAAGCTGTTATAGTGTCGGCTCCTGTATAAAGCCGTTATAGTGTCGGCCCTTGTATAAAGCTGTTATAGTGTCGGCTCCTGTATAAAGCTGTTATAGTGTCGGCCCCTGTATAAAGCTGTTATAGTGTCGGCCCCTGTATAAAGCTGTTATAGCGTCGGCTCCTGTATAAAGCTGTTATAGTGTCGGCCCCTGTATAAAGCTGTTATAGTGTCGGCTCCTGTATAAAGCTGTTATAGTGTCGGCCCCTGTATAAAGCTGTTATAGTGTCGGCTCCTGTTTAAAGCCGTTATAGTGTCGGCCCCTGTATAAAGCTGTTATAGTGTCGGCTCCTGTATAAAGCTGTTATAGTGTCGGCCCCTGTATAAAGCTGTTATAGTGTCGGCCCCTGTATAAAGCTGTTATAGTGTCGGCTCCTGTTTAAAGCCGTTATAGTGTCGGCCCCTGTATAAAGCTGTTATAGTGTCGGCTCCTGTTTAAAGCCGTTATAGTGTCGGCCCCTGTATAAAGCTGTTATAGTGTCGGCTCCTGTATAAAGCCGTTATAGGGTCGGCTCCTGTATAAAGCTGTTATAGTGTCGGCCCCTGTATAAAGCCGTTATAGTGTCGGCCCCTGTATAAAGCTGTTATAGTGTCGGCTCCTGTATAAAGCTGTTATAGTGTCGGCCCCTGTATAAAGCTGTTATAGTGTCGGCCCCTGTATAAAGCTGTTATAGTGTCGGCTCCTGTTTAAAGCCGTTATAGTGTCGGCCCCTGTATAAAGCTGTTATAGTGTCGGCTCCTGTATAAAGCCGTTATAGTGTCGGCCCTTGTATAAAGCTGTTATAGTGTCGGCTCCTGTATAAAGCTGTTATAGTGTCGGCTCCTGTATAAAGCTGTTATAGTGTCGGCCCCTGTATAAAGCTGTTATAGTGTCGGCTCCTGTATAAAGCTGTTATAGTGTCGGCCCCTGTATAAAGCTGTTATAGTGTCGGCCCCTGTATAAAGCTGTTATAGCGTCGGCTCCTGTATAAAGCTGTTATAGTGTCGGCCCCTGTATAAAGCTGTTATAGTGTCGGCTCCTGTATAAAGCTGTTATAGTGTCGGCCCCTGTATAAAGCTGTTATAGCGTCGGCTCCTGTATAAAGCTGTTATAGTGTCGGCCCCTGTATAAAGCTGTTATAGTGTCGGCTCCTGTATAAAGCTGTTATAGTGTCGGCCCCTGTATAAAGCTGTTATAGTGTCGGCCCCTGTATAAAGCTGTTATAGCGTCGGCTCCTGTATAAAGCTGTTATAGTGTCGGCCCCTGTATAAAGCTGTTATAGTGTCGGCTCCTGTATAAAGCCGTTATAGTGTCGGCCCCTGTATAAAGCTGTTATAGTGTCGGCTCCTGTATAAAGCTGTTATAGTGTCGGCCCCTGTATAAAGCTGTTATAGTGTCGGCTCCTGTATAAAGCTGTTATAGTGTCGGCCCCTGTATAAAGCTGTTATAGTGTCGGCTCCTGTATAAAGCTGTTATAGTGTCGGCCCCTGTATAAAGCTGTTATAGTGTCGGCCCCTGTATAAAGCTGTTATAGTGTCGGCTCCTGTTTAAAGCCGTTATAGTGTCGGCCCCTGTATAAAGCTGTTATAGTGTCGGCTCCTGTATAAAGCTGTTATAGTGTCGGCCCCTGTATAAAGCTGTTATAGTGTCGGCCCCTGTATAAAGCTGTTATAGTGTCGGCTCCTGTTTAAAGCCGTTATAGTGTCGGCCCCTGTATAAAGCTGTTATAGTGTCGGCTCCTGTTTAAAGCCGTTATAGTGTCGGCCCCTGTATAAAGCTGTTATAGTGTCGGCTCCTGTATAAAGCCGTTATAGGGTCGGCTCCTGTATAAAGCTGTTATAGTGTCGGCCCCTGTATAAAGCCGTTATAGTGTCGGCCCCTGTATAAAGCTGTTATAGTGTCGGCTCCTGTATAAAGCTGTTATAGTGTCGGCCCCTGTATAAAGCTGTTATAGTGTCGGCCCCTGTATAAAGCTGTTATAGTGTCGGCTCCTGTTTAAAGCCGTTATAGTGTCGGCCCCTGTATAAAGCTGTTATAGTGTCGGCTCCTGTATAAAGCCGTTATAGTGTCGGCCCTTGTATAAAGCTGTTATAGTGTCGGCTCCTGTATAAAGCTGTTATAGTGTCGGCCCCTGTATAAAGCTGTTATAGTGTCGGCTCCTGTATAAAGCTGTTATAGTGTCGGCCCCTGTATAAAGCTGTTATAGTGTCGGCCCCTGTATAAAGCTGTTATAGCGTCGGCTCCTGTATAAAGCTGTTATAGTGTCGGCCCCTGTATAAAGCTGTTATAGTGTCGGCTCCTGTATAAAGCTGTTATAGTGTCGGCCCCTGTATAAAGCTGTTATAGCGTCGGCTCCTGTATAAAGCTGTTATAGTGTCGGCCCCTGTATAAAGCTGTTATAGTGTCGGCTCCTGTATAAAGCTGTTATAGTGTCGGCCCCTGTATAAAGCTGTTATAGTGTCGGCCCCTGTATAAAGCTGTTATAGTGTCGGCCCCTGTATAAAGCTGTTATAGTGTCGGCCCCTGTATAAAGCTGTTATAGTGTCGGCCCCTGTATAAAGCTGTTATAGTGTCGGCCCCTGTATAAAGCTGTTATAGTGTCGGCCCCTGTATAAAGCTGTTATAGTGTCGGCTCCTGTATAAAGCTGTTATAGTGTCGGCCCCTGTATAAAGCTGTTATAGTGTCGGCTCCTGTATAAAGCTGTTATAGTGTCGGCCCCTGTATAAAGCTGTTATAGTGTCGGCTCCTGTATAAAGCTGTTATAGTGTCGGCTCCTGTATAAAGCTGTTATAGTGTCGGCCCCTGTATAAAGCAGTTATAGTGTCGGCTCCTGTATAAAGCCGTTATAGTATCGGCTCCTGTATAAAGCCGTTATAGTGTCGGCCCCTGTATAAAGCTGTTATAGTGTCGGCTCCTGTATAAAGCTGTTATAGTGTCGGCTCCTGTATAAAGCTGTTATAGTATCGGCTCCTGTATAAAGCTGTTATAGTGTCGGCTCCTGTATAAAGCTGTTATAGTGTCGGCTCCTGTATAAAGCTGTTATAGTGTCGGCTCCTGTATAAAGCTGTTATAGTGTCGGCCCCTGTATAAAGCTGTTATAGTATCGGCTCCTGTATAAAGCTGTTATAGTGTCGGCTCCTGTATAAAGCTGTTATAGTGTCGGCTCCTGTATAAAGCTGTTATAGTGTCGGCTCCTGTATAAAGCTGTTATAGTGTCGGCTCCTGTATAAAGCTGTTATAGTGTCGGCTCCTGTATAAAGCTGTTATAGTGTCGGCTCCTGTATAAAGCTGTTATAGTGTCGGCCCCTGTATAAAGCTGTTATAGTATCGGCTCCTGTATAAAGCTGTTATAGTGTCGGCTCCTGTATAAAGCTGTTATAGTGTCGGCTCCTGTATAAAGCTGTTATAGTGTCGGCCCCTGTATAAAGCCGTTATAGTGTCGGCTCCTGTATAAAGCTGTTATAGTGTCGGCTCCTGTATAAAGCCGTTATAGTGTCGGCCCCTGTATAAAGCTGTTATAGTGTCGGCTCCTGTATAAAGCTGTTATAGTGTCGGCCCCTGTATAAAGCTGTTATAGTATCGGCTCCTGTATAAAGCTGTTATAGTGTCGGCTCCTGTATAAAGCTGTTATAGTGTCGGCTCCTGTATAAAGCTGTTATAGTGTCGGCTCCTGTATAAAGCTGTTATAGTGTCGGCTCCTGTATAAAGCTGTTATAGTGTCGGCTCCTGTATAAAGCTGTTATAGTGTCGGCCCCTGTATAAAGCTGTTATAGTATCGGCTCCTGTATAAAGCTGTTATAGTGTCGGCTCCTGTATAAAGCTGTTATAGTGTCGGCTCCTGTATAAAGCTGTTATAGTGTCGGCTCCTGTATAAAGCTGTTATAGTGTCGGCTCCTGTATAAAGCTGTTATAGTATCGGCTCCTGTATAAAGCTGTTATAGTGTCGGCTCCTGTATAAAGCTGTTATAGTATCGGCTCCTGTATAAAGCTGTTATAGTGTCGGCTCCTGTATAAAGCTGTTATAGTGTCGGCTCCTGTATAAAGCTGTTATAGTGTCGGCTCCTGTATAAAGCTGTTATAGTGTCGGCCCCTGTATAAAGCTGTTATAGTATCGGCTCCTGTATAAAGCTGTTATAGTGTCGGCTCCTGTATAAAGCTGTTATAGTGTCGGCTCCTGTATAAAGCTGTTATAGTGTCGGCTCCTGTATAAAGCCGTTATAGTGTCGGCCCCTGTATAAAGCTGTTATAGTATCGGCTCCTGTATAAAGCCGTTATAGTGTCGGCTCCTGTATAAAGCCGTTATAGTGTCGGCCCCTGTATAAAGCTGTTATAGTGTCGGCCCCTGTATAAAGCTGTTATAGTGTCGGCTCCTGTATAAAGCTGTTATAGTGTCGGCCCCTGTATAAAGCTGTTATAGTGTCGGCCCCTGTATAAAGCTGTTATAGTGTCGGCTCCTGTATAAAGCTGTTATAGTGTCGACTCCTGTATAAAGCCGTTATAGTGTCGGCTCCTGTATAAAGCTGTTATAGTGTCGACTCCTGTATAAAGCTGTTATAGTGTCGGCTCCTGTATAAAGCTGTTATAGTGTCGGCCCCTGTATAAAGCTGTTATAGTGTCGGCTCCTGTATAAAGCTGTTATAGTGTCGACTCCTGTATAAAGCCGTTATAGTGTCGGCTCCTGTATAAAGCTGTTATAGTGTCGACTCCTGTATAAAGCCGTTATAGTGTCGGCCCCTGTATAAAGCTGTTATAGTGTCGGCCCCTGTATAAAGCTGTTATAGTGTCGGCTCCTGTATAAAGCTGTTATAGTGTCGACTCCTGTATAAAGCCGTTATAGTGTCGGCTCCTGTATAAAGCCGTTATAGTGTCGGCTCCTGTATAAAGCCGTTATAGTGTCGGCTCCTGTATAAAGCCGTTATAGTGTCGGCTCCTGTATAAAGCCGTTATAGTGTCGGCTCCTGTATAAAGCTGTTATAGTGTCGACTCCTGTATAAAGCCGTTATAGTGTCGGCTCCTGTATAAAGCTGTTATAGTGTCGGCCCTTGTATAAAGCTGTTATAGTGTCGGCTCCTGTATAAAGCCGTTATAGTGTCGGCTCCTGTATAAAGCTGTTATAGTGTCGGCTCCTGTATAAAGCTGTTATAGTGTCGGCCCTTGTATAAAGCTGTTATAGTGTCGGCTCCTGTATAAAGCTGTTATAGTGTCGGCCCTTGTATAAAGCTGTTATAGTGTCGGCCCCTGTATAAAGCTGTTATATTGTCGGCCCCTGTATAAACCTGTTATAGTGTCGGCTCCTGTATAAAGCTGTTATAGTGTCGGCTCCTGTATAAAGCTGTTATAGTGTCGCCCCTGTATAAAGCTGTTATAGTGTCGGCCCCTGTATAAAGCTGTTATAGTGTCGGCTCCTGTATAAAGCTGTTATAGTGTCTGCCCCTGTATAAAGCTGTTATAGTGTCGGCCATCTCTACCTCTTGTGGTCGGTATTCCGCAGTCTCTGCTCTGACTGTAGAGAATCCTTTCCTGTTTAGCTGCTGGAATCGCCTTTCTTCCCCTGTAATGAGCCCCCTGGTCCTTAGTGGGGTCTGTGGAAGGAATCAGTCCTGTGCCGTCCTTTGTACTGACCCCACAGATATTTGTGAATCTGGGAATGTTTAGCTGCAAAAGAGAAGACTGAGAGGAGACTTAATAGCCGTCTACAGATATCTGAAGGGCTGTCACACTGCAGAGGGATCGTCCTTATTCTCGTTTGCAGATGGAAAGACTAGAAGCAATGGGATGAAACTGAATGGAGGAGACACAGATTAGATATTAGGAGACACTATGACAGTGAGGAGATCAATGAGTGGAACAGGCGGCCACGAGAGGTGGTGAGTTCCCCTTCAATGGACGTCTTCACACAGAGGCTGGACAGACATCTGTCTGAGAGGATCTAGTGAATCCTGCTTTGAGCCGGGGGTTGGACTCGACGACCCCAGAGGTCCCTTCCGAGGAGAAAATTTTATACATGTAAATGAGATCTCCTCTGAGGCGTCTTTTTTCTAAGATAAACAATCCCAACTTTTCCAAACTCTCATCGTATGAGAGGCCTCCATCCTGTGTAATGTAGGAGAGGCCTCCATCCTGTGTAATGTAGGAGAGGCCTCCATCCTGTGTAATGTAGGAGAGGCCTCCATCCTGTGTAATGTAGGAGAGGCCTCCATCCCGTGTAATGTAGGAGAGGCCTCCATCCTGTGTAATATAGGAGAGGCCTCCATCCTGTGTAATGTAGGAGAGGCCTCCATCCCGTGTAATGTAGGAGAGGCCTCCATCCCATGTAATATAGGAGAGGCCTCCATCCCGTGTAATATAGGAGAGGCCTCCATCCTGTGTAATGTAGGAGAGGCCTCCATCCTGTGTAATGTAGGAGAGGCCTCCATCCTGTGTAATGTAGGAGAGGCCTCCATCCTGTGTAATGTAGGAGAGGCCTCCATCCCGTGTAATGTAGGAGAGGCCTCCATCCCGTGTAATATAGGAGAGGCCTCCATCCCGTGTAATACAGGAGAGGCCTCCATCCTGTGTAATGTAGGAGAGGCCTCCATCCTGTGTAATGTAGGAGAGGCCTCCATCCTGTGTAATGTAGGAGAGGCCTCCATCCTGTGTAATGTAGGAGAGGCCTCCATCCCGTGTAATGTAGGAGAGGCCTCCATCCCGTGTAATATAGGAGAGGCCTCCATCCTGTGTAATGTAGGAGAGGCCTCCATCCCGTGTAATGTATGAGAGGCCTCCATCCCGTGTAATATAGGAGAGGCCTCCATCCCGTGTAATGTAGGAGAGGCCTCCATCCTGTGTAATATAAGAGAGGCCTCCATCCTGTGTAATGTAGGAGAGGCCTCCATCCTGTGTAATATAGGAGAGGCCTCCATCCCGTGTAATATAGGAGAGGCCTCCATCCCGTGTAATATAGGAGAGGCGTCCATCCCCTGTAATAAAGGAGAGGCCTCCATCCCGTGTAATGTAGGAGAGGCCTCCATCCCGTGTAATGTAGGAGAGGCCTCCATCCTGTGTAATGTAGGAGAGGCCTCCATCCCGTGTAATATAGGAGAGGCCTCCATCCCCTGTAATAAAGGAGAGGCCTCCATCCCGTGTAATATAGGAGAGGCCTCCATCCCCTGTAATAAAGTAGAGGCCTCCATCCCGTGTAATGTAGGAGAGGCCTCCATCCTGTGTAATGTAGGAGAGGCCTCCATCCCGTGTAATGTAGGAGAGGCCTCCATCCCGTGTAATGTAGGAGAGGCCTCCATCCCGTGTAATATAGGAGAGGCCTCCATCCCGTGTAATGTAGGAGAGGCCTCCATCCCGTGTAATGTAGGAGAGGCCTCCATCCCGTGTAATATAGCAGAGGCCTCCATCCCGTGTAATGTAGGAGAGGCCTCCGTCCCGTGTAATAGAGGATAGGCCTCCATCCCGTGTAATAGAGGAGAGGCCTTCGTCCCGTGTAATAGAGGAGAGGCCTTCCTCCCGTGTAATAGAAGAGAGGCCTCCGTCCTGTGTAATATAGGAGAGGCCTCCGTCCCGTGTAATGTAGGAGAGGCCTCCATCCTGTGCAATATAGGAGAGGCCTCCATCCCGTGTAATAGAGGAGAGGCCTCCGTCCCGTGTAATGTAGGAGAGGCCTCCATCCTGTGCAATATAGGAGAGGCCTCCATCCCGTGTAATAGAGGAGAGGCCTTAGTCCCGTGTAATATAGGAGAGGCCTCCGTCCCGTGGAATAAAGGAGAGGCCTCCATCCTGTGTAATGTAGGAGAGGCCTCCGTCCCCTGTAATATAGGAGAGGCCTCCATCCCTTGTAATACAGGAGAGGCCTCCATCCTGTGTAATGTAGGAGAGGCCTCCATCCTGTGTAATGTAGGAGAGGCCTCCGTCCCCTGTAATATAGGAGAGGCCTCCATCCCTTGTAATACAGGAGAGGCCTCCATCCTGTGTAATGTAGGAGAGGCCTCCATCCTGTGTAATGTAGGAGAGGCCTCCATCCCGTGTAATAGAGGAGAGGCCTCCATCCCGTGTAATATAGGAGAGGCCTCCATCCCGTGTAATGTAGGAGAGGCCTCCATCCTGTGTAATGTAGGAGAGGCCTCCATCCCGTGTAATAGAGGAGAGGCCTCCATCCCGTGTAATATAGGAGAGGCCTCCATCCCGTGTAATAGAGGAGAGGCCTCCATCCTGTGTAATATAGGAGAGGCCTCCATCCCGTGTAATGTAGGGGAGGCCTCCATCCCTTGTAATACAGGAGAGGCCTCCATCCCTTGTAATACAGGAGAGGCCTCCATCCCTTGTAATACAGGAGAGGCCTCCATCCCGTGTAATGTAGGAGAGGCCTCCATCCCGTGTACTCATGAATTGCGCCGTGTGTGGATACTGACCCTGTGAACCCCTAATACCAGGCCAGGCTATGGTTTACCTTGTACGCCTTGGTATGGTGAGCTCCGTTAGTATATAGGGGCGTCATTGGCCTACTGCATATCTATTTATGACACCATCTAACTTAATTCTGTGGGGTTCTCTTGACGTACCTTGGACATCCTAGATAACCCTATAGGATATATTGGGGACATTGCGCCCTTTTTTGAATATTGGTATTATTTTTTGGTATACCGACTATCATCCTAACATTGAATAATGATGTAAAATGTTTCATTAAGTTGTTAATTTACAGGTGTTAGGGCTCCATTCTTATACAGGGTCTTATAGGATCCAACAGGGTCAGTCCTCATTGAGCGGGGGCGCCACATCGTCTACATTAGGGTGCCAACCTCAGCAGAAAGGTAGGGGCCCCTTAGGGTGGAACTAGGGACCACAGAGCCCGCTCCCTAACTATACGACCTTGGCAATTTGTTAAGTATACATGTTTGTCTGGTAAGTCTCATATTTCTGAGTCAATTTTTTTAAACAATTAATAAGGACGATCTTATGGGCTTTTTTGTCTAGTTTTGCAGTATCAGAAGGACCTAGTCGAACAATTAGTGCAAAAATTCCCATCTGACAACGCTGGCGGCAGAGGTCATAGATCCTTGGACAACCAAGGAACAGATACAAGGGAGACACACACCAGGTCCAACAAAGGCAAGAGAACACTGTCAAAGGTGTGGGACACTTTCATCAGACCCTCCCAGCGCCCAGGCCCTGATGCGCACGGTACTCTGACAAGGAGGGAAACGTTTTGGAAGATACTGAAGGACTGACTACCTTGCCAACCGTACCAGCATCCTCAGAGATTCCTCTGTGTATATAAGAAGATGAAAGCCCAGACCTGAACCCAAGGAACACTCTGTGGTGACCTGAAGAGGGCGCTGTACTCAGGAGATGCTCCCGCTATCTGACAGATGTGGAGCGGCTGCAAGGAGGAGCCGGCAAAGATCGCCAATTCTAGATGTGCCGAGTGATAGACCCCGACCCAAAAAGACTGAACGCTGACAGGGAACTGCAACACAGTATTAGTGGGAGGGTGTGCAGATTTATGCAACCGCATTATTTTACTTCTTTTTTTTTCTTTTCCACTCAAAAAGATTTCAGTTTGTTTCCCTCAGGATTTGTACAGATTATGGCGACATTAAAGGGGGAAAAAGTCCAGAAATGTTCCTTCTTTGTAAGAGATTTGTATACGACAAAAACTTGGGATTTTATAGGGGCGTGCAGACTTTTATATCCATTGTATATACGTATACAGATAGGAGGCGCTCAGGGTCACAATGTGTCACTTACAAATATGGAGAGAACGACCGGCCCCCGGATTATCCACCAGACGCTGGCGTTGGCGTTAATGTTCCAGCAGCTGAAAGAAACAGAAGCCAAAATCAGACACAACCTGCACCCGAGGCGGCACCCTCACAGCGTCCGCTACCTGCAGTGTGATCATGGGGACGCCACCCACATCAATGTCCACACAAACAGGGGTAAGCAGATGTCTGTTATATCAGTATTATGGGGGATTCTGGGTAATATAGTAGATGCCGGTATAATGGAGGATTCTGGGTAATATTGCAGATGCCGGTATAATGGGGGATTCTGGGTAACATTGCAGATGCCGGTATAATGGGGGATTCTGGGTAATATTGCAGATGCCAGTATAATGGGGGATTCTGGGTAATATAGTAGATACCAGTATAATGGGGGATTCTGGGTAATATAGTAGATGCCGGTATAATGGAGGATTCTGGGTAATATAGTAGATGCCGGTATAATGGAGGATTCTGGGTAATATAGTAGATGCCGGTATAATGGGGGATTCTGGGTAATATAGTAGATGCCGGTATAATGGAGGATTCTGGGTAATATAGTAGATGCCGGTATAATGGGGGATTCTGGGTAATATAGTAGATGCCGGTATAATGGGGGATTCTGGGTAATATTGTAGATGCCGGTATAATGGGGGATTCTGGGTAATATAGTAGATGCCGGTATAATGGAGGATTCTGGGTAATATAGTAGATACCGGTATAATGGGGGATTCTGGGTAATATTGTAGATGCCGGTATAATGGGGGATTCTGGGTAATATAGCAGATGCCGGTATAATGGGGGATTCTGGGTAATATTGTAGATGCCGGTATAATGGGGGATTCTGGGTAATATAGTAGATGCCGGTATAATGGGGGATTCTGGGTAATATAGCAGATGCCAGTATAATGGGGGATTCTGGGTAATATAGTAGATGCCGGTATAATGGGGGATTCTGGGTAATATAGTAGATGCCGGTATAATGGGGGATTCTGGGTAATATAGTAGATGCCGGTATAATGGGGGATTCTGGGTAATATAGTAGATGTCGGTATAATGGGGGATTCTGGGTAATATAGCAGATGCCGGTATAATGGGGGATTCTGGGTAATATAGTAGATGCTGGTATAATGGGGGATTCTGGGTAATATAGTAGATGCTGGTATAATGGGGGATTCTGGGTAATATAGTAGATGCCGATATAATGGGGGATTCTGGGTAATATTGTAGATGCCGTTATAATTGGGGATTCTGAGTAATATAGTAGATGCTGGTATAATGGGGGATTCTGGGTAATATAGTAGATGCTGGTATAATGGGGGATTCTGGGTAATATAGTAGATACCAGTATTATGGGGGATTCTGGGTAATATAGTAGATGCCGGTATAATGGGGGATTCTGGGTAATATAGTAGATACCAGTATTATGGGGGATTCTGGGTAATATAGTAGATGCCGGTATAATGGGGGATTCTGGGTAATATTGTAGATGCCGGTATAATGGGGAATTCTGGGTAATATAGTAGATGCTGTTATAATGGGGGATTCTGGGTAATATAGTAGATGCCGGTATAATGGAGGATTCTGGGTAATATAGTAGACGCTGGTATAATGGGGGATTTTGGGTAATATAGTAGATACCAGTATTATGGGGGATTCTGGGTAATATAGTAGATGCCGGTATTATGGGGGATTCTGGATAATATAGTAGATACCAGTATTATGGGGGATTCTGGGTAATATAGTAGATGCCGGTATAATGGAGGATTCTGGGTAATATAGTAGATGCCGGTATTATGGGGGATTCTGGATAATATAGTAGATACCGGTATTATGGGGGATTCTGGGTAATATAGTAGATACCAGTATTATGGGGGATTCTGGGCAATATAGTAGATGCCAGTATAATGGGGGATTCTGGGTAATACAGTAGATGCCGGTATAATGGAGGATTCTGGGTAATATAGTAGATGCTGGTATTATGGGTGATTCTGGGTAATATAGTAGATACCAGTATTATGGGGGATTCTGGGTAATATTGTAGATGCCGGTATAATGGGGGATTCTGGGTAATATAGCAGATGCCGGTATAATGGGGGATTCTGGGTAATATAGTAGATACCGGTATAATAGAGGATTCAGGGTAATATAGTAGATGCCGGTATAATGGGGGATTCTGGGTAATATAGCAGATGCCGGTATAATGGGGGATTCTGGGTAATATAGTAGATACCAGTATAATGGAGGATTCTGGGTAATATAGTAGATGCCGGTATAGTGGAGGATTCTGGGTAATATTGTAGATGCCGGTATAATGGAGGATTCTGGGTAATATTGTAGATGCCGGTATAATGGAGGATCCTGGGTAATATAGTAGGTGTCGGTATAATGGAGGATTCTGGGTAATATAGTAGAAACCGGTATAATGGGGGATTCTGGGTAATATAGCAGATGCCGGTATAATGGGGGATTCTGGGTAATATAGTAGATGCTGGTATAATGGGGGATTCTGGATAATATAGTAGATGCCGGTATAATGGGGGATTCTGGGTAATATAGTAGATGCCAGTATAATGGGGGATTTTGGGTAATATAGTAGATGCTGGTATAATGGGGGATTCTGGGTAATATAGTAGATGCCGGTATAATGGAGGATTCTGGGTAATATAGTAGATACCAGTATTATGGGGGATTCTGGGTAATATAGTAGATGCCGGTATAATGGGCGATTCTGGATAATATAGTAGATGCCGGTATAATGGGGGATTCTGGGTAATATAGTAGATACCGGTATAATGGGGGATTCTGGGTAATATAGTAGATGCCGGTATAATGGGGGATTCTGGGTAATATTGTAGATGCTGGCATAATGGAGGATTCTGGGTAATATAGTAGATACCAGTATTATGGGGGATTCTGGGTAATATAGTAGATGCTGGTATAATGGGGGATTCTGGATAATATAGTAAATGCTGGTATAATGGGGGATTCTGGGTAATAATGTAGATGCTGGTATAATGGAGGATTCTGGGTAATATAGTAGATGCTGGTATTATGGGGGATTCTGGGTAATATTGTAGATGCCGGTATAATGGAGGATTCTGGGTAATATAGTAGATACCAGTATTATGGGGGATTCTGGGTAATATAGTAGATGCCGGAATAATAAGGGATTCTGGGTAATATAGTAGATGCCGGTATAATGGGGGATTCTGGGTAATATAGTAGATACCAGTATTATGGGGGATTCTGGGTAATATAGTAGATGCCGGTATAATGGGGGATTCTGGGTAATATAGTAGATGCCGGCATAATGGGGGATTCTGGATAATATAGTAGATGCCGGTATAATGGAGGATTCTGGGTAATATAGTAGATGCCAGTATAATGGGGATTCTGGGTAATATAGTAGATACCGGTATAATGGGGGATTCTGGGTAATATAGTAGATGCCGGTATAATGGGGGATTCTGGGTAATATAGTAGATGCCGGTATAATGGGGGATTCTGGGTAATATTGTAGATGCCGGTATAATGGGGGATTCTGGGTAATATAGTAGATACCGGTATAATGGGGGATTCTGGGTAATATAGTAGATGCCGGTATAATGGGGGATTCTGGGTAATATAGTAGATACCGGTATAATGGGGGATTCTGGGTAATATAGTAGATGCCGGTATAATGGGGGATTCTGGGTAATATAGTAGATGCCGGTATAATGGGGGATTCTGGGTAATATAGTAGATGCCGGTATAATGGGGGATTCTGGGTAATATAGTAGATACCGGTATAATGGGGGATTCTGGGTAATATAGTAGATGCCGGTATAATGGGGGATTCTGGGTAATATTGTAGATACCAGTATTATTGGGGATTCTGGGTAATATAGTAGATGCCGGTATAATGGGGGATTCTGGGTAATATAGTAGATGGCGGTATAATGGGGGATTCTGGGTTATATAATAGATACCAGTATTATGGGGGATTCTGGGTAATATAGTAGATGCCGGTATAATGGGGGATTCTGGGTAATATAGTAGATGCCGGTATAATGGGGGATTCTGGATAATATAGTAGATGCCGGTATAATGGGGGATTCTGAGTAATATAGTAGATGCCGGTATAATGGGGGATTCTGGGTAATATAGTAGATGCCGGTATAATGGGGGATTCTGGGTAATATAGTAGATGCCGGTATAATGGGGGATTCTGGATAATATAGTAGATGCTGGTATTATGGGGGATTCTGGGTAATATAGTAGATGCCGGTATAATGGGGGATTCTGGGTAATATAGTAGATACCGGTATAATGGGGGATTCTGGGTAATATAGTAGATGCCGGTATAATGGGGGATTCTGGGTAATATAGTAGATGCCGGTATAATGAGGTATTCTGGGTAATATAGTAGATGCCGGTATAATGGAGGATTCTGGGTAATATAGTAGATACCGGTATAATGGGGGATTCTGGGTAATATAGTAGATGCCGGTATAATGGGGGATTCTGGTTAATATTGTAGATACCAGTATTATGGGGGATTCTGGGTAATATAGTAGATGCCGTTATAATGGGGGATTCTGGGTAATATACTAGATGCCGGTATAATGGGGGATTCTGGGTAATATAGTAGATGCCGGTATAATGGGGGATTCTGGGTAATATAGTAGATGCTGGTATAATGGGGGATTCTGGGTAATATAGAAGATGCGGGTATAATGGGGGATTCTGGGTAATATAGAAGATGCCGGTATAATGGGGGATTCTGGGTAATATAGTAGATACCAGTATTATGGGAGATTTTGGGTAATATAGTAGATGCCGGTATTATGGGGGATTCTGGGTAATATTGTAGATGCCGGTAGAATGGGGGATTCTGGGTAATATAGTAGATGTCGGTATAATGGAGGATTCTGGGTAATATAGTAGATGCCGGTATAATGGAGGATTCTGGGTAATATAGTAGATGCCGGTATAATGGAGGATTCTGGGTAATATAGTAGATGCCGGTATAATGGAGGATTCTGGGTAATATAGTAGATGCCGGTATACACTAAGGTTAGTTACCGGTAACCAGTTTTTCCCTTCACCCATGACAGCACACCTGAGAGGGATCCGCCCCACCAAGGACAGGAAACCGTCTGAAATAAAAGGGCGGTTCCTCTCCCCCGATTCAGTTGGTTACAGAGAATGAGAGGACCTCCATAAAAAGGTATACACATAACCAACACCTACATCACACAAGCACCCAAACTATAGTGCACACACATATGGTGAGAAAAAAGGGGAGGAATATACAGGTGCTGTCATGGGGTCTGGAAAAACTGGTAATGGGTAAGTTATCTTAGTGTTTTCCCTTCACCCATGACAGCAATCCTGAGAGACTTTTGGAGAATGTGAAATACCTTAGGGAGGGACCATCGCTTGAACACCTTTCTCCCAAAGGTAAGGTCAGCAGAGGAGGACAGATCCAACCTATAGTGCTTAAAGAAGGTGGATATGCAATGCCCCAAAACTGCTGTGTATGTGCCTTTAAGATGTAGCAGAGCCAGCAGCTACCTCATTATGTGGGCATAATGTTTACATTCCCCTTTGCAGAAAGGGAGAACCAGGTGATGGCGCTGTCTTTGCCACTAAGTGAGAGCAAGGTGCAGGAACTTCAGGTTGCTCGTAAGTAAAAGAAAATTTTTTATTCACACTAATATAAAACAATAAAACCTCCATACACAACGCATTTCAGCTGTTTGCAGCCTTCTTCAGGGGTATGGAAAAAATGAATTTGATCCTTCTTTTATAGCCCTTTGTCAGAGTGAGAGAGGAAGGGGATACAAGAAGAGGAGGAGGAAGAGGAGAAGGAAGAGGAGTAGGAAGAGGAGGAGGAGGAGGAAGAAGAGGAGGAAGAGGAGGAGGAAGAGGAGGAGTGCTTCATCCTGCATTGTTCTCAGTTTTTTTCCATATACATATAAAAAAAACAAAAAAAAAACATAAAAACATATAAATATTATATATAAAATAACAAATAACAAACCTTTCTTGTAAGAAACATGTCAATCTGATTAACATCCCATTATCTAGAAAGCTAAAAAGTATCAGTTCAACAAAAATACACAACTGTTCTTTTTGTGTTAAAAATATTGAATAAATAAATAATGAAAAAAAAAAAAAAAAAATATATATATACGCTAGCTATTGAACCCGTTCTACGCCCAGGTGGCGAGCATTTTTTATTGGTATATGGTCTCCCATGCTGGTATGTGCTGCACCCCTCCTGGTATTTGTGCTGCCCCCATCCTGTCCCCACTATCCTATCCTGGTATGCATGGCTCCCCTCATCCCCATCCTGGTATGCATGGCACCCCTCATCCCTATCCTGGTATGCATGGCACCCCTCACCCCCAATCCTGGTATGCATGGCACCCCTCACCCCCAATCCTGGCATGCATGGCACCCCTCACCTACAATCCTGGTATGCATGGCACCCCTCATCCCCAATCCTGGTATGCGTGGCACCCCTCACCCCTATCCTAGTATGCATGGTACCCCATCCCACATCCCCATCCTGGTATGCATGGCCCCTCATCCGAATCCTGATATGCATGGCACCCCTCATCCCCAATCCTGGTATGCATGCCACCCCTCATCCCCAATCCCGGTATGCATGTCACCCCTCATCCCCAATCCCGGTATGCATGGCACCCCTCATTCCCAATCCCGGTATGCATGTCACCCCTCATCCCCAATCCCGGTATGCATGGCACCCCTCATCCCCAATCCCGGTATGCATGGCACCCCTCATCCCCAATCCCGGTATGCATGGCACCCCTCATCCCCAATCCTGGTATGCATGGCACCCCTCATCCCCAATCCCGGTATGCATGGCACCCCTCATCCCCAATCCCGGTATGCATGGCACCCCTCATCCCCAATCCCGGTATGCATGGGATCCCTCATCCCCAATCCCGGTATGCATGGCTCCCTCATCCCCAATCCTGGTATACATGGCTCCCTCATCCCCAATCCTAGAATGCATGATACCCCTCATCTCCAATCCTGGTATGCATGATACCCCTCATCCCCAATTCTGGTATGCATGGCACCCCTCATCTCCAATCCTGGTATGCATGGCACCCCTCATCTCCAATCCTGGTATGCATGGCACCCCTCATCCCCAATCCTGGTATGCGTGGCACCCCTCACCCCTATCCTAGTATGCATGGTACCTCATCCCTCATCCCCATCCTGGTATGCATGGTACCCCATCCCACATCCCCATCCTGGTATGCATGGCCCCTCATCCGAATCCTGATATGCATGGCACCCCTCATCCCCAATCCTGGTATGCATGCCACCCCTCATCCCCAATCCCGGTATGCATGTCACCCCTCATCCCCAATCCCGGTATGCATGGCACCCCTCATCCCCAATCCCGGTATGCATGGCACCCCTCATCCCCAATCCCGGTATGCATGTCACCCCTCATCCCCAATCCCGGTATGCATGGCACCCCTCATCCCCAATCCCGGTATGCATGGCACCCCTCATCCCCAATCCCGGTATGCATGGCACCCCTCATCCCCAATCCTGGTATGCATGGCACCCCTCATCCCCAATCCCGGTATGCATGGCACCCCTCATCCCCAATCCCGGTATGCATGGCACCCCTCATCCCCAATCCCGGTATGCATGGCACCCCTCATCCCCAATCCCGGTATGCATGGGATCCCTCATCCCCAATCCTGGTATGCATGGCTCCCTCATCCCCAATCCTGGTATACATGGCTCCCTCATCCCCAATCCTAGAATGCATGATACCCCTCATCTCCAATCCTGGTATGCATGATACCCCTCATCCCCAATTCTGGTATGCATGGCACCCCTCATCTCCAATCCTGGTATGCATGGCACCCCTCATCTCCAATCCTGGTATGCATGGCTCCCTCATCCCCAATCCTGATATGCATGGTACCCCTCATCCCCAATCCTGGTATGCATGGTACCCCCTCATCCTCGAATCCTGGTAAGTATGGTCCCCTCACCCCCCAATCCTGGTATGTGTGGCCCCCTCATCCCTTTCACACTGTACACACATACAAAAAAAATAAACACTTATACTCACCTTTCTTCCCTGTGCTCCAGCGCTGCTGCGTCCTCTTCTGCCGGAGGCCGGGGAGGAGTGCGGGCCGGAGCATCGTGCTGTCCGGCGCCATTTTACTGAAGACACACTGCAAAAGTGTCTTCAGTAAAATGGCCCCGGATAACGCTATGCGCATGCACAGATCCGACGCCTCACTCCTGTCCCGGTCTCCAGCGAAGAGATGCGCCATGGCATGGCCGGTTAGGTAAGTATGGCGCCGGAGATCGCGGTATGTGTTCAGTGTCTACGTATACTGTGATCTCCGGCGCCATACACCTCCTCTTACCTGTAACGGCTGGATGTGGTCTTCTGTCTGGAGCCGGACTGCGCGTCGTGCATGCGAAGTCTATAAAGGCTTCAGACAGAGGGACGCAGCCCCCGTTATATTATATATACAGTATATATAAATGAATTTATTTTTCTCTCTTTTTTCCCTTTCCTTTCTTGAATTTGAATTGGGAACAGATACATAAACGGGGAATGTTTATACGTACTTTGGTACTTTGCTAATTAGATTTAGGACTTTACATTACAAATACTCATATTTTACGAAAAAACAGAGATCCATAATAAAACTTATTTGTGATGATGATGAAACTTGTTGTAGTTTCTCGTTCAGACCATCCGGAGATGATTCTTTAGTGTTCAATGTCTCTTTTCCGTTCAGTGATTCTATACTGATACGTTCCAGTGGTGTAACCTCGACCACATCAAAGTTTTTCTTCTGCTTCATCACTAGATGTCTAGAAAGACTTTGTTTCAAGAAACCCTTTTTGACATTCTGTCTGTGGCCATTGATGCGTGATCTCAGAGTCTGGGTGGTCGACCCACGTATTGTAGAGCAAAAAAAAGGAGCATGGACGGCACCTCCAAAAAATCATACACTTGATCTAACGCTTCTCAGCAAAAATATCTATAACTGAATATGAGGATCTTAGTGTAACATTCTGATCAGACTGTATGAAGCCCCCTGCCACGTCACGGCAAACCTCATAGTAGGTCCTAACATTTCCTGCCTGAGCGGGAGCGAAGCCGCGCACCAACCACCGCCGCAGCGACAATGCATCAGCAGGGCGGGCGGCCGGTGCCTCACAGCACCCATGCTGCAAGACCGAGACCCCATGACTCCAGGCCACGTATTGCAGACCACTCGCAGGTCACCACATGAATCACGTGATCGGAGTTGCACGTTACATTTTGTGACATCTTGTGTTTTTCTCCCGCACTATTACAATTCATTTCTTTATCTCCATGATTTATAATCAGCAGCAGCAGCATTTTTTTAGGAAGCATTTAGCGACTCCCCCTCCTCTTTATAAACCGATGAATCAACACTGATTTTTTGGGGTCTTTTTTTCTTCAGTTTACTTGGAGCTATCATGTTTTTTACCGTTGTGCCCCTTCTGAAAGTAATTTGTGGTTCTTTTGGTAAAATTGTTTTTAATATAGGCTCCTTTTGCAATAAGTCCCAAGATTTCTTTAAAGTGTTGCGGATATACTGATCACCCCGGTTATATGCCGTAATGAAATAGTGTCTCCAGAGGTTTTTATCCTCCTTACTTTCTTCTCCCTTCTTATTTTGCTTATTGAGACAATCCAATTGCGTTAAATTTACATTTTTTTGGAGAGCTGTTTCCACAATTCCCATGGGATATCTCTTTTTTCTTTGAACTTTTTTCAAGAAATTTTGATTGATTTATGTCATCAGATGTTAAGGTGCAATGTCTCCTGATTCAGTGAAATTGACTTGATGGGATATTCTTTTTCCATTTCAGGAAATGAGCACTATTGAAATCTAAATACCCATTTCCATCGAGTGTTTTGAACTGTGTTTTGCTCATGATGGTCTTATCCATATGGAATAATTCCAGATCTAGATATATCATTTTGTCACTCGCTATATGAGCTGTGAATGTGAGACCCCATTCATTGGCATTGAGACCAATCCTGTCTCAGGATTCAGTCCCGCTTCACCAGGTCGGCCGCAGTCTTTTGCAGTTCATCCATACTACATTACATGAGTGATATCTACTGTAAATTCCACAATAGCGCAGAAACCGGCGAATCGCTCCACACAGAATACTGGCCCCCATATAATGCTCCATAGAGGATACTGGCCCCCATATAACGCTCCATACGGAATGCTGGCCCCCATATAAGACCCCATACGGAATACTGGCCCCCATATAAGGCCCCATAAGGAATACTGGCCCCCATATAAGGCCCCATACGGAATACTGACCCCCATATAAGGCTCCATGTGGAATACTGACCCCCATATAAGGCTCCATGCGGAATACTAACCCCCATATAAGGCTCCATACGGAATTCTGGCCCCCATATAAGGCTCCATACGGAATACTGGCCCCCCATATAAGGCTCCATACGGAATACTGGCTTCCATATAAGGCTCCATACGGAATACTGGCCCCCATATAAGGCTCCATACAGAGTACTGGCCCCCATATAACGCTCCATACAGGATACTGGTCCCCTTATAAAGCTCCATACAGGATACTGGCCCCCATATAAGGCTCCATACAGGATACCGGTCCCCTTATAACGCTCCATACAGGATACTGGCCCCCATATAATGCTGCATGCAGGCTGTTACCCCCCACATAATGCCCCATACAGGCTGTTCCCCCCTTATAATGCTCCATGCAGGCTGTTACCCCCCACATAATGCCCCATACAGGCCCCCCCTTTTAATGCTCCATGCAGGCTGTTACCCCCCACATAATGCCCCATACAGGCTGCCCCCCCCCCCCTTATAATGCTCCATGCAGGCTGTTCCCCCCCACATAATGCCCCATACAGGCCCCCCCTTTTAAGGCTCCATGCAGGCTGTCCCCCCCCCACATAATGCCCCATACAGGCCCCCCCCTTTAATGCTCCATGCAGGCTGTTACTCCCCACATAATGCCACATGCAGGCTGCCCCCCCCCTTTATAATGCCCCATGCAGGCTGTCACCCCTCCTCTTTATAATGCCCCATGCAGGATGCCCCCCCCTCTTTATAATGCCCCATGCAGGCTGTTCCCCACCTTATAATGCCCCATGCAGGCTGTTCCCCCTCCTCATTATAATGCCCCATGCAGGAATCCCCCCCCTCTTTATAATGCCCCATGCAGGCTGTTCCACACCTTATAATGCCCCATGCAGGATGTCCCCCCCTCTCTTTATAAAGCCCCATGCAGGATGGCCCCCCCTCTCTTTATAATGCCCCATGCAGGATGTCCCCCCCCCTCTCTTTATAATGCCCCATGCAGGATGTCCCCCCCCTCTCTTTATACTGCCCCATGCAGGATGTCCCCCCCCCTCTTTATAATGCCCCATGCAGGATGGCCCCCCTTCTCTTTATACTGCCCCATGCAGGATGTCCCCCCCTCTCTTTATAATGCCCCATGCAGGATGTCCCCCCCTCTCTTTATAATGCCCCATGCAGGATGTCCCCCCCTCTCTTTATAATGCCCCATGCAGGATGTCCCCCCCTCTCTTTATAATGCCCCATGCAGGATGTCCCCCCCTCTCTTTATAATGCCCCATGCAGGATGTCCCCCCCTCTCTTTATAATGCCCCATGCAGGATGTCCCCCCCTCTCTTTATAATGCCCCATGCAGGATGTCCCCCCCTCTCTTTATAATGCCCCATGCAGGATGTCCCCCCCTCTCTTTATAATGCCCCATGCAGGATGGCCCCCCTTCTCTTTATACTGCCCCATGCAGGATGTCCCCCCCTCTCTTTATAATGCCCCATGCAGGATGTCCCCCCCTCTCTTTATAATGCCCCATGCAGGATGTCCCCCCCTCTCTTTATAATGCCCCATGCAGGATGTCCCCCCCTCTCTTTATAATGCCCCATGCAGGATGTCCCCCCCTCTCTTTATACTGCCCCATTCAGGATGCCCCCCCCTCTCTTTATAATGCCCCATGCAGGATACCCCCCCTCTCTTTATACTGCCCCATTCAGGATGTCCCCCCCTCTCTTTATAATGCCCCATGCAGGATGTGCCCCCCTCTCTTTATACTGCCCCATGCAGGATGTCCCCCCCTCTCTTTATAATGCCCCATGCAGGATGTCCCCCCTCTCTTTATACTGCCCCATGCAGGATGTCCCCCCCTCTCTTTATAATGCCCCATGCAGGATGTGCCCCCCTCTCTTTATAATGCCCCATGCAGGATGTCCCCCCCTCTTTATACTGCCCCATGCAGGATGTCCCCCCCTCTCTTTATAATGCCCCATGCAGGATGTCCCCCCCTCTCTTTATAATGCCCCATGCAGGATGTCCCCCCCTCTCTTTATAATGCCCCATGCAGGATGTCCCCCCCTCTCTTTATAATGCCCCATGCAGGATGTCCCCCCTCTCTTTATAATGCCCCATGCAGGATGTCCCCCCTCTCTTTATAATGCCCCATGCAGGATGTGCCCCCCTCTCTTTATACTGCCCCATGCAGGATGCCCCCCCCCCTCTATATAATGCCCCATGCAGGATGTCCCCCCCTCCTTTATAATGCCCCATGCAGGATGTCCCCCCCTCTCTTTATACTGCCCCATGCAGGATGTGCCCCCCTCTCTTTATACTGCCCCATGCAGGATGTCCCCCCCTCTCTTTATAATGCCCCATGCAGGATGTCCCCCCCTCTCTTTATAATGCCCCATGCAGGATACCCCCCCTCTCTTTATACTGCCCCATGCAGGATGTCCCCCCCTCTCTTTATAATGCCCCATGCAGGATGTCCCCCCCTCTCTTTATACTGCCCCATGCAGGATGTGCCCCCCTCTCTTTATAATGCCCCATGCAGGATGTCCCCCCCTCTTTATAATGCCCCATGCAGGATGGCCCCCCTTCTCTTTATACTGCCCCATGCAGGATGTCCCCCCCTCTCTTTATAATGCCCCATGCAGGATGTCCCCCCCTCCTTTATAATGCCCCATGCAGGATGTCCCCCCCTCTCTTTATACTGCCCCATGCAGGATGTGCCCCCCTCTCTTTATACTGCCCCATGCAGGATGTCCCCCCCTCTCTTTATAATGCCCCATGCAGGATGTCCCCCCCTCTCTTTATAATGCCCCATGCAGGATACCCCCCCTCTCTTTATACTGCCCCATGCAGGATGTCCCCCCCTCTCTTTATAATGCCCCATGCAGGATGTCCCCCCCTCTCTTTATACTGCCCCATGCAGGATGTGCCCCCCTCTCTTTATAATGCCCCATGCAGGATGTCCCCCCCTCTTTATACTGCCCCATGCAGGATGTGCCCCCCTCTCTTTATAATGCCCCATGCAGGATGTCCCCCCTCTCTTTATAATGCCCCATGCAGGATGTGCCCCCCTCTCTTTATACTGCCCCATGCAGGATGCCCCCCCCCCTCTATATAATGCCCCATGCAGGATGTCCCCCCCTCCTTTATAATGCCCCATGCAGGATGTCCCCCCCTCTCTTTATACTGCCCCATGCAGGATGTGCCCCCCTCTCTTTATACTGCCCCATGCAGGATGTCCCCCCCTCTCTTTATAATGCCCCATGCAGGATGTCCCCCCCTCTCTTTATAATGCCCCATGCAGGATACCCCCCCTCTCTTTATACTGCCCCATGCAGGATGTCCCCCCCTCTCTTTATAATGCCCCATGCAGGATGTCCCCCCCTCTCTTTATACTGCCCCATGCAGGATGTGCCCCCCTCTCTTTATAATGCCCCATGCAGGATGTCCCCCCCTCTTTATAATGCCCCATGCAGGATGGCCCCCCTTCTCTTTATACTGCCCCATGCAGGATGTCCCCCCCTCTCTTTATAATGCCCCATGCAGGATGTCCCCCCCTCTCTTTATAATGCCCCATGCAGGATGTCCCCCCCTCTCTTTATAATGCCCCATGCAGGATGTCCCCCCCTCTCTTTATACTGCCCCATGCAGGATGTGCCCCCCTCTCTTTATACTGCCCCATGCAGGATGTCCCCCCCTCTCTTTATACTGCCCCATGCAGGATGTCCCCCCCTCTCTTTATAATGCCCCATGCAGGATGTGCCCCCCTCTCTTTATACTGCCCCATGCAGGATGTGCCCCCCTCTCTTTATACTGCCCCATGCAGGATGTGCCCCCCTCTCTTTATAATGCCCCATGCAGGATGTGCCCCCCTCTCTTTATAATGCCCCATGCAGGATACCCCCCCTCTCTTTATACTGCCCCATGCAGGATGTCCCCCCCTCTCTTTATACTGCCCCATGCAGGATGTCCCCCCCTCTCTTTATAATGCCCCATGCAGGATGTCCCCCCCCTCTCTTTATAATGCCCCATGCAGGATGTGCCCCCCTCTCTTTATAATGCCCCATGCAGGATACCCCCCCTCTCTTTATACTGCCCCATGCAGGATGTCCCCCCCTCTCTTTATACTGCCCCATGCAGGATGTGCCCCCCTCTCTTTATAATGCCCCATGCAGGATGTCCCCCCCTCTCTTTATAATGCCCCATGCAGGATGTCCCCCCCTCTCTTTATAATGCCCCATGCAGGATGTCCCCCCCTCTCTTTATAATGCCCCATGCAGGATGTCCCCCCCCTCTCTTTATAATGCCCCATGCAGGATGTCCCTCCCTCTCTTTATAATGCCTCATGCCTCCATACATAAAAAAAAAAAATCAAATACTCACCTCCCTCCTCCTCACCTGCTACCTGCTGCCCGCTGCTCGGCTCCGAACTCCAGCGTTGTCGGTGTCTTCCCGCTCTGCGCTCCCTGTGACGGCTCAGGGGAGGGAGCGGTGTAAAGACGTCACCGCGCCCTCTGACCTGAGACGTCACAGGGAGCGCAGAGCAGGAAGACAGCTGATCTGCGGAGGCACGGAGAGAGGTAAGTATCCAGCTGCCGGGGCCCTGAGCAAGCGGCGGAGAAGGGCGGGCGCTGACACCGCTCTCCTCCGCCCATAGCCCAGCGGGGTGCGCGACCGCCAGTGGGCCCCTCTGCCTGCTCAGGGCCCCGGCATTTGCCCGGGTGCGCCGGGTGCTGACGCCGGCCCTGCAATGAGGTCACATGGTTAGACCACTAGACCAGGGTTTAGCATCCAGGGAGAAGGAGAGATTTGTAGTGTGTGTGTTGTCCTTGCCTGGAAGCTGAAGGAGCAGGTAGGAAGCTCAGCGCTCCTGTGTATGAGAGACTCAGCTGCAGCCAGCCGTGTGTGACAGACTGTGCAGATAAGCAGAAGCTGCGACTCAGGAATCACTGCACCATTATTGTATCTGCATTACTATACTGGAGAACAGCTGCGCCTGCTGCATTGGAATTGAAACTGCTGGATCATCCTTTGTCTGGTTTCACCTGTGTTTAAATGCAAGAAGTAAAGTTTATCAATAACCTATTCGTCTCTCTGTTTTCTGGACAATCGGGTGCACTATATACCATCACACCAGGAAACAGAAGATAACACAGTGCACCCTGGCGTCACAAACTACTGCCGTATTGAAGTGGTAATACCGCACACCACCTGTGTGTGACCTATGGCAGCGTAGTGCATCACTGGCGTTACAGATGGTGTGGACCAAGTAGCAGCCTTACATATCTGGTCTATTGATACATCTGCTCGCGTTAGAGCATTCAGAACCAGATTCAGGTCCCAAGGAGGAATTCTGGGAACCCGAACCGGTCTGGACCTGTCACAGGCCTTAATGAACCTTGAAACCCATCTGGTACCTGCCAGGTTACAGTTATATAATGGCCCTAATGCTGACACCTGCACTTTAAGTGTTCTGCTGGCTAACCCCAGGTCGTCCCTTTTTATAGGAACTCTAGGATGGGCCCTATAGGAGGTTTATCACTTAATGGGGTCCCTAAAAATTTTAGGAATTTTTCCCATGTCCTGCCATAAATTTTAGTTGTTATAGGTGCCCTGCTGCTCAGCAGGGTGAAAACTACGCCTGGGGAAAACCCTTTGTTACTTAATATTGCCCTCTCAAATTCCACGCTGCAAGATGGAAACCTTTGACTTGTGAGTGGAATAGGGGCCCTTGTATAAGAAGGTCCGGCCTCTCCGGCAGGATCCAAGGATCTGATATTGAAATTAGCCGGAGTAGAGAAAACCAAGGTCTTTTTGGCCAAAAGGGGGCGATTAGAATTATTCTCGCCTGATCCTCTCTGACGATTTCTCCCTCTCGAGCCCTTTCCAGGATCCCCGGATTGTGGGGTCTGCTACATCAGCTCCCCAGCTGCTTGCATTGGTTGTTATTATGCTGTTGACAGGTATAGACCACTGCATTCCCAATGTTACAATTTCTCTGGCTGTCCACCATGAGATGGAGTCTATGACCTCTAAGGAGAGATCTACCTTCCCTTCGAAATGTCCGTTTAATGACTTCTGTGCAGACAGGATTTCCCACTGGAGTTGTCTCATGTGAACCTGGGCCCATCTGACCGCTGGGAGACATGACGTCACAGTCCCTAACAGAGACATTGCTTTCCACAATGTCATCGTTTCGTCGCTTCCGAGGCCAAAATAATTACTTTGTCTTCTGGTAGAAAGCAGGATTGCAGCTCGGAGTTCGGAACCAGGCCTAAAAAGATTTGTATTTTCGAAGGTTTCAGTTTTGCTTTTTGAGCACTCACCAACCAGCCTAGTTTTTGCTGGATCGCTGTGACTTCCATCAATTGAGCCGAACAGTGGTCTTCCGACTTTCCTACCACAAGAAAATCGTCTAAGTATCGGATAATCTAGTGATGAACGAGCATGCTCGCTACTGCTTGGCGCTCGCCGAGTATTTCCCGAGGCTTCTCGGCGGGAGCTCGGGTCCCCTCCCTGCATCTTTGGCACTGAACATGCAGGGATTGTCTGCCACTCACTGTAACGCCGTAGCCATGTTGGTTGTGGCATTACAGTGATAGACCTGATGACGCTGTGCGGCCAGCCAATATCAGACCTGGCGCCGCCATGCTCGTCACAGTCACTCCGGAATCAGGCAGTGTAGGGAGAGGAGCTGCTGCTGTGTCAGGGAGAAAAACCGTACATTACACATATCCATCTTAACAAACAGTCCTTCTGAGGACTAATCCATCTGCAGAGATATCAGGCAGGCAGTGTATATAGGCAGGCAGTGTATATAGGCAGGTAGTGTATATAGGCAGGCAGTGTATATAGGCAGGCAATGTATATAGGCAGGCAGTGTACATAGCACAAGAGGCTCCATTCCAGTTCTGCCTTCTGCAGTTAGATATTTTTATACACAGGCCCAGGTCTCAGGAGCCAGGAATACTTTTTTTTCGATCTTAATCCTGATTATTTGCTTAAAAAGCAATCCAGAGAACACTGTTTTTCTGCGCCATTTGCTTGTTGGCACTGCAGAATACAGCCATTTCCTTTCCATATTTCAGCGCTAGAAATTCAGCTATTTAAAACTGTTATCTCGGTGGACGATAATGAGACACAATTGGCAGAAAGTCAGGAGGAGGACCAGAGTGCGGAAGTGGAAGACAAGCTTGTGGATGATATAGTAACTGACCCAACCTGGCAGGAGGACATGCAGAGCGAGGACAGCAGCACACATGGGGAGGGAGGTAGAGCACCCCAACAAGCAGGAAGAAGCAGTGTGGTGGCCGCAGACAGAAGGCAGGCAACCGTTCCCCGTAACACCAACATGAAGGAAGTTGCCAGTACAACTGTTAGGTCTTCCAGAGTCTGGTTGTTTTTTAAAGACTCTGCCGATAACCAAAAAAAGGCCATTTACACCACCTGCCAGGCCAGCATCAGCAGGGTTTGCAAAACTACCAGCCTGACCACCACCAGCATGATCAGGCACATGGCAGCAAAGCACCCGACTTTGTGGGCCGAATCCCAGGGTCCAAGAACAGTGTCTGCGGGTGGCACCACTGCTTCTTCCACTGTTGTGCATGCAAGCCAATCCCCTGTCCATGGTGCATGCGAAGGTGCCTCCTGCCCTGCATCTGTCGTTGCACACTCTCAACTAGCAGCATCAGGAAGCACGCCCACGTCCTTGTCCCAGCGCAGCGTTCAGTTGTCCCTACCCCAGTCCTTGGAACGCAAGCGCAAATACGCAGCCAACGTCCCACAGGCCACACTACTAAATTCCCACATTTCACGACTGCTTGCGCTTGAAATGTTGCCTTTTAGGCTCGTGGAGACGGAAGCTTTCCGCAACCTGATGGCGGCGGCCGTCCCTCGGTACTCGGTCCCCAGCCGCCACTATTTCTCCCGGTGTGCAGTCCCCGCATTACACAAGCACGTGTCCCAAAACATTAGCCGTGCCCTCAACAACGTAGTTACTGGGAAAGTCCACCTAACCACGGACACGTGGATAAGTGCTCATGGGCAGGGACGGTACATCTCGCTGACGGCACACTGGGTTAACATAGTGGAAGTCGGGACCCAGTCGGACCTTGGGATGGAACACGTCCTCCCGACGCCAAAGATTGCGGGCCCTAGGTCAATCAGGGTTGCCCCCACGGTCTACAGCTCCTGCACCTCATCCTCCTCAGCCTCCTCCTCCTCTTCAGCCTCCATCTCCGAAATGACCACATCAGTCACAAGCTGGAAGCACTGCAGCACTGCCTCGGCCAAGCGGCAACAGGCTGTGTTGAAGCTAATATGCTTAGGTGACAAACCGCACAATGCTGAAGAGTTGTGGACAGCTCTGAAAGAGCAGGCAGATCTGTGGCTCACACTGCTGAACCTACAGCCAAGCATGATCGTGTGTGACAATGGCTGGAACCTGGTGGCGGCTCTGAAGCAAGGTAAGCTCACACACGTACCATGCCTGGCCCATGTGCTTAACCTCGTGGTTCAGCGGTTTCTCAAATCCTACCCGGAGCTGCCGGATCGGCTTGTTAAAGTACGCCACCTGTGTGCCCATTTTAGAAAGTCACCTACAGCTTCTGCCGCCCTTGCCGTGTTTGAGCAGGGTTTGCAGCTTCCGGCTCATAGACTGGTGTGCGATGTCCCCACGCGTTGGAACTGTACACTGCAGATGTTGGGAAGGATTTGTGAGCAGAAGAGGGCAGTTGTTGACTACCAGCATCAACAAGGCCATCGGTATTCAGTTCAGACTCCACACATAAGTCCTCAGGAGTGGACATGGATGTCAGACATATGTACCATCCTCCAAAACTTTGAGGACTCCACCAAGATGGTGAGCAGCAATGACGCCATAATTAGCATCACCATCCCGCTTTTCTGTCTTCTGAAATGCTCTCTGCTCACAATCAAAGAGGATGCATTGCAGGTGGAGCATGATGAGATGGAACAAGGAACCATGCAGGGTGATTACACACAGCCCAGCCTCATCTCATCCCAACGTGGATTGGGTGACAATGAGGAAGAGGAGGAGGAGGAAGAACAGGAGCTAGTTTCATGCGCTATAGATGGTACTACCTGCACAACTGTCATACCGTCTGTTCAGCGTGGATGGCCTGAGGACAAAGAGGAGGAGGAGAGCATGGTCACTCATCCTCTTAGTAAGGACACGGAAGTCTTGCCTGTTAGCAGTCTGGCACGCATGGCCGAGTTTATGTTATGCTGCCTTTCCCATGGCCCTAGCGTTCTCAAAATTTTGGGTGACAGTCATTACTGGTTGGTGACACTTCTAGAGCCACGCTACAAGGAGAACTTTATATCTCTTATTCCTGAGGCAAACAGGTCTACAAAAATGGGGCAGTACCAGAAGGCCCTTGTTGCGGAACTATTAAAAAATTCCCATCTGAAAACGCTGGCGGCAGAGGTCACACTTCGTTGGACAACCAAGGAGTACAGGCGAGAGAGACACAACTCCAATCCAGCAGAGGCAGGGGAACACTGTCAAAGTTCTGGGAGAGTTTTCTCAGCCCCTCCCATCACACAGGCCCTGAGGCGCGGGGTACTCTCACAAGGAGTGCAAAGTTTGGGAAGATGCTGAGGGAGTACCTAGCCGACCGTACCAGCGTCCTCCGTGATTCCTCTGTGCCTTATAATTATTGGGTATCCAAGCTGGATACGTGGAATGAACTGGCTCTCTACGCCTTGGAGGTCTTGGCCTGACCTACCACTAATGTTTTATCAGAGCGGGTATTTAGTGCCGCTGGTGGAATTATAACTGATAAGCGCATCCGCCTGTCAACTGAAAATGCTGACAGGCTGACTCTTATAAAAATGAACAAGGGCTGGATTGGGCCAGACTTCTCATCACCACCGAATGATAGCAGAGTAACATAAACTCCAATCCAGTGTCTTTTCTTGGGAGGTGTATTCCCATGCACCTCTTCACACCTACACATGGGTATACGCTTCCTGATTTTGGCTATTTGCCGTGGTCCGTGATGCAACACCTACATAATTATTTAAAGGGTGGTTATGATGCCCATAAAAAATTTTTTTTATACAGTATGTTCATGTATACCCCCCAGGGGTAAATGTTTGTCAGCCCATACACTTAGTGCATGGGCATTACAAGTATAGGAGGCCCGCTCCTTTCTAATGGGAACATTTTTTTATGAGGCCTTCTAAATCTCTTCCAAGGGGCATTGGAGTGCAGCCCTTGGCAGCCCTTGCATTCACTGCATAGGCCAACATTATGGGAGACCCACTTCCTAATGTAATGGGAACATTGTTTTTAGGAGGCTTTTTGACCTCTACGTCTCTTCCAAGGGGCATTGGAGTTCCTCCAAATTTTTGCCAGCCATTGCTTCACTGCATAGGCAAACAGTATGGGAGACCCTCTCACTTTTAATGGGAATTTGTCGTTACTGTGGCCCTGCTCTATGTGTCTTTAAATTGTTAGTGGGGTTTTTCCTAAATTTTGTCAGCCATTGGACTCACAGCATACCCTATAACTGTATAGCAGACCCTCTCTTTTCTAATAGGAAAATGTCATTACTGTGGCCCTGCTCTGTGTGTCTTTAAATTGTTAGTGGGGTTTTTCCCAAATTATGGCAGCCCTTGCAGTCACAGCATGGGCATTACCACTATAAGAGACCCGCTCCTTTATAATGGGAACATTTTTTTTTTACTGAGACCCTCCTCTATGTCTCTTCAAAGGGGTATTGGGTTGCGTCCGAATTTTTGGCAGCCCTTGCAGTCACTGCATACGCAATAACAGTATAGGAGACCCACTCGTTAATAATGGGAACAACAAAGCATAGCCGGCTGATGGCCCTCGCTATTGTTAGAGAGCCAACTGCTGGCCCTTTAAGAATAGTAAGGGCCGCCTGATGGCCCTATGAAAATAGGCTTTGTGACTTTCAGTGTCCCTCCATCATAAATGAAACAGGATGTGTCTGATGATGTGTCACACACCACATGGCTAGATAAGGTTGTAAAATGTTAAAATGACATTTCGTGGTGAATGAATTTGTCTTAAAAAATAACGTAAAAAACCCCCAAAAAACAGTAGGATCTTTCTTTAGTATAAAAACAGAGTCGCCAATGTAACCTCAATGTAATCACATTGTTCATCTCCTGCACCTTCTCCTCTATCTCCGAAATGACCACATCAGTCTCAAGCTGAAAGCACTGCAGCACTGCCTTGGCCAAGCGGCATCAGGCTGTGCTGAAGATAACATGCTTAATGCTTAGGTGACAAACCGCCCAGCGCTGCAGAGTTGTTGAAAGCTGTAATACAGCAGCCTGATCTGTGGCTCTCACCGCTGAACATACAGCTAGGCATGATCGTGTGTGACAATGGGTGGACCCTGGTGATGGAGAAATGACAGCCGGAGTAGATACAGTTTCCCTCTATGCCAGTCCTTTCACTGAGCTAAAGAATATGGCTGTGGTGAAATACAACTTCCACTGAGCAGCTGTTTCAAACTGAAAAACATTGGGCCCACCAGAGGGTTTGATTCTGAGGGCCATCCTTTCTCCTCCGCTCAAGAGCCCCATAGCTGTTGCAAAGTTTGCGCTATCATGAACTCTCCTAATGGAGAAGCCATGGCACACCAGAGGATTCTCTGCTGGAACCGTCCAACACTGCCGAGAAGCAGTCCTGGCTAAGAAAAGTGTGTGGGAAGGTTCCTGGACACTCTATGGCTGTTTTTTTACTGAGGTGGAAACCCCCGCAAACACGGGGAGAACATACAAAATCCTTGCAAATGTTGTCCTTGCTGGGATTTAAACCCAGGATCCCAGCGCTGCAAGTCTTCAGTTCTAACCACTGAGCCAATGTGCTGCCGTTCACCCTCTAATATCTAACAGGCTGGAGAAACTTGCACCTACTGCCACTCTATCTTCAGCTCCTTTGTGAGAAACTAATGTATTTGGGCAGCCACTCAGTCTACCAAATAAAATTCCTGCGAAAGAAATTGGGGATGGCTTCGCTACTGGTACTGGGGGCAGTGCTAATACCATGGCATCATACCATGGTTCACTGGAAATATTACAGGCTCGTAGGAGGCAAGCAGATTCCCACAGAAAAGTACCAGCAGTAATGTTCAGGGACCCGCGCTTGTGGAAGGAGGAGACGATACCGGGAGAAATAGTGGCGGCTGGGGACCGAGTATGGACACCCGCAGCCAGCATGAGGTTGTGGACAGGTTCCACCTCCATGAGCCTAAAAGGCCACATTTCAAGTGCAAGCAGCTTTAGAGGACTTCCTGGGAGAAATGACAGCTGGAGTAGATACGGTTTCCCAAGTCCTTTCACCAAGCTAAAGAATATGGCTGTGGTGAAATACAACTCACCGACAAGCTGTGGACTGGCTCCATACCGTCCTTCACCACATTCACTTGACCACATGTTTGTGGTTAGACGGTTCTTCCCAGTAAGTGCACTGGGGAGGGCACGGGTAATGTTGTGGGACCCGTGCTTGTGGAAGGCGGAGACGAGTGGCGGCTGAGGACAGAGTATGGACACCCGGCAGCCGTCGGCATGAGGTTGTGGACAGCTTCCCCCTCCACGAGCCTAAAAGGCCACATTTCAAGTGCAAATATGTTTACAGGACTTCCTGGGAGAAATGACAACTGGAGTAGATACGGTTTCCCAAAAGTCAGTCCTTTCGCCGAGCTAAAAAATATGGCAGTGGTGAAATACAACTCACCGACAATCTGTGGACTGGCTCCGTACCGTCCCTGGCCACTTTCACTTGTCCACGTGTTTGTGGTTAGGCGGTCCTTCCCAGTAAGTAAACTGGGGAGGGCACGGGTAATGTTGTGGGACCCGTGCTTGTGGAAGACGGAGACGACACCGGGACAAATAGTGGCGACTGGGGACCGAATATGGACACCCGGCCACCGCTTTCATGAGGTTGAGGACAGCGTCCACCTCCACGAGCCTAAAAGGCCACATTTCAAGTGCAAGCAGCTTTAGAGAACTTCCTGGGAGAAATGACAGCTGGAGTAGATACGGTTTCCCAAGTCCTTTCACCAAGCTAAAGAATATGGCTGTGGTGAAATACAACTCACCGACAAGCTGTGGACTGGCTCCGTACCGTCCCTGGCCACATTCACCTGTCTGCGTGTTTGTGGTTAGGCGGTGCTTTCCAGTAAGTGCACTGGGGAGGGCACGGGTAATGTTGTGGGAGGCGGAGACGGCACCAGGAGAAATAGTGGAGGCTGGGGACCGAGTATGGACACCCGGCCGCCGCCGGCATGAGGTTGTGAAAAGCTTCCGTCTCCACGAGCCTAAAAGGCCACATTTCAAGTGCAAGCAGCTGTCAAAAATTTGGCAGTATAGTATTGCAGCCTGTGGGTGTGTTACGGATCCGGGTGGTGGAACCTCTGTGCTGCGGTGCAAGGAGGGACCAGAGGGGCATAACTAGGTATCAACTCGGACTAACCAAGGTCACACGGTGGCTCAATCGACTCCGTGAACCAGGGAAGGACTGAGCAGAGGGATCAGGTGCTACTCTGGGCCAGTCCTTGTATGAGATCAGGTGACTCCCACGGGTCAAAAGTCAGGGACTGACTGGTACAGCAGATGAGCCCGGCAGGCAGGCTGACGGGTGATCCAGGTAGACGGACTGGCAGACACCACGGGTAACTGGCAGGAGCCTCCAGGTAGGCTGGCTGGTAGGCACGGCAGGTAACTGGTACGTTCTCTGGGTAGGCAGACAAGCCTGGCCCATAGACAGACTGGTAGTGTACTTGGCTGACGGAGACAGGTAGTCAGGCTGGCGGACTGGACAGGTAGTCAGGCTGGCGGACTGGACTGGTAGTCAGGCTGGCGGACTGGACTGGTAGTCAGGCTGGCGGACTGGACTAGTAGTCAGACTGAGGGCTGAAGCAGAGTTTAGAACACAGAGCTTCCCATGTGTGTCTTAGAAAGGAGTCCGCCTTTTTCTCCAGGGGATCCCTAAGGACCGCTGAATCTTCCAAGGGCAGTGATGACTTTTTTGATGATCTAGCTACGGCACCATCAACTTTGGGGATTTTGTCACACAATTTAGAATCTTTGTCCGCAAAGGGATATTTTCTCTTTGAGGATGAGGGTCCTCCATTCCTTATTGATGAGGGCCTGAATCTTCGCATTCACTGGGAAGGTAGGTATCTTTCTCTCCTCCAGTCCTGCAAACATTATATCCTCTAAGGATTTAGCCTTAACCCATTTATTAGTGTCCTCTGTAAGAAAACATGGTATACCGCTATCACTATCCAAGGAGGAAGAGGATGCAGTATCACTATTATACTGTTCTTCTGATAGAGAAGAGGAATCACAAAAGATTTCCTTATGGGGCCTCTTATTCTTCCTAAGCCAGTTTTTCAGGGAGCCTTCTACTTCTGACCGGACCACGGACCTAAGACTTGCAGTGAAGTCTGGGGTACCCTCAGCAATGGTTCTACTAATGCAGTCTGAGCAAAGCTCTTTCTGCCAGTCTACCGCTAGTGAAATCTGGCATAGCACACGTGTCCTGTTCTTCTTTTTGGTGCTAGCTTTCCTAGGCTCCAAAAGGTTAAACACACAGTAAGGCTTTTATTAATAAATGGTGACATTCACGAAGATCACTCACCACCCCCGTAGTCACTGAAGGATACCGGATTTGGAGGCTGTAGCGGGATGCAGGATGGATCCCTTCTAGACACGGAGGAGGCTTCTGATACCTTGCTCCAATGGCTGGGACGGCTGCTTCTCCTGTTACTCGAGCGGCTGCCTCCCTGATGACGGCCTGGCTGTTTTTACTGTTGCTGTCGTGGTGGTGGTGTCAGCTGCTGCTGCACCTGGCTATCCTGGTCCTCCATACTGACCAAGATCATGGGCTGGAGCATGAGTAGCGTTTCCTTTGCTTCCTCCCCTTTTGTAGGGGTGCCAGGGTCATCTGGTACGCCTCCTCCCGGTAATTACTTCCTTTGCCCTCTCCCTCCTCGCGTCCGCTGACCAGGGATGCGTAATTTCCCAGCCGGCGACACTAAAGGGCGCTGCCAGGGACGGGCGACGCCGGTGCGTCATACCCGGAAGCTGCCACTGCACAACAGCACATGGCAGGGGAGCATAGCAGGGGGAGGGCGGCGCGGCGGTCTGAGGACAGCCGGAACTGTCCTTACCGCTTGCTCCGACACAGCGCCCGGAAGGACCTGTGGATGGAGCTTCCAGACCCTGAAGGCCGGTGCCCAGGCCGCAGCCTGTTTTTCTGTACACCGAGACAGGGCTGGGTAGGTGCAAAGAAAAATCTTCTTTCTTCTTACTTCACCGCTGTATTTCCTACTAGGTCCCCATCAAGGACAGGAAACCAACTGAAGCGGGGGAGAGGTACCACCCTTTTATTTCAACGGTTTCCTGTCCTTGGTGGGGCGGATCCCTCTCAGGTGGGCTGTCATGGGTACAGGGAAAAATGTGGTATTTTGGGTAATATAGTAGGTGTCAGTATAAAGGAGGATTCTGGGTAATATAGTAGGTGTCAGTATAAAGGAGGATTCTGGGTAATATAGTAGGTGTCAGTATAATGGGGGATTCTGGGTAATATAGTAGGTGTCGGTATAATGGGGGATTCTGGGTAATATAGTAGGTGTCGGTATAAGGGGGAATTCTGGGTAATATAATAGGTGTCGGTATAAGGGGGGATTCTGGGTAATGTAGTAGATGCCGGTATAATGGGGGATTCTGGGTAATGTAATAGATGCCGGTATAATGGGGGATTCTGGGTAATGTAGTAGATGCCGGTATAATGGGGGATTCTGGGTAATATAGTAGATGCCGGTATAATGGGGGATTCTGGGTAATGTAATAGATGCCGGTACAAAGGTGGATTCTGGGTATTATCTGGGAGGACTGTTATGGCGGAGGGCTAGGCTTTGGTTGCTCACCCAGTGTTCTCGTACAGCTGTCGGCACATAGACCAGGCGATGATGAAGACCAGAGGAGAACCTGCAATACAAAGCGTGTGATAAGTTGGAGTCCAGGTTCTGGGAGTCTCCTGCTGCCCTGTGCACTCACCCCACCCCAGGGCGATGTACCAGCAGAAATATTTCCACTCGGAGAAGAAGGAGACGACGAGCAGCGTGTGCAGATAGAGCCCCTCCACCAGCAGCCAGCTGTAGTTGGCCATGATGCAGTACTGGAAGAAGATCATGACGTAGTGACAGTCCTTCTGTGGAGAGAGGGGGCAGAGGCCGTTATACCGGGGGAGAGAGAGGGGGCAGAGAACATTATACCAAGGGAGGGAGAGTGGGCAGAGGCCGTTATACCAGGGGAGAGACAGAGGGCAGAGAACATTATACCAAGGGAGGGAGAAAGGGCAGAGGACGTTATACCGGAGGAGAAACACAGGGCAGAGGCCGTTATACCGAGGGAGAGAGAGGGGGCAGAGGTCATTAGACTAGGGGAGAGAGAGAGGGCTGAGAACATTATATCGAGGGAGGGAGAGAGGGGGCAGAGGCCGTTATACCGGGGGAGAGAGAGGGGGCAGAGAACATTATACCAAGGGAGGGAGAGGGGGCAGAGGCCGTTATACCAGGGGAGAGAGAGGGGGCAGAGGCCGTTATACCAGGGGAGAGAGAGGGGGTAGAGTACATTATACCGGAGGAGGACAGGGCAGAGGCCGTTATACCGATAGAGAGAGAGGGGGCAGTGGCCGTTATACCGGGGTAGAGAGAGGGGGCAGAGGCCGTTATACCGGGGGAGAGAGAGGGGGCAGAGGCCATTATACTGGGGTAGAGGGAGGGGGCAGAGGATGTTATACCGGGGTAGAGGGAGGGGGCAGAGGCCGTTATACCGGGGTAGAGGGAGGGGGCAGAGGACATTATAGCGGAGGAGAGAGAGGGGACTTTATACCGGGGAGAGAGAGGGGCAGAGGACAGTATACTGGGAGAGAGAGAGGGGGGGGCAGAGGACATTATAGCGGAGGAGAGAGAGAGGGCAGAGGACGGACATTATATAGGGGGATAGAGTGAGGGCAAAGGCCATTATACCGGGGGAGAGAGAGAGGGCAAAGGCCGTTATACCATAGGAGAGAGAGAGGGGACAGAGGACATTATAGCGGAGGAGAAATAGAGGGCAGAGGACATTATACCGGGGGAGAGAGGGCAAAGGCCGTTAAACCGGGGGAGAGCGAGAGGGGACAGAGGACATTATAGCGGAGGAGAGAGAGAGAGCAGGCAGAGGATGTTATACCGGTAGAGAGAGAGAGAGCAAAGGACATTATACCGGGGGAGAGAGAGGGGGCAGTGGCCGTTAGCAAAAGACACTCGGCCTTCCCGGTCTAACAGGAAAAACAAAACATAACGTATAGCACAGTCCTTGTTGCTACGGGAAACCGCCCGCTTCAGGAACCAACAACACAAGGTTTGTCTTTCCTTCATATGACAATACAGCTCCAGAGCTTTCACCTCCAGGCCCTCCCCACACCAAATGTTCTGAAAGGCTGGGATTTTATCATCTGACCTCCTCCCTCTCTACAGGTATTTAGTCACCCTAGAACTAAACATGGCTGATTAACCCCTCTCATCACTTCGTGTGCTGGAAAAAAAAAAGTTTCTCCTTACCAGTGGCGACTCTCCTTCGTTGATCTAAGGCCAAGTATTGAGGCATTTACTGAACAGACATTTCAGGAGGACGACAAGCTGTTGTTATAAAGTATTCTAATTTACTGAGATAATGACTTTTGTTTTCATTGGCTGTAATCCATAATCATCACCATTAACAGAAATAAACACGTGAAATAGATCCCTCTGTGTGTAATGACTCTATATAATAGATCCCTCTGTGTGTAATGACTCTATATAATAGATCCCTCTGTGTGTAATGACTCTATATAATAGATCCCTCTGTGTGTAATGATTCTATATAATAGATCCCTCTGTGTGTAATGACTCTATATAATAGATCGCTCTGTGTGTAATGACTCTATATAATAGATCCCTCTGTGTGTAATGACTCTATATAATAGATCCCTCTGCGTGTAATGACTCTATATAATAGATCCCTCTGTGTGTAATGACTCTATATAATAGATCCCTCTGTGTGTAATGACTCTATATAATAGATCCCTCTGTGTGTAATGACTCTATATAATAGATCACTCTGTGTGTAATGATTCTATATAATAGATCCCTCTGTGTGTAATGACTCTATATAATAGATCCCTCTGTGTGTAATGACTCTATATAATAGATCCCTCTGTGTGTAATGAATCTATATAATAGATCCCTCTGTGGGTAATGACTCTATATAATAGATCCCTCTGTGTGTAATGACTCTATATAATAGATCCCTCTGCGTGTAGTGACTCTATATAATAGATCCCTCTGCGTGTAGTGACTCTATATAATAGATCCCTCTGTGTGTAATGACTCTATATAATAGATCCCTCTGTGTGTAATGACTCTATATAATAGATCCCTCAGCGTGTAATGACTCTATATAATAGATCCCTCTGCGTGTAATGACTCTATATAATAGATCCCTCTGCGTGTAATGACTCTATATAATAGATCCCTCTGCGTGTAATGGCTCTATATAATAGATCCCTCTGCGCGTAATGACTCTATATAATAGATCCCTCTGCGCGTAACGACTCTATATAATAGATCCATCTGCGCGTAATGACTCTATATAATAGATCCCTCTGTGCATAATGACTCTATATAATAGATCCCTCTGTGCGTAATGACTCTATATAATAGATCACTCTGTGCGTAATGACTCTATATAATAGATCCCTCTGCATGTAATGACTCTATATAATAGATCCCTCTGTGCGTAATGACTCTATATAATAGATCCCTCTGTGCGTAATGACTCTATATAATATTATTATTATTATTATTTATTATTATAGCGCCATTTATTCCATGGCGCTTTACATGTGATAGGGATATACATAACAAAAGCATTTACATAATCTTAACAAAACGAGTCAGCGACTGGTACAGGAGGAGCGAGGACCCTGCCCGCGAGGGCTCACAGTCTACAGGGGATGGGTGAGGATACAGTAGGTGAGGGTAGAGCTGGTCGTGCAGTGGTGTTTACTGCAGGTTGTAGGCTTGTCGGAAGAGGTGGGTCTTCAGGTTCCTTTTGAAGGTTTCCACGGTCGGCGAGAGTCTGATATGTTGGGGTAGAGAGTTCCAGAGTAGGGGGGAAGCACGGGAGAAATCTTGTATACGAGTGTGGGAGGAGGAGATAAGAGGGGAGTAGAGCAGGAGATCTTGTGAGGATCGGAGGTTGCGTGCAGGTAAGTACCGGGAGACTAGGTCACAGATGTATGGGGGAGACAGGTTGTGGATGGCTTTGTATGTCATGGTTAGAGTTTTGAACTGAATTCTCTGGGCAATAGGGAGCCAGTGAAGGGATTGACAGAGAGGAGAGGCCGGGGAATAGCGGGGGGACAGGTGGATTAGTCGAGCAGCAGAGTTTAGGATAGATTGGAGAGGTGCAAGAGTGTTGGAAGGGATGCCACGGAGCAGGAGGTTGCAGTAGTCGAGGCGGGATATGATGAGGGCATGCACTAGTGTTTTTGCAGAGTCTTTGCTGAGGAATGCACGGATCCGGGAGATGTTTTTGAGTTGGAGTCGGCAGGAGGTGGAAAGGGCTTGAATATGTGGCTTGAAGGAGAGATCAGAGTCCAGGGTTACCCCAAGGCAGCGAGCTTGTGGGACTGGGGAGAGTGAACAGCCATTGACGTTGATGGATAGGTCGGATGGGGGATGTGAATGAGAGGGTGGAAAGATGATGAACTCTGTTTTATCCATGTTGAGTTTTAGAAACCTGTCGGAGAAGAAGGATGAGATGGCGGACAGACATTGTGGGATTCTGGTTAGTAGGGAGGAGATATCGGGTCCAGAGAGGTAGATCTGTGTGTCGTCAGCATAGAGGTGATACTGAAAGCCGTGAGACTCTATGAGCTGTCCCAGGCCGAAGGTGTAGATGGAGAAGAGCAGGGGTCCTAGAACTGAACCTTGGGGGACACCGACAGATAGGGGGCGAGATGAGGAGGTGGTGCGTGAGTGGGAGACGCTGAATGTCCTGTCTGTTAAGTATGAGGAGATCCAAGATAGAGCCAAGTCCGTGATGCCAAGAGATGAGAGAATCTGGAGTAAGAGGGAATGGTCCACTGTGTCAAAGGCAGATGACAGGTCCAGAAGGAGGAGGATGGAGTAGTGTCGCTTGGATTTGGCATTTAGTAGGTCGCTGGTGACTTTGGTCAGGGCAGTTTCAGTCGAGTGATGCGGTCGGAAGCCAGATTGTAGACGGTCGAAGAGGGAGCAGGAGGAGAGGTGGGAGGACAGTTCAAGGTGGACATGTTGTTCTAGAAGTTTTGAGGCAAAGGGGAGAAGTGATATGGGGCGGTAGCTGGTCAGAGAGGAAGGGTCAAGGGAGGGCTTTTTGAGGATGGGTGTGATTGCGGCATGTTTGAAACATGAGGGGAAGACTCCGGTTGTTAGTGATAGATTGAAGAGGTGGGTTAGGGTTGGGATGAAGACTGAGGTGAGGTTAGTGATGAGGTGGGATGGGATTGGGTCAAGTTCGCAGGTGGTGAGGTGTGATTTGGAGAGTAAAGAGGAGACTTGACCTTCTGTAATGGTGGAGAAGTGGGGTTTGGAGGAGGATGGTTGAGTAGATATGAGGAGGGGTTGTGTGGACTTTAGGCCAAAGTTTTGTCTGATGGTGTCAATCTTCTGTTTGAAGAATGAGGCAAAGTCGTCGGCTGAGATGAGAGAAGAGGGAGGAGGTGCTGGGGGACGAAGGAGAGAGTTGAAAGTGTTAAATAGCTGTTTAGGGTTGTGAGATAGGGAGGATATGAGAGATGAGAAGTGGGTTTGTTTTGCTGTAGTGAGTGCGGACTTGAAATTAGTGAGGGATTGCTTGAATGCGATGAAGTGCTCGATGGAGTGAGACCTTTTCCATCTCCGCTCCGCAACCCTGGAGGCCCGGCGCAGTTCTTTGGTAAGTTTAGTGTGCCAGGGTTGCCTGTTGAATGTGCGAGGTGTGGTGTGTGTGAGAGGGGCGATCGAGTCTAGAGCTGCAGCTATTGTGGTGTTATATGAAGCAGCAGCAACGTCTGCATCGTGCAAGGAATTTATGTCTGTGAGAGGAAGGAGGGATTCAGAGAGAGAGTGTAGGTCAAGGTGTTTGAGATTTCTGCGAGGGTGTGTGAGTTTGTGGAGTGGGGATTGTGCACCCGGAGAGGAGAGGGTAGAGAATGTGAGGAGGTTATGGTCAGAGAGAGGGAGTGGTGAGTTAGAGAGGTTAGATAGGGAACAGAGGCGGGTGAAGATGAGGTCCAGTGTGTGGCCGTCTTTGTGGGTGGGTGTGGAAGACCATTGAGTGAGTCCAAAGGAGGAGGTGAGGGATAGGAGCTTAGAGACAGACGAGTGGGGAGTGTCAATGGGGATGTTGAAGTCACCCATTATGATAGTGGGGATGTCAGTGGAAAGGAAGTGAAGCAGCCAGGTAGTGAAATGGTCTAAGAAGGTGGTGGCTTGCCCTGGGGGTTGGTAAACGACGGCCAGTTGGAGGTTGGAGGGGGAATAGATGCGCACACAGTGCACCTCAAAAGAGGGGAGTGTAACGGAGGGTGGCAGTGGGATTTTGGTGAAAGCGCAGAGTTCCGATAGGAGGAAACCTACGCCTCCACCATGTTTGCCATTGGGGCGGGGGGTGTGGGAAAGGTGGAATCCGCCATATGAAAGGGCAGCTGGGGAGGCTGTGTCAGAGGGGGTGAGCCAGGTTTCAGTGATGGCGAGGAAGGAGAGTTTGTTTGTAATGAAAAGATCGTGGATGAAGGAAAGTTTGTTGCAGACAGAGCGAGCGTTCCATAGAGCTCCTGTTAGTATAGCTGAGGAGGTGGGTATTAGTTGGATGGGTATGAGGTTAGAAGGGTTGCGACAGTTTGAGGAAGGTCGTGGATAGGAGGTAGAAGTGACTGTGGGGATATGGCGAGGAGGACCAGGATTTGGAGAGATATCTCCAGCAGTGAGGAGGAGCAGAGAAAGTGTTAGCAGGTGGGAGCAAGAGAGAGCATGAGGTGGCTGTCTGTGTTTGGAGATCCAGGATTGAATGCTGAGGAATAATTTGGAGGAGGAGGTGAGATGAATGGGGAGAATAGAGGGAGAGATGAAGAGTTCCTTACTAGGTGTAGGGATTTGAGGGGTTATTAGAAAGTGGAGGACTATAGAGGAAAAAGTGAGAGCTAACAGAAACATAGTTAAAAGAGACTAAGTGGTCAAAGTGTGGGTTACCTGACTCCTGCCCTGACTAACTGCCTCTGAAATAACGGCCACTTCTCTCCGAAGCCACTATGCACAAGAAGACGCGTGCACCCCTTACAGAGAGTCTAAAGATATAGGCCACATTAAACTATATCAGGTGTAGGGCATTGTGGGAACGGCTTGTGGATAAATTAACAGCTGGTCATTTGAACAGGAGATGGCTGGGTGATCAAAGACAGAGCCAGGACACAAGTCTCTGCAGAGCATATACCAGAGAGACGGGTCAGCAGAGCATTAGCAGACAGCATACATAGGAGCAGGGGAATTATGCAGAGCATGTACCTGTGGGAAGAGAAGATAGATCCCTCTGCGTGTAATGACTCTATATAATAGATCCCTCTGTGCGTAATGACTCTATATAATAGATCCCTCTGTGCGTAATGACTCTATATAATAGATCCCTCTCTGTGTAATGACTCTATATAATAGATCGCTCAGCGTGTAATGACTCTATATAATAGATCCCTCTGCGTGTAATGACTCTGTATAATAGATCGCTCTGCGTGTAATGACTCTATATAATAGATCCCTCTGTGTGTAATGACTCTATATAATAGATCCCTCTGCGTGTAATGACTCTATATAATAGATCCCTCTGCGTGTAATGACTCTATATAATAGATCGCTCTGTGTGTAATGACTCTATATAATAGATCCCTCTGCGTGTAATGACTCTATATAATAGATCCCTCTGCGTGTAATGACTCTATATAATAGATCCCTCTGCGTGTAATGACTCTACATAATAGATCCGTCTGCGTGTAATGACTCTATATAATAGATCCGTCTGCGTGTAATGACTCTATATAATAGATCCCTCTGCGTGTAATGACTCTATATAATAGATCCCTCTGCGTGTAATGACTCTGTATAATAGATCCCTCTGTGTGTAATGACTCTATATAATAGATCCCTCTCTGTGTAATGACTCTATATAATAGATCCCTCTGTGTGTAATGACTCTATATAATAGATCCCTCTGTGTGTAATGACTATATAATAGATCCCTCTGTGTGTAATGACTCTATATAATAGATCCCTCTTTGTGTAATGACTCTATATAATAGATCCCTCTGCGTGTAATGACTCTATATAATAGATCCCTCTGCGTGTAATGACTTTATATAATAGATCCCTCTGCGTGTAATGACTCTATATAATAGATCCCTCTGCGTGTAATGACTCTATATAATAGATCCCTCTGTGTGTAATGACTCTATATAATAGATCCCTCTGTGTGGAATTACTCTATATAATAGATCACTCTGTGTGTAATGACTCTATATAATAGATCCCTCTGTGTGTAATGATTCTATATAATAGATCCCTCTGTGTGTAATGACTCTATATAATAGATCGCTCTGTGTGTAATGACTCTATATAATAGATCCCTCTGTGTGTAATGATTCTATATAATAGATCCCTCTGTGTGTAATGACTCTATATAATAGATAGCTCTGTGTGTAATGACTCTATATAATAGATCCCTCTGTGTGTAATGACTCTATATAATAGATCCCTCTGTGTGTAATGACTATATAATAGATCCCTCTGTGTGTAATGACTCTATATAATAGATCCCTCTGTGTGTAATGACTATATAATAGATCCCTCTGTGTGTAATGACTCTATATAATAGATCCCTCTGTGTGTAATGACTCTATATAATAGATCCCTCTGTGGGTAATGACTCTATATAATAGATCCCTCTGTGTGTAATGACTCTATATAATAGATCCCTCTGCGTGTAGTGACTCTATATAATAGATCCCTCTGCGTGTAGTGACTCTATATAATAGATCCCTCTGTGTGTAATGACTATATAATATAGGAGTTTCACTTTTAGTATTGAAGACCTGAAATAAATTAACTTTTTGATGATATTCTAATTTAGTGAGAAGCACCTGTATATAATAAAAGAGGAAGCTGTAACTAAGGACAGCGCTATACATGATAAGTGAGTACACTATATACTAAGGGACTGTGCTATACATAATAAGGCTACATTTCTGTATATGTGTGCAGTGTCGGTGTGCTGCTTGCTTTTACAGACGTATTGAGCATGTTCTATTCTGATCTTCAAAATCGGATCAGAACAGGACATTCTCTGACCCTCAGAGATCTCATTCTCAGATCCGTGATTTTCATGGATGTGTGAATGGACCTAGAAAACTATATGAGTCTGTGTGCTGTCCGATAAAAAAATCTGGCAGCTCACGGACATTTCACACTGTCAGGCAAAATGTATTTTTGTCCTAGTTTAAAAAATGAGAGATTTCTTAAATCTCCACCCCCTGCTCATTTGGAAGAGGCTACATAGAACTCACTCTTGCATTCCCCCTAACAAGGAATTTTTATTACCGCCATAAAACGTCAGCAAGCTTACTGGTATACCCTGGATTTTCCCTCCAAAATCCTATTGTCTAACTGTACAAACTTTTAATGTCAATTTTAATAATGCACATGACGGTCACAAACACAGGGACCACATTTCTGAGATGTTCACCTTTTTCCATTTGTGATGGTGTGGTTTTCGTGGCTGGGAGACCACCAGGAACCTGGGAAATGGGTTCTGAGCTTCTGAGCATCATAGAGATATCATATTTGATATCCATCTTCATGAATAGTGGTGACGGCAAGCATGATGTCTCCATCTTGGATGTGGGACCCCCCCATACCAAGATATGAAATCTGAAGGATTTTTATTTCTTATGCAGCTGGGTGGGTTCACAAAACCGAGCCCCCATGTGAGGTAAACAACATGGGTGTCTCCTAGAGTTTTGGCCCCTTACTAAAAGCCAGAACGGCCATTTTACTTCATTCTTACCCGGGACGTCAGACGCATGCACTCCTCGCTGTGTGGAAGAATCACATTTAATTTCTGGGGAGCCGTCCCCCCAACAGAATGTGAGACCATCACCTCGTGGCACAGGTTTTGCTATTATTTTCCCCTTTTATTTTAATAACTGTTTTATGCATATATGTAAATTGTCTTTTATAATATCTTGTATATCTTTTGTAAACACTGCCCACCTTCGGGAGTAAATCATTATTATTTACCAGCGTTGTTCTTCTTGTTCTATGTCGGGCAAACACGTTCCTCACCCGCTAATTCACGTTACCTAACGTGTACCCGATCCACCTGTTAAGCGATCGGTGGTGGCAGTATACCAGTATTTATGTGATATTGTGGTTTGAGGGTGGCTGGACGGAGGTATATATACGTTCCTGGAAGGAACTGGTGGTATATATACGTCCTGTCACATCACGTGCCACAATAGTCGACATAAATTAGAGCAGCTGCGCCCTGTTGCTTATCCTCGGTCAATACCGTGTTTGACCAGCAGGATAAGGGGGCGCCAGAGGGCTGCAAGGTCTGACCAAGTGTGTTTTCGTGACAATTGGTGGCAGCGGTGGGATCATAGGACATTAGTGATCTGGTTTGAGCAATCATTCCTCTCACTAAAAACTTGCACGGTTCTTACCTGGACCCTGCACAAAAGTTTTGAAGATCAAACTCAGTGTTTATTAGATCTGAGACAATACTGTATGTGTAGCAGTTACCCCGACCCTTCTTCGATTTTTCTTTTCTATCTGTATTTTGGTGATCATGGTCATCGTTGAGGAGCTCTGGTACAGCCAGAAGAAAAAGGACACTCTTACTGGAATATGTATAACCAGAGGCATTGACCCCCTCGGCAAAAAACAAAGAACAAATGCTGCTGCACTGGGGCAACTGGAGGCAGAGCAAGCCCTTCTCCAGACCTCAGTAGGGCCAGGGGTCAGCCGAGATATGGACAGTACTGCTGCAGGGGTCTCACCAGTAGACGCACGCCGCGTCAGCGACCAGGGCAGCGTGGACCCCTATCTGCAGATGGCTCTACAACTACTTCCTGCAGAGGACCATGAAGGATGGCTGAAAGTAATTCAGCAGCACCAGGAGGCCGAGAGGGCTGAGAGAGCCGATCGAGAGGCCGAGCGAGCCCAGCGAGAGGCCGAGAGAGCCCAGCGAGAGGCCGAGAGAGCCCAGCGAGAGGCTGCCGAGCGGCGAGCGGAGGCCCAAGCTCACAGGGCCCATGAACTGCAGATGGCCCAACTCGGGATCCCAGCATCCACCTCACGGAACGGTGAGACAAACAATGCGACCCTGTTTAAGCCCCGTCCAGAGCATTTTCCGGTGATGGAAAAGGACGGCGACCTCGACACCTTTCTGAGGGGTTTTGAAAAGACTTGCAGACAGTACCAGCTGCCTGAGGGCCAGTGGGCCCGATAGTTAACTGCAGGGCTGCGAGGCAAAGCTCTGGATGTGTTTGTGGCTCTTCCTCCGAGCCTCGATGGGAACTATGATGCCATTAAGCAGGCCCTACTGACTCCTGAGGTGTACCGTAAAAAGTTCCGGAACCTCCAACGTGGACCGCACGACAGTTACAGCGATGTGGTGCACGGGCTCAGAACCAACTTTGAGCAGTGGATCCAAGGACTGTCAGCGACCACCTTTGAGCAGCTAAAGGATCTGATGGTGAAAGACCAGTTCCTGCATCTGTGTCCGACTGAGGTACGGCAGTTCGTGATGGATCGGGAGCCACCAGATGCCAATAAAGCAGCTCAGATCGCAGACACCTATGAGGCAAACCGGAGACCGGAGGTGCGGAAGCCAGTCGTCGCCAGCTGGAAAGCGGGTAAGCCAGCAACCACCATCCCCGCCCCTGCCAGCCGACCTTCCAGAGGCCTTTTTCCCGTTACCAAGGCCTGGCCTGCATCTGATGCCCGCAGGTGTTATTTCTGCAACCAGACTGGTCATCTCAGCGCCACTTGCCCAGAGAAGCAGAGGAAGAACCCCCCATCCAAGGCCCCAGGGCCTAATGCATCAGTTCTTTTGGTGGGTGGGCCAGTTGGGAGGGCCTGTGAAAACTTGCAGTCTGTCATGGTGGGGGACACTCTCACTGTAGGCCTCAATGACACTGGGGCCGAATGAACCCTCATCCGACCCGAACTGAAGAGCTTATTCCGGGAAAGACCCTATGCCCCTTGCCCGGGTTTTTATTGATTGGGGTGCGGGGAGTGGGGTGAAGGAAGTGGGAGTATCTGAAAATCTACCTGCAAATGTTTTGTTGGGAACTGATTTGGGGAGGATGTTTGCTGATGATGATGTTTGCTGATGATGATGTTTGCTGATGATGATGTTTGCTGATGATGATGTTTGCTGCTGATGATGATGATGATGTTTGCTGATGATGATGATGATGTTTGCTGCTGATGATGATGATGTTTGCTGATGATGATGATGATGATGTTTGCTGATGATGATGATGATGATGTTTGCTGCTGCTGATGATGATGTTTGCTGCTGATGATGATTATGTTTGCTGCTGCTGATGATGATGATGATGTTTGCTGATGATGATGATGATGATGTTTGCTGCTGCTGATGATGATGTTTGCTGCTGATGATGATTATGTTTGCTGCTGCTGCTGATGATGATGATGTTTGCTGATGATGATGATAATTGCTGATGATGATGATGATGATGTTTGCTGATGATGATGTTTGCTGATGATGATGATGTTTGCTGATGATGATGATGATGTTTGCTGCTGCTGATGATGATGATGATGTTTGCTGATGAAGATGATGTTTGCTGATGATGATGATGATGATGTATTGGAAGGTACAGGAGAACTCAACCATGTCACTCTGCGGGGTGATGTTGCTGAGGATCCCCTAGCAGGAGCAAGTGTCAGTGCTAAGGGTAAAGGGGAGAGGCACGGGGACCATGAAGCAGGTGGTGCTGTGCCAGTGACCAGTGTCACAACAGATGGTGACCTGGCTGATGGTGGCTGCCCCATACGTAGCACTGTGCCTGAGGTAATGGGGGAGGATGGGGAAGTAGTACTCATAGCCGCACAGGCTGATGGGACGGTGTTATTCCCCAGGGAGACGGCCTATATAGCCGCTGTTACCTGCAGTCAAAGTGCCCAGAACGCAAGTAACGCCCTGCCTTCTGGACCCTCCTCGGACAGAGGAATAACAGAATCAGGTATGGACCCAGAGCCGGTCCCAGAGGGTCCCAGTGAGGACGTGGCCTTAACCTCACTTCTGGCTTCTCCCAGCCAAGAGTTTCAGGCAGCTCTGCACTCAGATGATAGCCTGGAGACGTTAAGGAGCCTCGCTGAGAAACCCACCTCCGAGTCGGATAAGGAGAGGGTAGTCTGGGACCAAGGGAGGTTGTACCGGGAGACAGTTCCCTGTACACCCCAACAGGAATGGCTGAGGGAAAGACAGGTGGTCGTCCCCTACCAATTGAGGGATGAGTTGTTGCGGATCGCCCATTAGATTCCACTCGCTGGACCCTTGGGGGGTCAGCAAAACCAAGGCCCGGATGTCTCACCACTTTTATTGGCCCAAAATGAGGACGGATGCAGTGAACTCCTGCGCTCCTGTACCACGTGTCAAAGAGTGGGAAAGTCAGGGCCGGCTACCAAAGCCCCCCTGATCTCTTTGCCAGTGATAGAGGAGCCTTTCCAGAGGATTGCTGTGGACATTGTGGGACCACTGGCCATACTCAGCAGCTCTGGAAAACGTTTCATCCTTACCGTGGTAGACTATGCTACCCGGTATCCGGAGGCAGTAGCCCTGTCTTCAATTAGGGCGGATAAGGTGGCGGATGCCCTCTTGGCCATCTTTTTGCGAGTAGGCTTTCCCAGGGAGATGCTTACCGACCAGGGGACCCAGTTCATGTCTCGCTTAATGGAGGCCCTATGTAAGAAAATGCAGGTGCAGCATCTGGTATCAAGCGCGTATCATCCCCAAACCAATGGTTTGTGTGAGCGATTCAACGGTACCCTCAAACAGATGTTAAAAATGCTGGTTGAGACCCAGGGACGCGACTGGGAGCGTTACCTCCCACACCTGTTATTTGCTTACAGAGAGGTTCCACAGGCCTCAACGGGGTTCTCCCCCTTTGAGCTCCTGTATGGCAGGCGTGTCCGAGGACCCCTTGGGTTGATAAGGGAATTCTGGGAAGAAGAGCCGAGCTCCCCAGGAGTGTCCATCGTGGAGTATGTCATGCGCTTCCGTGACGAGATGCAGACCTTGACGCAGTTGGTGCATGACAACATGGCGCAAGCCCAGGCTGACCAGAAGCATTGGTACGACCAGAACGCCCGAGAGCGGACCTACCAGGTGGGTCAGAAGGTGTGGGTGCTGGTCCCCGTACCAAAGGACAAGCTTCAGGCGGCCTGGGAAGGTCCGTACGTCATTCACCAACAGCTCAACCCGGTCACCTACGTGATCACTCTTGACCACGCGCGGGGTAGGAGGAAGGCTTTTCACGTTAATATGATGAAGGCTCATCAAGAACGTGGAGCCTGCGTCCTACCGGTCTGCAGCCTGCCCGAGGATGGGGAGGACGACCCCCTCTTGGACATGCTGGCCCAAGCAAAGGCCAGAGGGTCCCTAGAGGATGTAGAGATAAGCGCCTTGCTATCCGCAGACCAGAGGTTTCAGATGCGAGCAGTGCTGAAACCCTTCCAAGCAGTGTTCACCAACCTGCCTGGCAGGACTGAAGTGGCGGTCCATGAAGTGGACACCGGGAATCATGCCCCACTCCGGCGGACAGCCTATCGAATCTCCGACGAGGTGCAGCATGTCATGCGCCAGGAGGTCGAGGAGATGCTGAAGTTGGGGGTGATTAAGCGGTGCAAAAGCGCGTGGGCCTCACCTGTAGTCCTGGTGCCAAAGAAGGACCGGACCACCCGGTTCTGTGTGGACTACAGGGGGCTCAACGCTATCACAGCCTCTGATGCACAACCAATGCCACGCATTGAGGAGCTGCTGGAGCGGTTAGCCAGCGCGAGCTATCTCTCCATTATGGATCTGAGTCGGGGATATTGGCAGATTCCCTTGAGCCCCGGGGCCCAGGAGAAGTCCGCCTTTATCACCCCCTTCGGATTGTATGAATCCATGGTCATGCTTTTGGCATGAAAAATGCCCCTGCCACGTTCCAGCGAATGGTCAACCACCTGCTCCAGGGACTGGAGTGGTACGCAGTGGCGTACCTGGATGACATTGCCGTCTTCAATCCCACCTGGGAGGATCACCTCGAGCATCTGCAGCAGGTGCTCGGGCGCATTCACCAGGCGGGCTTGACCATCAAGCCAGGAAAGTGCCAGATGGGCATGAACGAGGTCCACTACCTGGGGCACCGGGTAGGTGGGGGTATTCTGAAGCCAGAGCCTGGGAAGGTGGACGCTATCGTGTCCTGGCCCACCCCCAGGACCAAGAAGCAGGTGCAGTCCTTCTTGGGCACCGCAGGGTAATATAGACGCTTTGTACAAGACTATAGTAGCCTTGCGAAGCCCTTGACAGACCTCACCAGGAGGAGCCTACCCCATTCAGTCAAATGGACAGATGAATGCGAGGTGGCCTTTCAGGCTTTGAAGACTGCCCTGAGCAGCTCTCCTGTGCTAAAGGCAGTCGACAGCACACGGCCACACTTCATACAGACCGACGCCAGTAAATTTGGCCTCGGTGCTGTACTCAGCCAGGTCGACTTGGGGAACCAAGAACACCCCGTGTTGTACCTAAATTGGAAACTGCTGCCGAGGGAAGTGGCCTCTTCCACCATAGAGGAGTGCCTGGCCATTGTATGAGCCCTCAACCGTTTACATCCTTACTTGTACGGGCACCCCTTCACTGTCATGACTGACCACAACCCACTGAGTTGGCTGCATACCATGTCCGGTGCCAACGGAAGGTTGTTATGCTGGAGCCTCACCCTCCAGCAGTACGACTTTACCGTTCAACACCGCAAAGACAGCAAACTGCCACAAACACAGGGACCACCACATTTTTGAGATGTTCACCTTTTTCCAATTGTGATGGTGTGGTTTTCGTGGCTGGGAGACCACCCGGAACCTGTGAAATGGGTTCTGAGCTTCTGAGTGTCATAGAGATATCATATTTGATATCCATCTTCATGAATATTGGTGACGACAAACATGATATCTCCATCTTGGATGTGGGACACCCCCATACCAAGATATGAAATCTGAAGGATTTTTATGTCTTATGCAGCTGGGTGGGTTCACAAAACCGAGCCCCCGTGTGAGGTAAACAACATGGGTGTCTCCTAGAGTTTTGTCCCCTTACTAAAAATCAGAACGGCCATTTTACTTCATTCTTACCCGGGAAGTCAGACGCATGCACTCCTCGCTGCGTGGAAGAATCACATCTAATTTCCGGGAAGCTGTCCCCCCACAGAATCTGAGACCATCAGCTCGTGGCGCAGGTTTTGCTATTATTTTCCCCTTTTATTTTAATAACTGTTTTATGCATATATGTAAATTGTCTCTTTTATAATATCTTGTATATCTTTTGTAAACACTGCCCACTTTCGGGAGTAAATCATTATTATTTACCAGCGTTGTTCTTCTTGTCCTATGTCGAGCAAACACGTTCCTCACCCGCTAATTCACGTTACCTACCAGGTACCCGATCCACCTGTTAAGCGATCGGTGGTGGCAGTATACCAGTATTTATATGATATTGTGGTTTGAGGGTGGCTGGACTGAGATATATATACGTTCCTGGAAGGAACTGGTGGTATATATACGTCCTGTCACATCACGTGCCACAATAGTCGACATAAATTAGAGCAGCTGTGCCCGTGCTTATCCTCGGTCAATACCGTGTTTGACCAGCAGGATAAGGGGGCGCCAGAAGGCTGCAAAGTCTGACCAAGTATGTTTTCGTGACACCCACACACAGTATAATCCCCACACACATTATAATCTACCCACACACAGTATAATCCCCCTGCACACAGACTCATCTCCGACAGTATCATCTCTCACACACAGTATAATCCCCCATACACAGTATCATCTCCCACGCACAGTATAATCCCCGACACACAGTATCATCCCCCTACCCACAGTATAATCCTACACACAGTATAATGTCAACATGGGTGTCTCCTAGAGTTTTGGCCCCTTACTAAAAACCAGAACGGCCATTTTACTTCATTCTTACCCGGGAAGTCAGACGCATGCACTCCTCGCTGCGTGGAAGAATCACATTTAATTTCTGGGGAGCCGTCCCCCCCACAGAATCTGAGACCATCACCTCGTGGCGCAGGTTTTGCTATTATTTTCCCCTTTTATTTTAATAACTGTTTATGCATATATGCAAATTGTCTCCTTTATAATATCTTGTATATATTTTGTAAACACTGCCCCCCTTTTGGGAGTAAATCATTAATTATTTACCAGTTTCGTTCTTCTTGTCCTAATTCACGTTACCTACCAGGTACCCGATCCACCTGTTAAGCGATCGGTGGTGGCAGTATACCAGTATTTATGTGATATTGTGGTTTGAGGGTGGCTGGACGGAGGTATATATACGTTCCTGGAAGGAACTGGTGGTATATATACGTCCTGTCACATCACGTGCCGCAATAGTCGACATAAATTAAAGCAGCTGCGCCCGTGCTTATCCTCTGTCAATACCGTGTTTGACCAGCAGGATAAGCGGGTGCCAGAGGGCTGCAAAGTCTGACCAAGTGTGTTTTCGTGACACCCACACACAGTATAATCCCCACACACATTATAATCTACCCACACACAGTATAATCCCCCTGCACACAGAATAATCTCCGACAGTATCATCTCCCACACACAGTATAATCCCCCATACACAGTATCATCCTACACACAGTATAATGTCCCACACACAGTATAATCCCCTACACACAGTATAATCCCCCATACACAGTATAATCCCCTCACACACATTATCACCTCCCACCCACAGTATAATCCCCCCACACATTATAATCCCCACACACATTATAATCCCCACACAGTACAATCCCCCCCGCACATTATAATCCCCACACAGTACAATCCCCCATACACAATATAATCTTCCACACACAGTGTAATCCCCCACTCATTATAATCCCCACACACATTATAATCTCCCCACACACAGTATATTCCCCCACAATATCATCTCCCGCGCACAGTATAATTCCCCCACGCAAAGTACCATCCCCCTACACACAGAATCATCTCCGACAGTATCATCTCCCACACACATTATAATCTCCCCACACAAAGTATAATCCCCCCACGCACAGTATCATCCCCTTCACACAGAATCATCCCCCTACACACAGTATAATCCCCCAACGCACAGTATAATCGCCCCACGCACAGTATAATCCCCCAACGCACAGTATAATCCCCCACACACAGTATAATCCCCCAAACGCACAGTATAATCCCACACACACAGTACAATCCCACACACACAGTATAATCCCACACACACATAGTATAATCCCACACACACATAGTATAATCCCCCACACACATAGTATAATCCCCCACACACATAGTATAATCCCCCCACACACAGTATAATCCCCCCCACACACAGTATAATACCCCCACACACACAGTATAATCCCCACACACACAGTATAATCCCCCACACACAGTATAATCCCCCACACACACAGTATAATCCCCCCACGCACACAGTATAATCTCCCACGCACAGCATAATCCCCCCACGCACAGTATAGTCCCCCCACGCACAGTATCATCTCCCACACACAGTATCATCCCCCACACACAGTATAATCCCCCACACACACAGTACATTCCCCCACACATACAGTGCAATCCTCCACACACACAGTATAATCCCCCCACATAGTATAATCCCCCCACACACAGTATAATCCCCACACACACAGTATAATCCCCCCACACACACAGTATAATCCCCCCCACACACACAGTATAATCTCCCCCCACACACACAGTATAATCCTCCCACACACACAGTATAATCACCCCCACACACAGTATAATCCCCCCCACACACACACAGTATAATCCCCCACACACAGTATAATCCCCCCACACAGTATAATCCCCCCCACACACACTCAGTATAATCCCCACACACACAGTATAATCCCCCACACACAGTATAATCCCCCCACACACAGTATAATCCCCCCACACACAGTATAATCCCCCCGCACACAGTATAATCCCCCCGCACACAGTATAATCCCCCCCCACACACAGTATAATCCCCCCACACACACAGTATAATCCCCACACACACAGTATAATCCCCACACACACAGTATAATCCCCACACACACAGTATAATCCCCCACACACAGTATAATCCCCCCACACACACAGTATAATCCCCCCACACACAGTATAGTCCCCCCACGCACAGTATAATCCCCCACACACAGTATAATCCCCCCACACACAGTCTAATCCCCCCCACACACACAGTATAATTCCCCCCACACACAGTATAATCCCCACACACAGCATAATCCCCCCCCACACACAGTATAATCCCCCCACACACAGAGTATAATCCCCCACACACACAGTATAATCCCCCACATACACAGTATAATCCCCACACACACAGTATAATCCACACACAGTATAATCCCCCACACACAGTATAATCCACACACAGTATAATCCCCCCACACACAGTATAATCCCCCCACACACACAGTATAATTCCCCCCCACACAGTATAATCCCCACACACAGTATAATCCCCCCCACATACACAGTATAATCCCCCCACACACACAGTATAATTCCCCCCCACACAGTATAATCCCCACACACAGTATAATCCCCCCCACATACACAGTATAATCCCCACACACACAGTATAATCCACACACAGTATAATCCCCCACACACAGTATAATCCACACACAGTATAATCCCCCCACACACACAGTTTAATCCCCCCACACACACAGTATAATTCCCCCCCACACAGTATAATCCCCACACACAGTATAATCCCCCCCACGTACACAGTATAATCCCCCCCACACACAGTATAATTCCCTCCACACACAGTATAATCCCCCACACACAGAGTATAATCCCCCACACACACACAGTATAATCCCCCACATACACAGTATAATCCCCACACACACAGTATAATCCACACACAGTATAATCCCCCACACACAGTATAATCCACACACAGTATAATCCCCCACACACACAGTATAATCCCCCCACACACACAGTATAATTCCCCCCCACACAGTATAATCCCCACACACAGTATAATCCCCCCCACGTACACAGTATAATCCCCCCACACACAGTATAATTCCCTCCACACACAGTATAATCCCCCACACAGTACAATCCCCCCCCACACACACAGTATAATCCCCCACATACACAGTATAATCCCACACACACACAGTATAATCCCCACACACACAGTATAATCCCCCACACACACAGTATAATCCCCCCCACAAACAGTATAATCCCCCCACACACAGTATAATCCCCCCACACACAATATAATCCCCTCACACACACAGTATAATCCCCCACACACAGTATAATCCCCCCCACACACAATATAATCCCCTCACACACACAGTATAATCCCCACACACACACACACAGTATAATCCCCACACACAGTATAATCCCCACACACAGTATAATGCCCCCCACACACAGTATAATCCCAACACACAGTGTAATCCCCCCACACACACAGTGTAATCCCCCCACACACACAGTGTAATCCCCCCACACACACAGTATAATCCCCCCACACACAGTATAATCCCACATACACAGTATAATCCCACACACACAGTATAATCCCACACACACAGTATAATCCCCCCACACGGCAGTGTTATGGCGCTGTCGCACGCACAGCACATCAGACTTGCAGTGTGATGACGTCTCCCCATCACTCCGCCGGTGCCAGGACTTCCTGTACGCCATCTTGCTGTTCTGTAGGCCGCAGCCCTATAGTGACTTGTAGCCATCAGACTGGGGGGTGGTAGGACACGGAGACTGCGGCTCTCTGCTCTGCTGTATTCGTTGCTTTGCTCGCTGATATAGTTAATGGGGCTGGTGTCTGAGCAGTTACACCGGCTGTCAGGCAAAATGTATTTTTGTTCTAGTTTAAAAATGAGAGATGTCTTAAATATCCACCCCCCTGCTCTTTTGGAAGAAGCTACATAGTACTCACTCTACTTCCCCCAAAACCAGGAATTTTTATGAGCGCCATAAAGCCTCAGCCCAGAGCAAGCCTTCTGGTAAACTGGAAATTCCCTCCCAAAAATCCTATTGTGTAACTGTACAAACATGTAATGTCGATTTTAATAATGCACATGATGGTCACAAACACAGGGACCACATTTTTGAGATGTTCACCTTTTTCCAATTGTGATGGTGTGGTTTTCGTGGCTGGGAGACCACTGGAAGCCCGGGAAATGGGCTCTGAGCTTCTGAGCGACATAGAGATATCATATTTGATATCCATCTTCATGAATATTGGCGACGGCAAACATGATGTCTCTGACGCGCCCCTGGGCCTGTGTCGCGCTGCGTTGCGCACGCGGGAGCTTACCCGGAGCCGGATCTGTTGAGGGTTGTAGTCTCGTGGCGGTGACCCGGTCCGTGCCCAGGGAGTCAGACTAAGTGGCGCTGTATATTAGCAGTAGATGTTGGATGACTACGCCACCCGTTGAATGCAGCTTTGGAGCTGCCGCTGCAGGGCAGACCGCTGAGGCCGGTGGAAGGATGGTGCAGCGGGGATGGTATAACCCCCAACGGGAGGGGTATGGCCTCAGGGCAGCCGACGTGGATGATGGGGGTAGCAGGAACCACTCAGAGACGATGCGTGTAGTTCAGGGTCTTTACTGGTGACAAAGATAGACCCTCCCGGAGTACTTGCTAGCGATCGGGGCCTGGTCAGTCCTTGAGCAGATGGGATCTCCCCTGGCCAGGCGGAGTTGTAGGCCTTCCCAGCTAACTGTACTCTTCTGGCTACCTTGCTAGAGGCGGGTAAAAGTAGCCCACGTCCCTGAGTGTACCGTGTGGTGCTCACCCGTATGGCCGGTGACTCGGGGCCTTCTAATGGCTTCCGCTCCACGATGGCGGTGCTGGTCCCACGCGTGTGACCGTGCCTTCGGGTTTCTGGGCCAGAGGACCTGCAATCCCCTGCCGGTCGGTTTCTGCTGCTGGGTAAGGATTAGTCCCCACAGCCTCGGACTCCGGGTCCGGTGATAACTTCTCAGTCAGGGCGAGCTCTGCAGCTGCCAGCCACTGACTCCTTGTAGTACTGCTCCCACAGAGCTCCTGATGTTCTTCCTATGCTGCTTCTCTTCTCTGTCTCTACTTCTGGCATGGCCCAGGAGCTGGGCCCAGCCGGAGCCACAGCTCCCTGTCAGCCCTCCTGGCTGCACTCTCCCTCTCAACTCTCTAACCCTGCCTCAGCCCCAGGTTTATACAGGGGAAGTTCTTCCCCTCCCAGGACTGGGCAGGAGGTGTGGCATGCATAGGATTCCTGACCAAGAGACCTCCCACCTGCTCTCAGACATAACATTGCTGTTACTGTGGAAACCAGACCCCTGGGGTGCCACATCTCCATCTTGGATGTGTGACACCACCACATGAAGATATGAAATCTGAAGGATTTCTATGTCTTATGCAGCTGGGTGGGTTCACAAAACCGAATCCCCGTGTGAGGTAAATAACAGGGGTGTCTCCCAATGTTTTGGCCCCTTACTAAAAACCAGAACGGTCATTTGTAAGTCACTCTTGCCAGGGACGTCAGACGCATGCACACCTCACTGCATGGAAGAATCACATCTAATTTCCGGGGAGCCGTCCCATCCACAGAATCTGAGACCATCACCTCGTGGCGCAGGTTTTGCTATTACTTACCCCTTTTATTTTAATAACTGTTTTATGCATATATGTAAATTGTCTCTTTTATAAAATCTTGTATATCTTTTGTAAACACTGCCCACTTTCGGGAGTAAATCATTATTATTTACCAACTTTGTTCTTCTTGTCCTATGTCTAGCAAACACGTTCCTCACCCGCTAATTCACGTTACCTAACGGGTACCCGATCCACCTGTTAAGCGATCGGTGGTGGCAGTATACCAGTATTTATGTGATATTGTGGTTTGAGGGTGGCTGGACGGAGGTATATATACGTTCCTGGAAGGAACTGGTGGTATATATACGTCCTGTCACATCACGTGCCGCAATAGTCGACATAAATTAGAGCAGCTGCGCCCGTGCTTATCCTCGGTCAATACCGTGTTTGACCAGCAGGATAAGGGGGCGCCAGAGGGCTGCAAGGTCTGACCAAGTGTTTTCCCTGACACCGGCCACATGATGGAGCGGCGGCTGCAGAGCTGAGGAGAACACCACTTTTATCTCCCATTTCTCCTCTCTGTTGTGGTTGATTTTTGCTTGTAAAGTTTAGGTTATAAATAATTTATGATGCGACAAGGGGGCGTTACCACAGATTCTTCTTTGGGGGCGTGTACCACTTCCCGTGCATAAGGTTGACCAATCATAAGCAGGAGGCGTCATGCAGGGAGAAAAGAACACGCCCCCTCTCCTCACTGATCTCTGAAGCTGCTGGGTACAGATACAGCGGAGCCGAGCCACGTATCACTACAAACACTTCTAGATCTCTTCTCACGGCAGTCGCTGTGGGAGGAGGGCGAGAGCTGACTGCACTGAGAGGGGATCTGGTCATAAACTATTGTCTAAACTTTACAAGAGAAAAGCTCCGCAACAGGAGAAATGAAAGATAAAAGTGGTGCTTTCCTCAGCTCTGCAGCTGCTGGCCCATCATGCGGCCGCCGTAACGTGCCCACATTGGTGAAGGGTTCCCTTTATTAGTGGCGGTCACTCAGGTGCAGTAGGCCAGGGGTAACCACCACCTCTGCACCCCGGCTGCTATGCTACTGACTGCCACCATGTGGTTAGATGAGCACATGACACGCTACATCTGTTATATGTGATGGCCAATAGAGGGCGACTTGGTACTTAATTGTTCATATTGTGCAGGAAGCTGCGTCCGCACTCACCAGCCGAGGGAAGGGGTTGAGGGAGAATGATGCCACCGACCCATCGGCTCCTGCCACACACCCACATCGAAGCGTTGTCCAGCTCCCACTGGAGACTTCCTTGTCTCCCAACACACAGACAGGAAAAAACTGAGTGGGTGAGAATTTAACCCTTTACTGACTGAGCCAATTTTTTTATTAGGGAGTCATAAGGGTTAAAAGTTCACCAGCGATTTCTCATTTTTCCAACAGAATTTACAAAACCCATTTTTTTAGAGACCACATCACGTTTAAAGTGACCTTGAGGGGTCTTTATGTCAGAAAATACACAAAATTGACACCATTTTAAAAACTGCACCCCTCAAGGTGCTCAAAACCACATTTAAAAAGTTTATTAACCCTTCACATGCTTCACAGAAACTGAAGCAACGTGGAAGGAAAAAATGAAAATGTAACTTTTTTCATAAAAATTTTACTCCAGACCCAATTTTTTTATTCTCTCAAGGGTAACTAGAGAAAATGGACCAGAACATTTTGTCTGCAATTTCTCCTGAGCACGCCGATACCCTATATGTGGGGGAAAACCACTGTTTGGGCGCATGGCAGGGCTCGGAAGGGAAGGAGCACTGTGTGACTTTTTGAACGCAAAATTGCCTCGAATCGTGAGCAGACACCATGTCATGTCTGGGGAGCTCCTGATGTGCCTAAACAGTGTAAATCCCACACAAGTGACCCCATTTTGGAAACTAGACCTCTCAAGGAATCTATCTAGATGAGTGGTGAGCACCTTGAACCCCAAGGTGCTTCACAGAAATTTATAACACAGAGCCATGAAAATAAGAAAATCACAATTTTTTTTATTTTCACGAGAGTAACAAGAGAAAATAGACCACAAAATTTGTTGTGCCATTTCTCCTGAGTACACCAATACTCCATATGTGGGGGAAAACCACTGTTTGGGCGCACAGCAGGGCTCAGAAGGGAAGGAGCACCGTTTGACTTTTTGAACACAAAAATGGCTGGAATTGAGAGTGGGTGCCATGTTGAATTTGGAGAGCCCCTGATGCGCCTAAACAGTAGAAACCCCCCACAAGTGACCCCATTTTGGAAACTAGACCCCTCAAGGATTTTATCCAGGGGTATAGTGAGCATTTTAAACCCACAAGTACTACACAGAATTTGATAACATTAGGTCGTCATATGGAAAATTTTAATTTTTTTCACGAAAATGTTGTTTTAGCCCCAAATTTGTAATTTTCACAATGGATAATAATAGAAAACGGACTCCCTAATTTGTTATGCAATTTCTCCCGAATGCGATGATGCCCCATATGTGGTCAAAAACTTCTGATTGGGCACATGGCAGGACTAGGAAAGGAAAGAGAGCTATTTGTCTGGAATAAATTGTGAATCCCATGCATTTGGAGAGTCCCTGCCATGCGAAACCAGCAGAAACCCCCCATAACTGACCCCATTTTGTTAACTGGACCCCTCAAGGAATTCATCTAGGAATGTACTGAGCATTTTTATCCTACAGGTGGTTGACAAAACTTTATAACATTTAGATGTGAGAACAACATTTTTTTCCCCACTAAAATACTGTTTTAGCACCAAATTTAAAATTTACACGAGGGGTAATAGTAGAAATTGGACCCCACAATTTTTTATGGCAGTACCCCATATGTGGATGCACTGTACTGTTTGAGGACACAGCAGGGATCGGATGGGAAGGAGCTACTGGGCTTTTAGAACGCAGATCTGTGAATAGATTGTGGACTCCCTTAGCCGAGCCCCTGAGGTGCCAGAACAGCAGAAACCATCCCCCACAGTTGACCCCATATTGGAAACTTCACTGCCTAAGGAATTCATCTAGGGGTGTAGTGAGTATTTTGAACTCATAGGTGCCTCACAAAATTTTATAACATTGAGACATGGAAATATGACATTTAAGTGGTAAAAATGTAATGATTGTATTTGCTGCAAATTTTTCAGGTACGCAAGGGTTAATATGTCAAACTGGACCCCATAATTCATTGCAAAATTTTTCCCGAACACGGTGATGCTCCATATGTCGTCAGGAATTACTGTCAGGCCACACGTCATGGCTGAGAAAGAAGGAGCGCTCGTTGGCTTTTGGAGCGCAGATTTTGTTAGAATAGTTTGCAGGTGACATTTGTGGAGCCCCTGAGGTGCCAGAACAGCAGAAAAACCCCAAAAGTGACCCCATTGTAGAAATTACACCTCTCAATGAATCCATCTATGGCTGCAGTGACTATTTTGTATCATCCATGCCAGGCTTTATTCTGGGGAATTGCAAATATGCCAGTTTAGTGCCCCTATATTGTGCCCCCATACAGTGTAGAGCCCCATTTATTATAGTTCACCTATATATTGTAGTGCACTCCATACATTGTGACCCCATACAGTGTGGTACCCCCATATACTGCAGTTCTCCTATATATTGTAGTGCACCATATACTGTAGTTCCCCTATATGTTGTAGGGCCCCCATACAGTGTAGAGCCCCATATATTGTAGTTCCCCTATATATTGTAGTGCCCCCATACAGTGTAGAGCGACATATACTGTAGTTCCCCTATATATTGTAGTGCCCCCATACAGTGTAGAGCCCCATATACTGTAGTTCCCCTATATATTGTAGTGCCCCCATACAGTGTAGAGCCCCATATACTGTAGTTCTCCTATATATTGTAGTGCCCCCATACATTGTGCCCCCATACAATGTGGTACCCCCATATACTGCAGCTCCCCTATATATTGTAGTGCTCCATATACTGTAGTTACCCTATATATTGTAGTGCCCCCCATACAGTGTAGAGCCCCATATACTGTAGTTCCCCTATATATTGTAGGGCCCCCATACAGTGTAGAGCCCCATATACTGCAGCTCCCCTATATATTGTAGTGCCCCATATACTGTAGTTCCCCTATATATTGTAGTGCCCCCATACAGTGTAGAGCCCCATATAGTGTAGTTCCCCTATATATTGTAGTGCCCCCATACAGTGTAGAGCCCCATATACTGTAGTTCCCCTATATATTGTAGGGCCCCCATACAGTGTAGAGCCCCATATAGTGTAGTTCCAGTATATATTGTAGGGCCCCCATACAGCGTAGAGCCCCATATAGTGTAGTTCCCCTATATATTGTAGTGCCCCCATACAGTGTAGAGCCCCATATACTGTAGTTCCCGTATATATTGTAGGGCCCCCATACAGTGTAGAGCCCCATATACTGTAGTTCCCCTATATATTGTAGTGCCCCCATACAGTGTAGAGCCCCATATACTGTAGTTCCCCTATATATTGTAGTGCCCCCATACAGTGTAGAGCTCCATATACTGTAGTTCCCCTATATATTGTAGTGCCCCCATACAGTGTAGAGCTCCATATACTGTAGTTCCCCTATATATTGTAGGGCCCCCATACAGTGTAGAGCCCCATATAGTGTAGTTCCCCTATATATTGTAGTGCCCCCATACAGTGTAGAGCTCCATATACTGTAGTTCCCCTATATATTGTAGGGCCCCCATACAGTGTAGAGCCCCATATACTGTAGTTCCCCTATATATTGTAGTGCCCCCATACAGTGTAGAGCCCCATATACTGTAGTTCCCCTATATATTGTAGTGCCCCCATACAGTGTAGAGCCCCATATACTGTAGTTCCCCTATATATTGTAGTGCCCCCATACAGTGCAGAGCCCCATATACTGTAGTTCCCCTATATATTGTAGTGCCCCCATACAGTGTAGAGCCCCATATACTGTAGTTCCCCTATATATTGTAGGGCCCCCATACAGTGTAGAGCCCCATATACTGTAGTTCCCCTATATATTGTAGGGCCCCCATACAGTGTAGAGCCCCATATACTGTAGTTCCCCTATATATTGTAGTGCCCCCATACAGTGTGGTACCCCCATATACTGCAGTTCCCCTATATATTGTAGGGCCCCCATACAGTGTAGAGCCCCATATAGTGTAGTTCCCCTATATATTGTAGTGCCCCCATACAGTGTAGAGCCCCATATAGTGTAGTTCCCCTATATATTGTAGTGCCCCCATACAGTGTAGAGCTCCATATACTGTAGTTCCCCTATATATTGTAGGGCCCCCATACAGTGTAGAGCCCCATATACTGTAGTTCCCCTATATATTGTAGTGCCCCCATACAGTGCAGAGCCCCATATACTGTAGTTCCCCTATATATTGTAGTGCCCCCATACAGTGCAGAGCCCCATATACTGTAGTTCCCCTATATATTGTAGTGCCCCCATACAGTGTAGAGCCCCATATACTGTAGTTCCCCTATATATTGTAGGGCCCCCATACAGTGTAGAGCCCCATATACTGTAGTTCCCCTATATATTGTAGGGCCCCCATACAGTGTAGAGCCCCATATACTGTAGTTCCCCTATATATTGTAGTGCCCCCATACAGTGTGGTACCCCCATATACTGCAGTTCCACTATATATTGTAGGGCCCCCATACAGTGTAGAGCCCCATATAGTGTAGTTCCCCTATATATTGTAGTGCCCCCATACAGTGTAGAGCCCCATATACTGTAGTTCCCCTATATATTGTAGTGTCCCCATACAGTGTAGAGCCCCATATACTGTAGTTCCCCTATATACTGTAGTGCCCCCATACAGTGTAGAGCCCCATATACTGTAGTTCCCCTATATATTGTAGTGCCCCCATACAGTGTAGAGCCCCTATACTGTAGTTCCCCTATATATTGTAGTGCCCCCATACAGTGTAGAGCCCCATATACTGTAGTTCCCCTATATACTGTAGTGCCCCCATACAGTGTAGAGCCCCATATACTGTAGTTCCCCTATATATTGTAGTGTCCCCATACAGTGTAGAGCCCCATATACTGTAGTTCCCCTATATACTGTAGTGCCCCCATACAGTGTAGAGCCCCATATACTGTAGTTCCCCTATATATTGTAGTGCCCCCATACAGTGTAGAGCCCCATATACTGTAGTTCCCCTATATATTGTAGTGCCCCCATACAGTGTAGAGCCCCTATACTGTAGTTCCCCTATATACTGTAGTGCCCCCATACAGTGTAGAGCCCCATATACTGTAGTTCCACTATATATTGTAGTGCCCCCATACAGTGTAGAGCCCCATATACTGTAGTTCCCCTATATATTGTAGTGCCCCCATACAGTGTAGAGCCCCATATACTGCAGTTCCCCTATATATTGTAGTGCCCCCATACAGTGTAGAGCCCCATATAGTGTAGTTCCCCTAAATATTGTAGGGCCCCCATACAGTGTAGAGCCCCATATAGTGTAGTTCCCCTATATATTGTAGTGCCCCCATACAGTGTAGAGCCCCATATAGTGTAGTTCCCTTATATATTGTAGGGCCCCCATACAGTGTAGAGCCCCATATAGTGTAGTTCCCCTATATATTGTAGTGCCCCCATACAGTGTAGAGCCCAATATAGTGTAGTTCCCCTATATATTGTAGGGCCCCCATACAGTGTAGAGCCCCATATACTGTAGTTCCCCTATATATTGTAGTGCCCCCATACAGTGTAGAGCCCCATATAGTGTAGTTCCCCTATATATTGTAGTGCCCCCATACAGTGTAGAGCCCCATATACTGTAGTTCCCCTATATATTGTAGTGCCCCCATACAGTGTAGAGCCCCATATACTGTAGTTCCCCTATATATTGTAGTGCCCCCATACAGTGTAGAGCCCCATATACTGTAGTTCCCCTATATATTGTAGTGCCCCCATACAGTGTAGAGCCCCATATACTGTAGTTCCCCTATATATTGTAGTGCCCCCATACAGTGTAGAGCCCCATATACTGTAGTTCCCCTATATATTGTAGTGCCCCCATACAGTGTAGAGCCCCATGTACTGTAGTTCCCCTAAATATTGTAGTGCCCCCATACAGTGTAGAGCCCCATATACTGTAGTTCCCCTATATATTGTAGGGCCCCCATACAGTGTAGAGCCCCATATACTGTAGTTCCCCTATATATTGTAGTGCCCCCATACAGTGTAGAGCCCCATATACTGTAGTTCCCCTATATATTGTAGTGCCCCCATACAGTGTAGAGCCCCATATACTGTAGTTCCCCTATATATTGTAGTGCCCCCATACAGTGTAGAGCCCCATATACTGTAGTTCCCCTATATATTGTAGTGCCCCCATACAGTGTAGAGCCCCATATACTGTAGTTCCCCTATATATTGTAGTGCCCCCATACAGTGTAGAGCCCCATATACTGTAGTTCCCCTATATATTGTAGTGCCCCCATACAGTGTAGAGCCCCATATACTGTAGTTCCCCTATATATTGTAGTGCCCCCATACAGTGTAGAGCCCCATATACTGTAGTTCCCCTATATATTGTAGGGCCCCCATACAGTGTAGAGCCCCATGTACTGTAGTTCCCCTATATTTTGTAGTGCCCCCATACAGTGTAGAGCCCCATGTACTGTAGTTCCCCTATATATTGTAGTGCCCCCATACAGTGTAGAGCCCCATATACTTTAGTTCCCCTATATATTGTAGGGCCCCCATACAGTGTAGAGCCCCATGTACTGTAGTTCCCCTATATATTGTAGTGCTCCCATACAGTGTAGAGCCCCATATAGTGTAGTTCCCCTATATATTGTAGGGTCCCCATACAGTGTAGAGCCCCATATACTGTAGTTCCCCTATATATTGTAGGGCCCCATACAGTGTAGAGCCCCATGTACTGTAGTTCCCCTATATATTGTAGGGCCCCCATACAGTGTAGAGCCCCATATACTGTAGTTCCCCTATATATTGTAGTGCCCCCATACAGTGTAGAGCCCCATATAGTGTAGTTCCCCTATATATTGTAGGGCCCCCATACAGTGTAGAGCCCCATGTACTGTAGTTCCCCTATATATTGTAGGGCCCCCATACAGTGTAGAGCCCCATATACTGTAGTTCCCCTATATATTGTAGTGCCCCCATACAGTGTAGAGCCCCATGTACTGTAGTTCCCCTATATATTGTAGTGCCCCCATACAGTGTAGAGCCCCATATACTGTAGTTCCCCTATATATTGTAGTGCCCCCATACAGTGTAGAGCCCCATATAGTGTAGTTCCCCTATATATTGTAGGGCCCCCATACAGTGTAGAGCCCCATATACTGTAATTCCCCTATATATTGTAGTGCCCCCATACAGTGTAGAGCCCCATGTACTGTAGTTCCCCTATATATTGTAGTGCCCCCATACAGTGTAGTGCCCCATATACTGTAGTTCCCCTATATATTGTAGGGCTCCCATACAGTGTAGAGCCCCATATAGTGTAGTTACCCTATATATTGTAGGGCCCCCATACAGTGTAGAGCCCCATATACTGTAGTTCCCCTATATATTGTAGGGCCCCCATACAGTGTAGAGCCCCATATACTGTAGTTCCCCTATATATTGTAGTGCCCCCATACAGTGTGGTACCCACATATACTGCAGTTCCCCTATATATTGTAGGGCCCCCATACAGTGTAGAGCCCCATATAGTGTAGTTCCCCTATATATTGTAGTGCCCCCATACAGTGTAGAGCTCCATATACTGTAGTTCCCCTATATATTGTAGTGCCCCCATACAGTGTAGAGCCCCATATACTGTAGTTCCCCTATATATTGTAGTGCCCCCATACAGTGTAGAGCCCCATATACTGTAGTTCCCCTATATATTGTAGTGCCCCCATACAGTGTAGAGCCCCATGTACTGTAGTTCCCCTATATACTGTAGTGCCCCCATACAGTGTAGAGCCCCATATACTGTAGTTCCCCTATATATTGTAGTGCCCCCATACAGTGTAGAGCCCCATATACTGTAGTTCCCCTATATATTGTAGTGCCCCCATACAGTGTAGAGCCCCATATACTGTAGTTCCCCTATATATTGTAGTGCCCCCATACAGTGTAGAGCCCCATATACTGTAGTTCCCCTATATATTGTAGTGCCCCCATACAGTGTAGAGCCCCATGTACTGTAGTTCCCCTATATACTGTAGTGCCCCCATACAGTGTAGAGCCCCATATACTGTAGTTCCCCTATATATTGTAGTGCCCCCATACAGTGTAGAGCCCCATATACTGTAGTTCCCCTATATATTGTAGGGCCCCCATACAGTGTAGAGCCCCATATACTGTAGTTCCCCTATATACTGTAGTGCCCCCATACAGTGTAGAGCCCCATATACTGTAGTTCCCCTATATATTGTAGTGCCCCCATACAGTGTAGAGCCCCTATTCTGTAGTTCCCCTATATATTGTAGTGCCCCCATACAGTGTAGAGCCCCATATAGTGTAGTTCCCCTATATATTGTAGTGCCCCCATACAGTGTAGAGCCCCATATACTGTAGTTCCCCTATATATTGTAGTGTCCCCATACAGTGTAGATCCCCATATACTGTAGTTCCCCTATATACTGTAGTGCCCCCATACAGTGTAGAGCCCCATATACTGTAGTTCCCCTATATATTGTAGTTCCCCCATACAGTGTAGAGCCCCATAGAGTGTAGTTCCCCTAAATATTGTAGGGCCCCCATACAGTGTAGAGCCCCATATAGTGTAGTTCCCCTATATATTGTAGTGCCCCCATACAGTGTAGAGCCCCATATAGTGTAGTTCCCCTATATATTGTAGTGCCCCCATACAGTGTAGAGCCCCATATACTGTAGTTCCCCTATATATTGTAGGGCCCCCATACAGTGTAGAGCCCCATATAGTGTAGTTCCCCTATATATTGTAGGGCCCCCATACAGTGTAGAGCCCCATATACTGTAGTTCCCCTATATATTGTAGTGCCCCCATACAGTGTAGAGCCCCATATACTGTAGTTCCCCTATATATTGTAGTGCCCCCATACAGTGTAGAGCCCCATATACTGTAGTTCCCCTATATATTGTAGTGCCCCCATACAGTGTAGAGCCCCATATACTGTAATTCCCCTATATATTGTAGTGCCCCCATACAGTGTAGAGCCCCATATACAGTAGTTCCCCTATATATTGTAGTTCCCCCATACAGTGTAGAGCCCCATATAGTGTAGTTCCCCTATATATTGTAGTGCCCCCATACAGTGTAGAGCCCCATATAGTGTAGTTCCCCTATATATTGTAGTGCCCCCATACAGTGTAGAGCCCCATATACTGTAGTTCCCCTATATATTGTAGTGCCCCCATACAGTGTAGAGCCCCATATAGTGTAGTTCCCCTATATTTTGTAGGGCCCCCATACAGTGTAGAGCCCCATATACTGTAGTTCCCCTATATATTGTAGTGCCCCCATACAGTGTAGAGCCCCATATACTGTAGTTCCCCTATATATTGTAGTGCCCCCATACAGTGTAGAGCCCCATATAGTGTAGTTCCCCTATATATTGTAGTGCCCCCATACAGTGTAGAGCCCCATATACTGTAGTTCCCCTATATATTGTAGGGCCCCCATACAGTGTAGAGCCCCATATAGTGTAGTTCCCCTATATATTGTAGGGCCCCCATACAGTGTAGAGCCCCATATACTGTAGTTCCCCTATATATTGTAGTGCCCCCATACAGTGTAGAGCCCCATATACTGTAGTTCCCCTATATATTGTAGTGCCCCCATACAGTGTAGAGCCCCATATACTGTAGTTCCCCTATATATTGTAGTGCCCCCATACAGTGTAGAGCCCCATATACTGTAGTTCCCCTATATATTGTAGTGCCCCCATACAGTGTAGAGCCCCATGTACTGTAGTTCCCCTATATACTGTAGTGCCCCCATACAGTGTAGAGCCCCATATACTGTAGTTCCCCTATATATTGTAGTGCCCCCATACAGTGTAGAGCCCCATATACTGTAGTTCCCCTATATATTGTAGGGCCCCCATACAGTGTAGAGCCCCATATACTGTAGTTCCCCTATATACTGTAGTGCCCCCATACAGTGTAGAGCCCCATATACTGTAGTTCCCCTATATATTGTAGTGCCCCCATACAGTGTAGAGCCCCATGTACTGTAGTTCCCCTATATATTGTAGTGCCCCCATACAGTGTAGAGCCCCATATACTGTAGTTCCCCTATATATTGTAGTGTCCCCATACAGTGTAGATCCCCATATACTGTAGTTCCCCTATATACTGTAGTGCCCCCATACAGTGTAGAGCCCCATGTACTGTAGTTCCCCTATATATTGTAGTGCCCCCATACAGTGTAGAGCCCCATATACTGTAGTTCCCCTATATATTGTAGTGTCCCCATACAGTGTAGATCCCCATATACTGTAGTTCCCCTATATATTGTAGTGCCCCCATACAGTGTAGAGCCCCATGTACTGTAGTTCCCCTATATATTGTAGTGCCCCCATACAGTGTAGAGCCCCATATACTGTAGTTCCCCTATATATTGTAGTGCCCCCATACAGTGTAGAGCCCCATATACTGTAGTTCCCCTATATACTGTAGTGCCCTCATACAGTGTAGAGCCCCATATACTGTAGTTCCCCTATATATTGTAGTGCCCCCATACAGTGTAGAGCCCCATATAGTGTAGTTCCCCGATATATTGTAGTGCCCCCATACAGTGTAGAGCCCCATATACTGTAGTTCCCCTATATATTGTAGTGTCCCCATACAGTGTAGATCCCCATATACTGTAGTTCCCCTATATACTGTAGTGCCCCCATACAGTGTAGAGCCCCATATACTGTAGTTCCCCTATATATTGTAGTTCCCCCATACAGTGTAGAGCCCCATAGAGTGTAGTTCCCCTAAATATTGTAGGGCCCCCATACAGTGTAGAGCCCCATATAGTGTAGTTCCCCTATATATTGTAGTGCCCCCATACAGTGTAGAGCCCCATATAGTGTAGTTCCCCTATATATTGTAGTGCCCCCATACAGTGTAGAGCCCCATATACTGTAGTTCCCCTATATATTGTAGGGCCCCCATACAGTGTAGAGCCCCATATAGTGTAGTTCCCCTATATATTGTAGGGCCCCCATACAGTGTAGAGCCCCATATACTGTAGTTCCCCTATATATTGTAGTGCCCCCATACAGTGTAGAGCCCCATATACTGTAGTTCCCCTATATATTGTAGTGCCCCCATACAGTGTAGAGCCCCATATACTGTAGTTCCCCTATATATTGTAGTGCCCCCATACAGTGTAGAGCCCCATATACTGTAATTCCCCTATATATTGTAGTGCCCCCATACAGTGTAGAGCCCCATATACAGTAGTTCCCCTATATATTGTAGTTCCCCCATACAGTGTAGAGCCCCATATAGTGTAGTTCCCCTATATATTGTAGTGCCCCCATACAGTGTAGAGCCCCATATAGTGTAGTTCCCCTATATATTGTAGTGCCCCCATACAGTGTAGAGCCCCATATACTGTAGTTCCCCTATATATTGTAGTGCCCCCATACAGTGTAGAGCCCCATATAGTGTAGTTCCCCTATATTTTGTAGGGCCCCCATACAGTGTAGAGCCCCATATACTGTAGTTCCCCTATATATTGTAGTGCCCCCATACAGTGTAGAGCCCCATATACTGTAGTTCCCCTATATATTGTAGTGCCCCCATACAGTGTAGAGCCCCATATAGTGTAGTTCCCCTATATATTGTAGTGCCCCCATACAGTGTAGAGCCCCATATACTGTAGTTCCCCTATATATTGTAGGGCCCCCATACAGTGTAGAGCCCCATATAGTGTAGTTCCCCTATATATTGTAGGGCCCCCATACAGTGTAGAGCCCCATATACTGTAGTTCCCCTATATATTGTAGTGCCCCCATACAGTGTAGAGCCCCATATACTGTAGTTCCCCTATATATTGTAGTGCCCCCATACAGTGTAGAGCCCCATATACTGTAGTTCCCCTATATATTGTAGTGCCCCCATACAGTGTAGAGCCCCATATACTGTAATTCCCCTATATATTGTAGTGCCCCCATACAGTGTAGAGCCCCATATACAGTAGTTCCCCTATATATTGTAGTTCCCCCATACAGTGTAGAGCCCCATATAGTGTAGTTCCCCTATATATTGTAGTGCCCCCATACAGTGTAGAGCCCCATATAGTGTAGTTCCCCTATATATTGTAGTGCCCCCATACAGTGTAGAGCCCCATATACTGTAGTTCCCCTATATATTGTAGTGCCCCCATACAGTGTAGAGCCCCATATAGTGTAGTTCCCCTATATTTTGTAGGGCCCCCATACAGTGTAGAGCCCCATATACTGTAGTTCCCCTATATATTGTAGTGCCCCCATACAGTGTAGAGCCCCATATACTGTAGTTCCCCTATATATTGTAGTGCCCCCATACAGTGTAGAGCCCCATATACTGTAGTTACCCTATATATTGTAGTTCCCCCATACAGTGTAGAGCCCCATATACTGTAGTTCCCCTATATATTGTAGTGCCCCCATACAGTGTAGAGCCCCATATACTGTAGTTCCCCTATATATTGTAGTGCCCCCATACAGTGTAGAGCCCCATATACTGTAGTTCCCTTATATATTGTAGTGCCCCCATACAGTGTAGAGCCCATATACTGTAGTTCCCCTATATATTGTAGTGCCCCCATACAGTGTAGAGCCCCTATACTGTAGTTCCCCTACATATTGTAGTGTCCCCATACAGTGTAGCGCCCCATATACTGTAGTTCCCCTATATATTGTAGGGCCCCCATACAGTGTAGAGCCCCATGTACTGTAGTTCACCTATATATTGTAGTGCCCCCATACAGTGTAGAGCCCCATATACTGTAGTTCCCCTATATATTGTAGGGCCCCCATACAGTGTAGAGCCCCATATAGTGTAGTTCCCCTATATATTGTAGGGCCCCCATACAGTGTAGAGCCCCATATACTGTAGTTCCCCTATATATTGTAGTGCCCCCATACAGTGTAGAGCCCCATATACTGTAGTTCCCCTATATATTGTAGTGCCCCCATACAGTGTAGAGCCCCATATAGTGTAGTTCCCCTATATATTGTAGTGCCCCCATACAGTGTAGAGCCCCATATACTGTAGTTCCCCTATATATTTAGGGCCCCCATACAGTGTAGAGCCCCATATAGTGTAGTTCCCCTATATATTGTAGGGCCCCCATACAGTGTAGAGCCCCATATACTGTAGTTCCCCTATATATTGTAGTGCCCCCATACAGTGTAGAGCCCCATATACTGTAGTTCCCCTATATATTGTAGTGCCCCCATACAGTGTAGAGCCCCATATAGTGTAGTTCCCCTATATATTGTAGTGCCCCCATACAGTGTAGAGCCCCATATACTGTAGTTCCCCTATATATTGTAGTGCCCCCATACAGTGTAGAGCCCCATATAGTGTAGTTCCCCTATATATTGTAGGGCCCCCATACAGTGTAGAGCCCCATATATTGTAGTTCCCCTATATATTGTAGTGCCCCCATACAGTGTAGAGCCCCATATACTGTAGTTCCCCTATATATTGTAGTGCCCCCATACAGTGTAGAGCCCCATATACTGTAGTTCCCCTATATATTGTAGTGCCCCCATACAGTGTAGAGCCCCATATACTGTAGTTACCCTATATATTGTAGTTCCCCCATACAGTGTAGAGCCCCATATACTGTAGTTCCCCTATATATTGTAGTGCCCCCATACAGTGTAGAGCCCCATATACTGTAGTTCCCCTATATATTGTAGTGCCCCCATACAGTGTAGAGCCCCATATACTGTAGTTCCCCTATATATTGTAGTGCCCCCATACAGTGTAGAGCCCATATACTGTAGTTCCCCTATATATTGTAGTGTCCCCATACAGTGTAGCGCCCCATATACTGTAGTTCCTCTATATATTGTAGTGCCCCCATACAGTGTAGAGCCCCATATACTGTAGTTCCCCTATATATTGTAGTGCCCCCATACAGTGTAGAGCCCCTATACTGTAGTTCCCCTATATATTGTAGTGCCCCCATACAGTGTAGAGCCCCATATACTGTAGTTCCCCTATATATTGTAGTGCCCCCATACAGTGTAGAGCCCCATGTACTGTAGTTCACCTATATATTGTAGTGCCCCCATACAGTGTAGAGCCCCATATACTGTAGTTCCCCTATATATTGTAGTGCCCCCATACAGTGTAGCGCCCCATATACTGTAGTTCCCCTATATATTGTAGTGCCCCCATACAGTGTAGAGCCCCATATACTGTAGTTCCCCTATATATTGTAGTTCCCCCATACAGTGTAGAGCCCCATATAGTGTAGTTCCCCTATATATTGTAGTGCCCCCATACAGTGTAGAGCCCCATATACTGTAGTTCCCCTATATATTGTAGTGTCCCCATACAGTGTAGCGCCCCATATACTGTAGTTCCCCTATATATTGTAGGGCCCCCATACAGTGTAGAGCCCCATATAGTGTAGTTCCCCTATATATTGTAGTGCCCCCATACAGTGTAGAGCCCCATATACTGTAGTTCCCCTATATATTGTAGTGTCCCCATACAGTGTAGCTCCCCATATACTGTAGTTCCCCTATATATTGTAGGGCCCCCATACAGTGTAGAGCCCCATATAGTGTAGTTCCCCTATATATTGTAGTGCCCCCATACAGTGTAGAGCCCCTATACTGTAGTTCCCCTATATATTGTAGGGCCCCCATACAGTGTAGAGCCCCTATACTGTAGTTCCCCTATATATTGTAGTGTCCCCATACAGTGTAGAGCCCCATATAGTGTAGTTCCCCTATATATTGTAGTGTCCCCATACAGTGTAGAGCTCCATATACTGTAGTTCCCCTATATATTGTAGTGCCCCCATACAGTGTAGAGCCCCATATACTGTAGTTCCCCTATATATTGTAGGGCCCCCATACAGTGTAGAGCCCCATATAGTGTAGTTCCCCTATATATTGTAGTGCCCCCATACAGTGTAGAGCCCCATATACTGTAGTTCCCCTATATATTGTAGTGCCCCCATACAGTGTAGCGCCCCATATACTGTAGTTCCCCTATATATTGTAGTGCCCCCATACAGTGTAGAGCCCCATATACTGTAGTTCCCCTATATATTGTAGTTCCCCCATACAGTGTAGAGCCCCATATAGTGTAGTTCCCCTATATATTGTAGTGCCCCCATACAGTGTAGAGCCCCATATACTGTAGTTCCCCTATATATTGTAGTGCCCCCATACAGTGTAGAGCCCCATATACTGTAGTTCCCCTATATATTGTAGTGCCCCCATACAGTGTAGAGCCCCATATACTGTAGTTCCACTATATATTGTAGGGCCCCCATACAGTGTAGAGCCCCATATACTGTATTTCCCCTATATATTGTAGGGCCCCCATACAGTGTAGAGCCCCATATACTGTAGTTCCCCTATATATTGTAGTGCCCCCATACAGTGTAGAGCCCCATATACTGTAGTTCCCCTATATATTGTAGTGCCCCCATACAGTGTAGAGCCCCATATACTGTAGTTCCCCTATATATTGTAGTGCCCCCATACAGTGTAGAGCCCGATATACTGTAGTTCCCCTATATATTGTAGGGCCCCCATACAGTGTAGAGCCCCATGTACTGTAGTTCCCCTATATATTGTAGTGCCCCCATACAGTGTAGAGCCCCATGTACTGTAGTTCCCCTATATATTGTAGTGCCCCCATACAGTGTAGAGCCCCATATACTGTAGTTCCCCTATATATTGTAGGGCCCCCATACAGTGTAGAGCCCCATGTACTGTAGTTCCCCTATATATTGTAGTGTCCCCATACAGTGTAGAGCCCCATATACTGTAGTTCCCCTATATATTGTAGGGCCCCCATACAGTGTAGAGCCCCATGTACTGTAGTTCCCCTATATATTGTAGGGCCCCCATACAGTGTGGAGCCCCATATAGTGTAGTTCCCCTATATATTGTAGGGCCCCCATACAGTGTAGAGCCCCATGTACTGTAGTTCGCCTATATATTGTAGTGCTCCCATACAGCGTAGAGCCCCATATAGTGTAGTTCCCCTATATATTGTAGGGCCCCCATACAGTGTAGAGCCCCATATACTGTAGTTCCCCTATATATTGTAGTGCCCCCATACAGTGTAGAGCCCCATATACTGTAGTTCCCCTATATATTGTAGTGCCCCCATACAGTGTAGAGCCCCATATAGTGTAGTTCCCCTATATATTGTAGTGCCCCCATACAGTGTAGAGCCCCATGTACTGTAGTTCCCCTATATATTGTAGGGCCCCCATACAGTGTAGAGCCCCATATACTGTAGTTCCCCTATATATTGTAGTGCCCCCATACAGTGTAGAGCCCCATGTACTGTAGTTCCCCTATATATTGTAGTGCCCCCATACAGTGTAGAGCCCCATGTACTGTAGTTCCCCTATATATTGTAGTGCCCCCATACAGTGTAGAGCCCCATGTACTGTAGTTCCACTATATATTGTAGGGCCCCCATACAGTGTAGAGCCCCATATACTGTATTTCCCCTATATATTGTAGGGCCCCCATACAGTGTAGAGCCCCATATACTGTAGTTCCCCTATATATTGTAGTGCCCCCATACAGTGTAGAGCCCCATATACTGTAGTTCCCCTATATATTGTAGTGCCCCCATACAGTGTAGAGCCCCATATACTGTAGTTCCCCTATATATTGTAGTGCCCCCATACAGTGTAGAGCCCGATATACTGTAGTTCCCCTATATATTGTAGGGCCCCCATACAGTGTAGAGCCCCATGTACTGTAGTTCCCCTATATATTGTAGTGCCCCCATACAGTGTAGAGCCCCATGTACTGTAGTTCCCCTATATATTGTAGTGCCCCCATACAGTGTAGAGCCCCATATACTGTAGTTCCCCTATATATTGTAGGGCCCCCATACAGTGTAGAGCCCCATGTACTGTAGTTCCCCTATATATTGTAGTGTCCCCATACAGTGTAGAGCCCCATATACTGTAGTTCCCCTATATATTGTAGGGCCCCCATACAGTGTAGAGCCCCATGTACTGTAGTTCCCCTATATATTGTAGGGCCCCCATACAGTGTGGAGCCCCATATAGTGTAGTTCCCCTATATATTGTAGGGCCCCCATACAGTGTAGAGCCCCATGTACTGTAGTTCGCCTATATATTGTAGTGCTCCCATACAGCGTAGAGCCCCATATAGTGTAGTTCCCCTATATATTGTAGGGCCCCCATACAGTGTAGAGCCCCATATACTGTAGTTCCCCTATATATTGTAGTGCCCCCATACAGTGTAGAGCCCCATATACTGTAGTTCCCCTATATATTGTAGTGCCCCCATACAGTGTAGAGCCCCATATAGTGTAGTTCCCCTATATATTGTAGTGCCCCCATACAGTGTAGAGCCCCATGTACTGTAGTTCCCCTATATATTGTAGGGCCCCCATACAGTGTAGAGCCCCATATAGTGTAGTTCCCCTATATATTGTAGTGCCCCCATACAGTGTAGAGCCCCATGTACTGTAGTTCCCCTATATATTGTAGGGCCCCCATACAGTGTAGAGCCCCATATAGTGTAGTTCCCCTATATATTGTAGTGCCCCCATACAGTGTAGAGCCCCATATACTGTAGTTCCCCTATATATTGTAGGGCCCCCATACAGTGTAGAGCCCCATATACTGTAGTTCCCCTATATATTGTAGTGCCCCCATACAGTGTAGAGCCCCATGTACTGTAGTTCCCCTATATATTGTAGGGCCCCCATACAGTGTAGAGCCCCATATACTGTAGTTCCCCTATATATTGTAGGGCCCCATACAGTGTAGAGCCCCATGTACTGTAGTTCCCCTATATATTGTAGGGCCCCCATACAGTGTAGAGCCCAATATACTGTAGTTCCCCTATATATTGTAGTGCCCCCATACAGTGTAGAGCCCCATGCACTGTAGTTCCCCTATATATTGTAGGGCCCCCATACAGTGTAGAGCCCCATGTACTGTAGTTCCCCTATATATTGTAGGGCCCCCATACAGTGTAGAGCCCAATATACTGTAGTTCCCCTATATATTGTAGTGCCCCCATACAGTGTAGAGCCCCATATACTGTAGTTCCCCTATATATTGTAGTGCCCCCATACAGTGTAGAGCCCCATGCACTGTAGTTCCCCTATATATTGTAGGGCCCCCATACAGTGTAGAGCCCCATATACTGTAGTTCCCCTATATATTGTAGTGCCCCCATACAGTGTAGAGCCCCATATACTGTAGTTCCCCTATATATTGTTGTGCCCCCATACAGTGTAGATCCCCATGTACTGTAGTTCCCCTATATATTGTAGGGCCCCCATACAGTGTAGAGCCCCATATACTGTAGTTCCCCTATATATTGTAGGGCCCCCATACAGTGTAGAGCCGCATATACTGTAGTTCCCCTATATATTGTAGTGCCCCCATACAGTGTAGAGCCCCATGTACTGTAGTTCCCCTATATATTGTAGTGCCCCCATACATTGTGCCCAGTTTGTGTTTCTGGTGACATGTACCCTGTAAATTGTTAAGTGCTCTCCCCACTACAATAATGCTAAACGTGTGGCCGCTTACTGCAGTTTAGGCATAGTGGGGCTCAGAAGGAGGTGGGGGCATTTGGATTTTGGAGCGCAGGGATGTTGGAGCCATGTCGCTTTTCCAGAGTCTCCGTTCTACCAATAATGTGGGACCCCCTATAGTTCCATTGACAGATGACGGACCTGAGTGCGGGCTGATTTTGTGCAGGATAAGCTCGATTTTTATTGGTAACATTTGGGGGTACATAATATTTTTCGATCGCTTTCAGAATAAAGCTGGATCACCTTCTTGTATTCTACGCTGAGCACTTACGTCGAGGTTTCCGTGTAAATCCCACAAAAATAGGATTCAAACTAAACCCCCAATGGAACCACCCACCATAAAGAGGCAGGTTGGGCTCCATTTGGCATCTGCTCCGGTGGTCTCCATCTTTTTAGGAGTGGACAGATCTGTGGTCGCCCACACTTGTGCTGTAAAAAAAAGCCTAAAATGATGGAACACAGTCAGAACAGAGGCCAGTCCAAAGCGACTCCATCTGCCTCTTAAGTAAGTGGTTCTGTAAGTGGGATTTTGTCTGAATCGCGGTTTTGGAGAATTTAAATCTCGACGTAAGCGCTCAGTGGAGAGCACAGGATAAATGTGAGCCGAGTCTTGTTACAATTTTTGGGAGGTAGAATGAAAAAAATAGACAGCAGTACAAGGATAGTTGTTTTTTTTTACAGTGCAAGTGATAAGGCGGATTTATACTTCGGGTCGGTGCAATTACAGTGATACCAGATTTATATCGTTTTTTTTGGGCTTTGCTGCTATCACACAGTAAAAATGCTTTTTATTTTATAAAAAGTCGTTTTTTTCTGAGAGCTGTAACTTTTTAATTTTTTGGCAAACAGAGCTGTATGAGGGCTTATTTTTGGGGGGACCAGTTGCAGATTTGTTTGGTACCATTTTGGGATATATAATATTTTTTGATTGCTTTTTATTCAGATTTTTCAGACACAGAATGAACAAAAAACAGCGATTCAGTTATTGATTTTAGATTTTATTTTTTGCACCGTTCACCGGGAATTGTCCGTCGGGTTGTTACGGTTACAGCGGTACCAGATTTCTATTGTTTTTCTTACGCTTTGCTATTTTTACACACTAAAAACAAGATTTGACAACAATGAATTAGTTTTGCGTCGCCATGTTCGGAGAGCTGTAGCTGCTTTTTGCGGGACGGTTTGGCATTTTCATTTATACCATTTTTGCATATGGCTTTTTGATCGCTTTTTATTCATTGTTTTTGTGAGTCATTATTTGTGATGATAAAGCGACATTGTTTTTTTTTTTTTACGGTGTTCGCTGAACGGAATAAATCACATGTCAGTTTTATAGAGCGGGTCGTTCCGGACGCGTCGACACCAATTGTGTGTACGTTCTTGTGTATTTTTGTTTGATCACAAACGCTGCATTTTGAGCGGTGAAGCAGCTTCTCATGATTTGTGTGCACTCCTTTTGTGTTTTTTTTTTTACTTTTTTACATACTTTATTTCACTTTTTTTTACTTTTTCACTTAGTCCCACTGTGGGACACGTATAATTTTCACTTTGATCAGATACACTGAAGTACTCGTGTAATGCAGTGCATGAGAGCAGTCAGTGATTCACCCAGCTTATAGCTGGATCTCACAGGCCACCGTACCCTGAGGTCATCACCATCATGTGATGACCTCAGGGTACCATGGTAACCGTCGGGACCCGCGATTCTCATCGTGGGGGTCCGATGGTTACTAAGTGGGTCTTGCAACCCCCTTTGTGAGCACTTAAATACCGCTGTCATGATTGACAGTAGTATTTAAGGGGTTAATCGGCCCCAATCTGTCACAAAATCGGCCGCGGCCGATACAGCTGACACCCGCAGGAATTGACACCACAGGGCGGCGCTATTCCCTTATTCCCGATCGCCATTTTAGAACGGCAATAAGAGAATAAGGCCCCGTAACGACTGGCGTTAAAAGGCGCACCCGCATAAAGGGGTTACCTTCCCCAACCACACCCCTGAGGTGGAGATATGGTGAGCAGACCTCCCACCCATCTCTTATGGCTACTGACAAAAAAGCCCCAACCCTGTAATGGCCGATTAACCCCTCAGCACATAACATGCTGGAGAGAAACCTCTGAGTTTCACATCACGGAAGATAGCAACCTGCGTGAGACATACAGTTATATGAAAAAGTTTGGGCACCCCTATTAATCTTAAGCTTAATGTTTTATATAAATTGGTGTTTTTGCAGCAGCTCTTTCAGTTTGATCTATGTAATAACTGTTGGATACAGTAATGTTTCTGCCTTGAAATGAGGTTTATTGTACTAACAGAAAATGTGCAATCTGCATTCAAACAAAATGTGACAGGTGCATAAGTATGGGCACCCCACCAGAAAAGTGACATTAATATTTAGTAGATCCTCCTTTTGCCTCTAGTCGCTTCCTGTAGCTTTTAATGAGTTCCTGGATCCTGGATGAAGGTATTTTTGACCATTCCTCTTTACAAAACAATTCCAGTTCCTGTAAGTTTGATGGTCGCCCCCGAGCATGGACAGCCCTCTTCACATGATCCCACAGATGTTCAATGATATTCAGGTCTGGGGACTGGGATGGCCATTCCAGAACATTGTAATTGTTCCTCTGCATGAATGCCTGAGTAGATTTGGAGCGGTGTTTTGGATCATTGTCTTGCTGAAAGATCCATCCCCTGCGTAACTTCAACTTTGTCACTGATTCTTGAACATTATTGTCAAGAATCTGCTGATACTGAGTGGAATCCATGCGTCCCTCAACTTTAACAAGATTCCCGGTGCCGGCATTGGCCACACAGCCCCAAAGCATGATGGAACCTCCACCAAATTTTACTGTGGGTAGCAAGTGTTTTTCTTGGAATACTGTGTTTTTTTGCCGCCATGCATAACGCCTTTTTGTATGACCAAATAACTCAATCTTGGTTTCATCAGTCCACAGGACCTTCTTCCAAAAAGAAATTGGCTTCTCCAAATGTGCTTTTGCATGCCTCAGCCGACTCTGTTTGTGGCGTGCTTGCAGAAACGGCTTCTTTCACATCACTCTCCCATACAGCTTCTCCTTGTGCAAAGTGCGTTGTATAGTTGACCGATACACAGTGACACCATCTGCAGCAAGTTGATGCTGCAGCTCTCTTGAGGTGGTCTGAGGATTGTCCTTGACTGACCTCACCATTCTTCTTCTCTGCCTTTCTGATGTTTTTCTTGGCCGCCACTTCTGGCCTTAACAAGAACTGTCCCTGTGTTCTTCCATTTCCTTACTATGTTCCTCACAGTGGAAACTGACAGGTTAAATCTCTGAGACAGCTTTTTGTATCCTTCCCCTGAACAACTATGTTGAATAATCGTTGTTTTCAGATCATTTGATAGTTGTTTTGAGGAGCCCAAGATGCCACTCTTCAGAGGAGACTCAAACAGGAGAACAACTTGCAAGTGGCCACTTTAAGTAGCTTTTCTCATGATTGCATACACCTGGCTATGAAATTCAAAGCTCAATGAGGTTACAAAACCAAAAAAAGTGCTTTAGTAAGTCAGTAAAAAGTAGGTAGGAGTATTTAAAACAAGAAAATGATAAGGGTGCCCATACTTATGCACCTGTCAAATTTTGTTTGAATGCAGATTGCACATTTTCTGTTAGTACAATAAACCTCATTTCAAGGCAGAAACATTACTGTGTCCAACAGTTATTACATATATCAAACTGAAAGAGCTGCTGCAAAAACACCAATTTTTATAAAACATTAAGCTTAAGATTAATAGGGGTGCCCAAACTTATCCCCCCTCACAAACCCTGTCACACTATGTATATTCTACCAGAATATTATATATATACACGTGAGGGGTGTGTGGAGAATGTCTGCTTCACTCCCGTATGGAACTGTACTGTTTTAATAATCTTGTGTATGTTTGAGTCATCTGAAAAACTGTTGTTTTCATGTACGGCCATTAGATGGCAGCAGAGATACTGTTTAATATTACATTACCCTTATGGTAGTCGGGGCACATAGAGGGTTAACTGGTTTGGGGCCCCCCCTTAGTGAGTGAGGGAGCACTGGGAGGTTAGTTTCGGCCATCTTAGGTCAGTTGTTCAGTGACAGTGAAGAGTGGAGACGTGTCAGGAGGACACAGGAACGAGTATACAGAAGGGTGTGTGTGGGAGCCGGTGTAAAAGGAAGCAACTGTCCTCAGCAAAACTACAGTGGGACAGTGTTCTCCGGACACAGGGAAGCTGGGGGTCCTACAGTGAGGAAGAGACGTTTGAGGAACCTTTCTAAGAGAGGTGGTGGGAACGGCCCTGGTGCTGGAGAGGCCGAGAGCTGCAGTCAGATGGACGGAGACAGCGAGGTCTGGGCACGAATAGGAAGAAGATAGTGGGAGAAGCTCCCTTACTTCTGTTCCCAAGGAAAGATTGGTCTGAGTGCAGTTCCACGGCGAAACACATTGACCCGGGTGGCGCTGCATTGGTAATATGGAGGTCCTCTGCCTGAACTGTGAATTGTAACGTTTGCCACAAGTATTGCGCCGTCGCCAGTAACCGCCAAGAACGTGCCTCTGTTTGGTGCAGAAGTGAATAAGTGTTATTCCAGCTTTCCTTTGTGTGCTGATTGTTTGACAAGTAAAATGACCTTTGTTTTCTATCAAACTGTCCGGTCTCCTCCTTCTGAAGGCTGAAAGAGTCGACACCCGGGACGGCGGGTCAGAAGTGAGTATGGAGGCTCCCTCCACAGAGGCACCACAGCACACACACACCCAGGGACGGCAGGTCAGAAGTGAGTATGGAGGCTCCCTCCACAGAGGCACCACAGCACACACACACACCCAGGGACGGCAGGTCAGAAGTGAGTATGGAGGCTCCCTCCACAGAGGCACCACAGCACACACACACCCGGGACGGCGGGTCAGAAGTGAGTATGGAGGCTCCCTCCACAGAGGCACCACAGCACACACACACCCAGGGACGGCGGGTCAGAAGTGAGTATGGAGGCTCCCTCCACAGAGGCACCACAGCACACACACACCCAGGGACGGCAGGTCAGAAGTGAGTATGGAGCTCCCTCCACAGAGGCACCACAGCACACACACACACCCAGGGACGGCAGGTCAGAAGTGAGTATGGAGGCTCCCTCCACAGAGGCACCACAGCACACACACACCCAGGGACGGCGGGTCAGAAGTGAGTATGGAGGCTCCCTCCACAGAGGCACCACAGCACACACACACACCCAGGGACGGCAGGTCAGAAGTGAGTATGGAGGCTCCCTCCACAGAGGCACCACAGCACACACACACCCGGGACGGCAGGTTAGAAGTGAGTATGGAGGCTCCCTCCACAGAGGCACCACAGCACACACACACCCAGGGATGGCAGGTCAGAAGTGAGTATGGAGGCTCCCTCCACAGAGGCACCACAACACACACACACCCAGGGACGGCAGGTCAGAAGTGAGTATGGAGCCTCCCTCCACAGAGGCACCACAGCACACACACACCCAGGAACGGCAGGTCAGAAGTGAGTATGGAGGCTCCCTCCACAGAGGCACCACAGCACACACACACCCAGGGACGGTGGGTCAGAAGTGAGTATGGAGGCTCCCTCCACAGAGGCACCACAGCACACACACACTCAGGGACGGCAGGTCAGAAGTGAGTATGGAGCCTCCCTCCACAGAGGCACCACAGCACACACACACCCAGGGACGGCAGGTCAGAAGTAATGTATGGAGGCTCCTTCCACAGAGGCACCACAGCACACACACACCCAGGGACGGCAGGTCAGAAGTGAGTATGGAGGCTCCCTCCACAGAGGCACCACAGCACACACACACACCCAGGGACGGCAGGTCAGAAGTGAGTATGGAGGCTCCCTCCACAGAGGCACCACAGCACACACACACCCGGGACGGCGGGTCAGAAGTGAGTATGGAGGCTCCCTCCACAGAGGCACCACAGCACACACACACCCAGGGACGGCGGGTCAGAAGTGAGTATGGAGGCTCCCTCCACAGAGGCACCACAGCACACACACACCCAGGGACGGCAGGTCAGAAGTGAGTATGGAGCTCCCTCCACAGAGGCACCACAGCACACACACACACCCAGGGACGGCAGGTCAGAAGTGAGTATGGAGGCTCCCTCCACAGAGGCACCACAGCACACACACACCCAGGGACGGCGGGTCAGAAGTGAGTATGGAGGCTCCCTCCACAGAGGCACCACAGCACACACACACACCCAGGGACGGCAGGTCAGAAGTGAGTATGGAGGCTCCCTCCACAGAGGCACCACAGCACACACACACCCGGGACGGCAGGTTAGAAGTGAGTATGGAGGCTCCCTCCACAGAGGCACCACAGCACACACACACCCAGGGATGGCAGGTCAGAAGTGAGTATGGAGGCTCCCTCCACAGAGGCACCACAACACACACACACCCAGGGACGGCAGGTCAGAAGTGAGTATGGAGCCTCCCTCCACAGAGGCACCACAGCACACACACACCCAGGGACGGCAGGTCAGAAGTGAGTATGGAGGCTCCCTCCACAGAGGCACCACAGCACACACACACCCAGGGACTGTGGGTCAGAAGTGAGTATGGAGGCTCCCTCCACAGAGGCACCACAGCACACACACACTCAGGGACGGCAGGTCAGAAGTGAGTATGGAGCCTCCCTCCACAGAGGCACCACAGCACACACACACCCAGGGACGGCAGGTCAGAAGTAATGTATGGAGGCTCCTTCCACAGAGGCACCACAGCACACACACACCCAGGGACGGCAGGTCAGAAGTGAGTATGGAGGCTCCCTCCACAGAGGCACCACAGCACACACACACCCAGGGATGGCAGGTCAGAAGTGAGTATGGAGCTCCCTCCACAGAGGCACCACAGCACACACACACACCCAGGGACGGCAGGTCAGAAGTGAGTATGGAGGCTCCCTCCACAGAGGCACCACAGCACACACACACCCAGGGACGGCAGGTCAGAAGTGAGTATGGAGGCTCCTTCCACAGAGGCACCACAGCACACACACACCCAGGGACGGCAGGTCAGAAGTGAGTATGGAGGCTCCCTCCACAGAGGCACCACAGCACACACACACCCAGGGACGGCAGGTCAGAAGTGAGTATGGAGGCTCCCTCCACAGAGGCACCACAGCACACACACTCAGGGATTCTCAGAGTCCCCATTGTCTGTAGCGGGCCAGGGTGAAGATCTAAACACTGAAAGGGACACTCGCCACCGACTACCACCCTGCCCCCCGTTACATATACACATCACATGTGCAGAGCAGCAAATAATAGAATTGTGTGTGTATATTATGTACTGTATATATATATATATATATATATATATATATATATATATATATATATATATATAGGTATGTAGTGTATATGTAGCACCCCGAGGGCTCGGCTGCTACAGGGGTATTGCACCTCTGCCAGAGGTGTGGTATTCCACTCCCGGGTAAGGATGGAGTGTGGACCAGGACTCGGTAGGCTGCATGAACCACACACACCCCATTTCCGAGGGACAGCTCAACGGTGCTCCCACTAGACAGAGTGCAGGCACGACAGCATCTGTCCCTGTCTGGAGTGGGGAGGGAGGAGGAATACCCATGGTGTAGGAGCAGATAGGGGTGGGTCTCTGGGCATAGGCAGGAGCCCATTGCTTGCTAGTCACCTGGGCTCGGGTGTCAGAAGGAGGTATATAAGGTGGGCACCATCTTAGAGTCAGTGTCAAGAGTCAGAGGAGAAGACAGGAGGCTGGAGCCTGAGAGAGAGAAAGGAGAAGGAACAGAAAGGAAAGTAAGAAAGGAACAGGAACACAGAGAAAGGCCCAGAGACACGAAGGCAGAAGGAACCCTAAGAACCCACGAGATACTGGGTGAAGGGTTGGCAGAGCAGGGTACCGGAACCCAAATTGGTGGAGGCGACTAATCCTCAGCCAAAACCGGAGGTTGTTACCACATATTGGTGCGACCCCTCACTACATCCACCAGGAAAGCATACCACATAGGGTCAGGGAAACCGGAGAGAGGTTTCGCCAACAGAAGGCCCGAGGAAGCTGGACAAAGGTGGGTCACTGGTGGGGACGGCCAGAGAAGGGAAGAGAAGGGAGCTCTGAACCACACTCTGGAATTGCCTGGGAGTTGACCGAGTCCCTCACCTGGTGGACGCAGCATGACTCGGGCAGTCCTACCTGCGCACAAGTGACCTGATAAAGAACTGTGAGTAAAGCATTGAAAACTGCACCACACGTCTCTGTGATTCCTTGCCGCACGAGCACTGATGGTAGTGCGAGTACGAGTGAGTACTGGGACGCTCACACCATCACTACCATCATCCACACCAGCTGCCCTGAGGCAATACTCCTCCCGTGGGGAGTCATCCCATACTCAGCTGCGCAAACAACATCAGCCTCAGCGGTCTGCAGCGCAGCGGCGGTCCCCACTGACCGCAATCCACGGGTGGCGTAGTCGGACAATTACAATACAAATATACTGCCACTGGTTTGACCACCCTGAGCCACGGACCGGGTCACCACCACACGGAGACTACAACCCCCAGCGATCCGGCTCCGGGTATCCCCTGCACAGCACAGGCACAGGGGGCGAGTCATATATATGTGTCTAACTGTATCCAAGTGAGGATGGATGGCCATGGCTATGGGCAGGATGATATGGGGTCCATTACTTCAGTGGTCACTCACCTCTACAGTCGCACTCACCAGGTAGACTTTGCAGTGGTTGATGTCATCAATGGAGAAGAGCACGGCGTCTTTGATGAAGATGGACATAGCACGGAGGATGAAGGAGGAGAAGAGGTTCATATGGATATAATTGCGTGTACAGCGCAGCCTCCTGCATGAAAGAACAACAACTAGACAATGCTCCATCAACACCAACACCATGATGTACACAGTCCATAACAGTGAGATTACAGCACCAAGAAGGAAAAGTCGTGGAATTCTGGAAATCACTGGACAGAGACCTCACCGATCTGCACTTTCTGAAAAATTGTAAACAAAATAATGAAACCAACTCGATTCCTCGAGTCTGGCGGATCCACCGACCAATGACATCCCCAATGTGCTCGATGGAGACAAGTCCAGAGATGCTGCCGGCAGCTCCTGTGTGATCACCGTCCAATGACATCCCCGATGTGCTGGATGGAGACAAGTCCAGAGATGCTGCCGGCAGCTCCTGTGTGATCACCGACCAATGACGTCCCCGTTGTGCTCGATGGAGACAAATCCGGAGACGCTGCTGGCAGCTCCTGCATGATCACCGACCAATGACATCCCCAATGTGCTCGATGGAGACAAGTCCGGAGACGCTGTCGGCAGCTCCTGTGTAATCACCGACCAATGATGTCCCCGATGTGCTCGATGGAGACAAGTCCGGAGACGCTGCCGGCAGCTCCTGTGTAATTACCGACCAATGACGTCCCCAATGTGCTGGATGGAGACAAGTCCGGAGGCGCTGCCGGCAGCTCCTGTGTAATCACCGACCAATGACGTCCCCGATGTGCTCGATGGAGACAAGTCAGGAGACGCTGCCGGCAGCTCCTGTGTGATCACCGACCAATGACGTTCCCGATGCTCTCGATGGACACAAGTCCGGAGACGCTGCCGGCAGCTCCTGTGTAATCACCGACCAATGACGTCCCCGATGTGCTCGATGGAGACAAGTCCGGAGACGCTGCCGGCAGCTCCTGTGTGATCACCGACCAATGACGTCCCCGATGTGCTGGATGGAGACAAGTCCAGAGACTCTGCTGGCAGCTCCTGTGTAATCACCGACCAATGACGTCCCCGATGTGCTGGATGGAGACAAGTCCGGAGGCGCTGCCGGCAGCTCCTGTGTAATCACCGACCAATGACGTCCTCGATGTGCTGGATGGAGACAATTTCGGAGACGCTGCTGCCACGGCAGCAGGTTTAGGCCACGCAGGTGCTCACAGTAGTACAAGGAACATGCGGACTGGGGGTGTCATGTAGAAGAACAGCTCCTGCAAAATTTGGAGAAATGGCCGCACTTCTGGTTCCATCACCAAATCAATGTATCGCGAGCTGTTAGTGACTTGGAATGAAAACTTGAGGGGTCCGTCGAATGAACATTATGTCCCTCCACACCATAATCCCGGGAGGAGAACCGGTGTGATGTTCCCCTTGTGAAGGCTTCTTCATGACGCTGCGCACGTGCACTGCTCCGTTCTGTGCTGAAACTGAAATTAGATGTCACGTACCAAAACTAAGGTGTTAATGTCTACACAAACTATGGGAAAACATCAGCATGACATTGGGCTATGAGCCGGACATCAGGCAACAGGTGTCCACTGACCTCATACCACTAGTCCCACAGGTGATCATGGTACATATCAAGACAGCAATAGAAAGTTGAATGGAGGTCCTTCCTCTTCAGTGATGAGTCCCACTTTTCTCTTACACTCAATGATAACCGGAGATTAGTCTGCATGACATGGGCAACTCCATGAAGAGGACTTTACAAAGGCATCAAACACCGGTCCAACTCCTGGGATTATGGTGTGGGGGCTCATAATGTTCAGTAACCGGACCCTTATAGTCTTCATTCCAGGTCACTAACTGCTTGTGTAGCGCCCCGAGGGCTCGGCTGCTACAGGGGTATTGCACCTCTGCCAGAGGTGTGATATTCCACTCCCGGGTAAGGATGGAGTGTGGACCAGGGCTCAGTTAGCTGCATACAGCACACACACCCCATTTCCGAGGAACAGCTCAACGGTGCTCCCATTAGTATGCAGGCACGACAGCATCTGTCCCTGGCTGGAGTGGGGAGGGGGGAGGAAAACCCAGTGATGTAGGAGCAGAAGGGGTTGGGTTTCTGGGCATAGGTAGGAGCCCATTGGTTGCAAGTCACCTGGGCTCACACACAGAGAGGGAGGTATATAAGGTGACACCATCTTAGAACAGTGTTCAGTCTGAGAGAGGAAGTGACAGAGCAGGGCCTCTGTGGAGCTCTGCTCCGGAGGCGGACCTAGCCTGCGAGGCCAGAGCCAGCACTGAAAGAGAAGAAGTCAGTTCAGTCGGAGGAGGAGAGAAGAAGTGAGTTCCGCAAGGAGGGCTGACAGGGAGCCGTGGCTCAGTCTGGGCCCAGCTCCACGAGGCAGGCCTAGGGTGAAGGCCGGAGCCAGAAGGAGAGGAACGGAAACAGAAAGGAACAGAAAGGAAAGTAAGAAGGAACAAAACACCAAGAGAGGCCCAGAGACACGAAGGCAGAAGGAACCTAAGGACCCAGGAGATTGCGGGTGACGGGTTGGCAGAACAGGGTACCGGATCCCAAGTTGGTGGAGGCGACTAATCCTCAGCCAAGGACCGGCGGTCGCCATCATATCTTGGTGTGACCCCTCACTACACCTACTAGAAAGACACACCACATAGGGTCAGGGAAGTGGACACCCAGCCTCCCAAGAGAAGACCCGAGGAAGCTGGACAAAAGTAGTGTCACTGGTGGGGCATGGCTGACGAAAGGAAAAGAAGGGGGTCCTGAGCCTCACTCTGGAATTACCTGGGGGTTGACCGAGCCCCCTGCCTGGTGGACGCAGCACGGCTTGGGCAGTCATTGTCGGCGGAGAGACTTGGAATATAAAGAACTGTGAATAAAGAACTTGAACTGCAACCCCACGTCTCTGTGCTTCATCGCCGCACCAGCACTACTAGTGCTGGGACGCCCATGCACTATCTCCCCCATCATCTACTACACTGCCCTGGGGCTGCACTCTTCCCGCGGGGAGTCACACTACCTCAGCTGCACACACCATCAGCCCCAGCGGTCTGTCTTGCAGCGGCGGTTCGCACCGACCGCAATCCACGGGTGGCGTAGTCGGACAATTAACCATAAAAACCCCATAAATAGACTGCCACTGGTTTGACCACCCTGAGCCACGGGACTGGACCACCGCCACGGAGACTACAACCCCCAGCATCCCACAAAAGAGACCCGGCTCCGGGTAACCCACACACGTGTACGCTCGGCCCAGGGGGAGCGTCACTTGCGATACATTGATTTGGTCGTGGACTCAGTGGTGCGGCCATTTCTCTACACTAAATCCTCAGGCTCTTTGTTCCTCGCACTACTGTGAGCGCCTGTGTGGCTTAAACTTACTCCCGTGGCTGCAGCATTTCCAGACTTGTCTCCATTGAGCACATCGGGGACGTCATTGGTCGGTGATTACACAGGAGCTGCCGGCAGCGTCTCTGGACTTGTCTCCATCCAGTACATCGGGGACGTCATTGGTCGGTGATTACACAGGAGCTGCCGGCAGCGTCTCTGGACTTGTCTCCATCCAGCACATCGGGGACGTCATTGGTCGGTGATTACACAGGAGCTGCCGGCAGCGTCTCTGGACTTGTCTCCATTGAGCACATCGGGGACGTCATTGGTCGGTGATTACACAGGAGCTGCCGGCAGCGTCTCCGGACTTGTCTCCATCCAGCACATCGGGGACGTCATTGGTCGGTGATTACACAGGAGCTGCCGGCAGCGTCTCTGGACTTGTCTCCATCCAGCACATCGGGGACGTCATTGGTCGGTGATTACACAGGAGCTGCCGGCAGCGTCTCCGGACTTGTCTCCATCCAGCACATCGGGGACGTCATTGGTCGGTGATTACACAGGAGCTGCCGGCAGCGTCTCTGGACTTGTCTCCATCCAGCACATCGGGGACGTCATTGGTCGGTGATTACACAGGAGCTGCCGGCAGCGTCTCCGGACTTGTCTCCATCCAGCACATCGGGGACGTCATTGGTCGGTGATTACACAGGAGCTGCTGGCAGCGTCTCCAGACTTGTCTCCATCAAGCACATCAGGGACGTCATTGGTCGGTGATTACACAGGAGCTGCCGGCAGCGTCTCTGGACTTGTCTCCATGAAGTACATCGGGGACGTCATTGGTCGGTGATTACACAGGAGCTGCCGGCAGCGGATCCTGGTGATTTGTACAATCAGCGGCAGAACATTCCTCAGACGACCATTAATGACCTCAGTGACAGCAGCCGAGGCCGGAGGTGCCGGGATTTCTGCACGAGGCTCAGACTCCGGACTAGAGAATACCGGGCTTGTGATAAGGTTGTGTTCATGTTTGCGCCATGTGGTGATCGGTGACGTCTCCATCCAGTGATTTCCATCATCCACCAATTCTCCTTCTTGGTATTATTTCAATGTTGAGGATTGCATATATATATATATACACACACACACACATACAATCATTACTACATACAAACAAAATAAATCTAATGAGGCACTAATCACCTAAATGACAGGAGGAGCACTAGGGCCAGAAACAGGGAGCTCAGCGACGTCCCGTAGCCCACTGTGTAGAGGGTCTTCAGGTGCATATAATATTTCTGCTGTAAAGACACAAATAAAAAAGTAAAGATCCGTGATAGATACATGAAGTAAAAAACAAAAATATATTAAAGCCCTAAATGTGAGTGTAGTGATGCAGTATATTACAGGTGTAGTATATGGGGTGTAGTGATATAGTATATTACAGGTGTAGTATATGGGGAGTAGTGATGTAGTATATTACAGGTGTAGTATATGGGGTGTAGTGATATAGTATATTACAGGTGTAGTATATGGGGTGTAGTGATGTAGTATATTACAGGTGTAGTATATGGGGTGTAGTGATATAGTATATTACAGGTGTAGTATATGGGGTGTAGTGATGTAGTATATTACAGGTGTAGTATATGGGGTGTAGTGATGTAGTATATTACAGGTGTAGTATATGGGGTGTAGTGATGTAGTATATTACAGGTGTAGTATATGGGGTGTAGTGGTGTAGTATATTACAGGTGCAGTATATGGGGTGTAGTGGTGTAGTATATTACAGGTGCAGTATATGGGGTGTAGTGATATAGTATATTACAGGTGTAGTATATGGGGTGTAGTGATGTAGTATATTACAGGTGTAGTATATGGGGTGTAGTGATGTAGTATATTACAGGTGTAGTATATGGGGTGTAGTGGTGTAGTATATTACAGGTGCAGTATATGGGGTGTAGTGATATAGTATATTACAGGTGTAGTATATGGGGTGTAGTGATGTAGTATATTACAGGTGTAGTATATGGGGTGTAGTGGTGTAGTATATTACAGGTGCAGTATATGGGGTGTAGTGGTGTAGTATATTACAGGTGCAGTATATGGGGTGTAGTGATGTAGTATATTACAGGTGTAGTATATGGGGTGTAGTGATGTAGTATATTACAGGTGTAGTATATGGGGTGTAGTGATGTAGTATATTACAGGTGTAGTATATGGGGTGTAGTGGTGTAGTATATTACAGGTGCAGTATATGGGGTGTAGTGATATAGTATATTACAGGTGTAGTATATGGGGTGTAGTGATGTAGTATATTACAGGTGTAGTATATGGGGTGTAGTGGTGTAGTATATTACAGGTGCAGTATATGGGGTGTAGTGATATAGTATATTACAGGTGTAGTATATGGGGTGTAGTGATGTAGTATATTACAGGTGTAGTATATGGGGTGTAGTGATGTAGTATATTACAGGTGTAGTATATGGGGTGTAGTGATGTAGTATATTACAGGTGCAGTATATGGGGTGTAGTGATGTAGTATATTACAGGTGTAGTATATGGGGTGTAGTGATGTAGTATATTACAGGTGTAGTATATGGGGTGTAGTGATGTAGTATATTACAGGTGTAGTATATGGGGTGTAGTGATGTAGTATATTACAGGTGTAGTATATGGGGTGTAGTGATGTAGTATATTACAGGTGTAGTATATGGGGTGTAGTGATGTAGTATATTACAGGTGTAGTATATGGGGTGTAGTGATGTAGTATATTACAGGTGTAGTATATGGGGTGTAGTGATGTAGTATATTACAGGTGCAGTATATGGGGTGTAGTGAAGTAGTATATTACAGGTGTAGTATATGGGGTGTAGTGATGTAGTATATTACAGGTGTAGTATATGGGGTGTAGTGATGTAGTATATTACAGGTGTAGTATATGGGGTGTAGTGATGTAGTATATTACAGGTGTAGTATATGGGGTGTAGTGATATAGTATATTACAGGTGTAGTATATGGGGAGTAGTGATGTAGTATATTACAGGTGTAGTATATGGGGTGTAGTGATGTAGTATATTACAGGTGTAGTATATGGGGTGTAGTGATATAGTATATTACAGGTGTAGTATATGGGGTGTAGTGATGTAGTATATTACAGGTGTAGTATATGGGGTGTAGTGATATAGTATATTACAGGTGTAGTATATGGGGTGTAGTGATGTAGTATATTACAGGTGTAGTATATGGGGTGTAGTGATGTAGTATATTACAGGTGTAGTATATGGGGTGTAGTGATGTAGTATATTACAGGTGTAGTATATGGGGTGTAGTGATGTAGTATATTACAGGTGTAGTATATGGGGTGTAGTGATGTAGTATATTACAGGTGTAGTATATGGGGTGTAGTGATGTAGTATATTACAGGTGCAGTATATGGGGTGTATTGATATAGTATATTACAGGTGTAGTATATGGGTGTAGTGATGTAGTATATTACAGGTGTAGTATATGGGGTGTAGTGATGTAGTATATTACAGGTGTAGTATATGGGGTGTAGTGATGTAGTATATTACAGGTGCAGTATATGGGGTGTAGTGATGTAGTATATTACAGGTGTAGTATATGGGGTGTAGTGATGTAGTATATTACAGGTGTAGTATATGGGGTGTAGTGATGCAGTATATTACAGGTGTATATGGGGTGTAGTGATGCAGTATATTACAGGTGTAGTATATGGGGTGTAGTGATGTAGTATATTACAGGTGTAGTATATGGGGTGTAGTGATGCAGTATATTACAGGTGTAGTATATGGGGTGTAGTGATGTAGTATATTACAGGTGTAGTATATGGGGTGTAGTGATGTAGTATATTACAGGTGTAGTAGATGGGGTGTAGTGATGTAGTATATTACAGGTGTAGTATATGGGGTGTAGTGATGTAGTATATTGCAGGTGTAGTATATGGGGTGTAGTGATGTAGTATATTACAGGTGTAGTATATGGGGTGTAGTGATGTAGTATATTACAGGTGTAGTATATGGGGTGTAGTGATGTAGTATATTACAGGTGTAGTATATGGGGTGTAGTGATGTAGTATATCACAGGTGTAGTATATGGGGTGTAGTGATGTAGTATATTACAGGTGTAGTATATGGGGTGTAGTGATGTAGTATATTACAGGTGCAGTATGTGGGGTGTAGAGATGTAGTATATTACAGGTGTAGTATATGGGGTGTAGTGATGTACTATATTACAGGTGTAGTATGTGGGGTGTAGTGATGTAGTATATTACAGGTGTAGCATATGGGGTGTAGTGATGTAGTATATTACAGGTGCAGTATGTGGGGTGTAGAGATGTAGTATATTACAGGTGTAGTATATGGGGTGTAGTGATGTACTATATTACAGGTGTAGTATGTGGGGTGTAGTGATGTAGTATATTACAGGTGTAGCATATGGGGTGTAGTGATGTAGTATATTACAGGTGTAGTATATGGGGTGTAGTGATGTAGTATATTACAGGTGTAGTATATGGGTGTAGTGATGTAGTATATTACAGGTGTAGTATATGGGGTGTAGTGATGTAGTATATGGGGTGTAGTGATGTAGTATATTACAGGTGTAGTATATGGGGTGTAGTGATGTAGTATATTACAGGTGTAGTATATGGGGTGTAGTGATGTAGTATATTACAGGTATAGTATATGGGGTGTAGTGATGTAGTATATTACTGGTGCAGTAGATGGAGTGTAGTGATGTAGTATATTACAGGTGTAGTATATGGGGTGTAGTGATGTAGTATATTACAGGAGTAGTATATGGGGTGTAGTGATGTAGTATATTACAGGTGTAGTATATGGGGTGTAGTGATGTAGTATATTACAGGTATAGTATATGGGGTGTAGTGATGTAGTATATTACAGGTGTCGTATATGGGGTGTAGTGATGTAGTATATTACAGGTGTAATATATGGGGTGTAGTGATGTAGTATATTACAGGTATAGTATATGGGGTGTAGTGATGTAGTATATTACAGGTGTAGTATATGGGGTGTAGTGATGTAGTATATTACAGGTGTAGTATATGGGGTGTAGTGATGTAGTATATTACAGGTGTAGTATATGGGGTGTAGTGATGTAGTATATTACAGGTGTAGTGTATGGGGTGTAGTGATGTAGTATATTACAGGTGTAGTATATGGGGTGTAGTGATGTAGTATATTACAGGTGTAGTATATGGGGTGTAGTGATGTAGTATATTACAGGTGTAGTGTATGGGGTGTAGTGATGTAATATATGGGGTGTAGTATATGGGGTGTAGTGATGTAGTATATTACAGGTGTAATATATGGGGTGTAGTGATGTAGTATATTACAGGTATAGTATATGGGGTGTAGTGATGTAGTATATTACAGGTGTAGTATATGGGGTGTAGTGATGTAGTATATTACAGGTGTAGTAGATGGGGTGTAGTGATGTAGTATATTACAGGTGTAGTATATGGGGTGTAGTGATGTAGTATATTACAGGTGTAGTATATGGAGTGTAGTGATGTAGTACATTACAGGTGTAGTATATGGGGTGTAGTGATGTAGTATATTACAGGTGTAGTATATGGGGTGTAGTGATGTATTATATTACAGGTGTAGTGTATGGGGTGTAGTGATGTAGTATATGGGGTGTGGTATATGGGGTGTAGTGATGTAGTATATTACAGGTGTAGTATATGGGGTGTAGTGATGTAGTATATTACAGGTGTAGTATATGGGGTATAGTGATGTAGTATATTACAGGTGTAGTATATGGAGTATAGTGATGTAGTATATTACAGGTGTAATATATGGGGTGTAGTGATGTAGTATATTACAGGTGTAGTATATGGGGTGTAGTGATTAGTATATTACAGGTGTAGTGTATGGGGTATAGTGATGTAGTATATTACAGGTGTAGTATGTGGGGTGTAGTGATGTAGTATATTACAGGTGTAGTATATGGGGTGTAGTCATGTAGCATATTACAGGTGTAGTATATGGGGTGTAGTGATGTAGTATATTACAGGTGTAGTATATGGGGTGTAGTGATGTAGTATATTACAGGTGTAGTATATGGGGTGTAGTGATGTACTATATTACAGGTGTAATATATGGGGTGTAGTGATGTAGTATATTACAGGTGTAGTATATGGGGTGTAGTGATTAGTATATTACAGGTGTAGTGTATGGGGTATAGTGATGTAGTATATTACAGGTGTAGTATGTGGGGTGTAGTGATGTAGTATATTACAGGTGTAGTATATGGGGTGTAGTCATGTAGCATATTACAGGTGTAGTATATGGAGTATAGTGATGTAGTATATTACAGGTGTAATATATGGGGTGTAGTGATGTAGTATATTACAGGTGTAGTATATGGGGTGTAGTGATTAGTATATTACAGGTGTAGTGTATGGGGTATAGTGATGTAGTATATTACAGGTGTAGTATGTGGGGTGTAGTGATGTAGTATATTACAGGTGTAGTATATGGGGTGTAGTCATGTAGCATATTACAGGTGTAGTATATGGGGTGTAGTGATGTAGTATATTACAGGTGTAGTATATGGGGTGTAGTCATGTAGTATATTACAGGTGTAGTATATGGGGTGTAGTGATGTAGTATATTACAGGTGTAGTATATGGGGTGTAGTGATGTAGTATATTACAGGTGTAGTATATGGGGTGTAGTGATGTAGTATATTACAGGTGCAGTATATGGGGTGTAGTGATGTAGTATATTACAGGTGTAGTATATGGGGTGTAGTGATGTAGTATATTACAGGTGTAGTATATGGGGTGTAGTGATGTAGTATATTACAGGTGCAGTATATGGGATGTAGTGATGTACTATATTTCAGGTGTAGTATATGGGGTGTAGTGATGTAGTATATTACAGGTGTAGTATATGGGGTGTAGTGATGTAGTATATTACAGGTGCAGTATATGGGGTGTAGTGATGTAGTATATTACAGGTGTAGTATATGGGGTGTAGTGATGTAGTATATTACAGGTGTAGTATATGGGGTGTAGTGTAGTATATTACAGGTGTAGTATATGGGGTGTAGTGATGTAGTATATTACAGGTGTAGTATATGGGGTGTAGTGATGTAGTATATTACAGGTGTAGTATATGGGGTGTAGTGATGTAGTATATTACAGGTGTAGTATATGGGGTGTAGTGATGTAGTATATTACAGGTGTAGTATATGGGGTGTAGTGATGTAGTATATTACAGGTGTAGTATATGGGGTGTAATGATGTAGTATATTACAGGTGTAGTATATGGGGTGTAGTGATGTAGTATATTACAGGTGCAGTATATGGGGTGTAGTGATGTAGTATATTACAGGTGCAGTATATGGGGTGTAGTGATGTAGTATATTACAGGTGTAGTATATGGGATGTAGCGATGTAGTATATTACAGGTGTAGTATATGGGGTGTAGTGATGTAGTATATTACAGGTGTAGTATATGGGGTGTAGTGATGTAGTATATTACAGGTGTAGTATATGGGGTGTAGTGATGTAGTATATTACAGGTGTAGTATATGGGGTGTAGTGATGTAGTATATTACAGGTGTAGTATATGGGGTGTAGTGATGTAGTATATTACAGGTGTAGTATATGGTTTGTAGTGATGTAGTATATTACAGGTGTAGTATATGGGGTGTAGTGATGTAGTATATTAGAGGTGTAGTATATGGGGTGTAGTGATGTAGTATATTACAGGTGTAGTATATGGGGTGTAGTGATGTAGTATATTACAGGTGTAGTATATGGGTGTAGTGATGTAGTATATTACAGGTGTAGTGTATGGGGTGTAGTGATGTAGTATATGGGGTGTAATGATGTAGTATATTACAGGTGTAGTATATGGGGTGTAGTGATGTAGTATATTACAGGTGTATATGGGGTGTAGTGATGTAGTATATTACAGGTATAGTATATGGGGTGTAGTGATGTAGTATATTACAGGTGTAGTAGATGGGGTGTAGTGATGTAGTATATTACAGGTGTAGTATATGGGGTGTAGTGATGTAGTATATTACAGGTGTAGTATATGGGTGTAGTGATGTAGTATATTACAGGTGTAGTATATGGGGTGTAGTGATGTAGTATATGGGGTGTAGTGATGTAGTATATTACAGGTGTAGTATATGGGGTGTAGTGATGTAGTATATTACAGGTGTAGTATATGAGGTGTAGTGATGTAGTATATTACAGGTGTAGTATGTGGGGTGTAGTGATGTAGTATATTACAGGTGCAGTATATGGGGTGTAGTGATGTATATTACAGGTTTAGTATATGGGGTGTAGTGATTTAGTATATTACAGGTGTAGTATATGTGGTGTAGTGATGTAGTATATGGGGTGTAGTGATGTAGTATATTACAGGTGTAGTATATGGGGTGTAGTGATGTAGTATATGGGGTGTAGTGATGTAGTATATGGGGTGTAGTGATGTAGTATATTACAGGTGTAGTATATGGGGTGTAGTGATGTAGTATATTACAGGTGTAGTATATGGAGTGTAGTGATGTAGTATATTACAGGTGTAGTATATGGGGTGTAGTGATGTAGTATATTACAGGTGTAGTAGATGGGGTGTAGTGATGTAGTATATTACAGGTGTAGTATATGGGGTGTAGTGATGTAGTATATTACAGGTGTAGTATATGGGTGTAGTGATGTAGTATATTACAGGTGTAGTATATGGGGTGTAGTGATGTAGTATATGGGGTGTAGTGATGTAGTATATTACAGGTGTAGTATATGGGGTGTAGTGATGTAGTATATTACAGGTGTAGTATATGAGGTGTAGTGATGTAGTATATTACAGGTGTAGTATGTGGGGTGTAGTGATGTAGTATATTACAGGTGCAGTATATGGGGTGTAGTGATGTATATTACAGGTTTAGTATATGGGGTGTAGTGATTTAGTATATTACAGGTGTAGTATATGTGGTGTAGTGATGTAGTATATGGGGTGTAGTGATGTAGTATATTACAGGTGTAGTATATGGGGTGTAGTGATGTAGTATATGGGGTGTAGTGATGTAGTATATGGGGTGTAGTGATGTAGTATATGGGGTGTAGTGATGTAGTATATTACAGGTGTAGTATATGGGGTGTAGTGATGTAGTATATTACAGGTGTAGTATATGGAGTGTAGTGATGTAGTATATTACAGGTGTAGTATATGGGGTGTAGTGATGTAGTATATTACAGGTGTAGTATATGGGGTGTACTGATGTAGTATATTACAGGTGTAGTATATGCGGTATAGTGATGAACTATATTACAGGTGCAGTATATGGGGTGTAGTGATGTAGTATATTACAGGTGTAGTTTTTAGGGTGTAGTGATGTAGTATATTACAGTTGTAGTATATGGGGTGTAGTGATGTAGTATATTACAGGTGTAGTATATGGGGTGTACTGATGTAGTATATTACAGGTGTAGTATATGCGGTATAGTGATGTACTATATTACAGGTGCAGTATATGGGGTGTAGTGATGTAGTATATTACAGGTGTAGTTTTTAGGGTGTAGTGATGTAGTATATTACAGTTGTAGTATATGGGGTGTAGTGATGTAGTATATTACATGTGTAGTATATGGGGTGTAGTGATGTAGTATATTACAGGTGTAGTATATGGGGTGTAGTGATGTAGTATATGGGGTGCAGTGATGTAGTATATTACAGGTGTAGTATATGGGGTGTAGTGATGTAGTATATGGGGTGTAGTGATGTAGTATATGAGGTGTAGTGATGTAGTATGTGGGGTGTAGTGATGTAGTATATTACAGGTGTAGTATATGGGGTGTAGTGATGTAGTATATTACAGGTGTAGTATATGGGGTGTAGTGATGTAGTATGTGGGGTGTAGTGATGTAGTATATTACAGGTGTAGTATATGGGGTGTAGTGATGTAGTATATTACAGGTGTAGTATATGGGGTGTAGTGATGTAGTATATTACAGGTGTAGTATATGGTTTGTAGTGATGTAGTATATTACAGGTGTAGTATATGGGGTGTAGTGATGTAGTATATTAGAGGTGTAGTATATGGGGTGTAGTGATGTAGTATATTACAGGTGTAGTATATGGGGTGTAGTGATGTAGTATATTACAGGTGTAGTATATGGGTGTAGTGATGTAGTATATTACAGGTGTAGTGTATGGGGTGTAGTGATGTAGTATATGGGGTGTAATGATGTAGTATATTACAGGTGTAGTATATGGGGTGTAGTGATGTAGTATATTACAGGTGTATATGGTGTGTAGTGATGTAGTATATTACAGGTATAGTATATGGGGTGTAGTGATGTAGTATATTACAGGTGTAGTAGATGGGGTGTAGTGATGTAGTATATTACAGGTGTAGTATATGGGGTGTAGTGATGTAGTATATTACAGGTGTAGTATATGGGTGTAGTGATGTAGTATATTACACGTGTAGTATATGGGGTGTAGTGATGTAGTATATGGGGTGTAGTGATGTAGTATATTACAGGTGTAGTATATGGGGTGTAGTGATGTAGTATATTACAGGTGTAGTATATGAGGTGTAGTGATGTAGTATATTACAGGTGTAGTATGTGGGGTGTAGTGATGTAGTATATTACAGGTGTAGTATATGTGGTGTAGTGATGTAGTATATGGGGTGTAGTGATGTAGTATATTACAGGTGTAGTATATGGGGTGTAGTGATGTAGTATATGGGGTGTAGTGATGTAGTATATGGGGTGTAGTGATGTAGTATATTACAGGTGTAGTATATGGGGTGTAGTGATGTAGTATATTACAGGTGTAGTATATGGAGTGTAGTGATGTAGTATATTACAGGTGTAGTATATGGGGTGTAGTGATGTAGTATATTACAGGTGTAGTATATGGGGTGTACTGATGTAGTATATTACAGGTGTAGTATATGCGGTATAGTGATGTACTATATTACAGGTGCAGTATATGGGGTGTAGTGATGTAGTATATTACAGGTGTAGTTTTTAGGGTGCAGTGATGTAGTATATTACAGTTGTAGTATATGGGGTGTAGTGATGTAGTATATTACATGTGTAGTATATGGGGTGTAGTGATGTAGTATATTACAGGTGTAGTATATGGGTGTAGTGATGTAGTATATTACACGTGTAGTATATGGGGTGTAGTGATGTAGTATATGGGGTGTAGTGATGTAGTATATTACAGGTGTAGTATATGGGGTGTAGTGATGTAGTATATTACAGGTGTAGTATATGAGGTGTAGTGATGTAGTATATTACAGGTGTAGTATGTGGGGTGTAGTGATGTAGTATATTACAGGTGTAGTATATGGGGTGTAGTGATGTAGTATATTACAGGTGCAGTATATGGGGTGTAGTGATGTATATTACAGGTTTAGTATATGGGGTGTAGTGATTTAGTATATTACAGGTGTAGTATATGTGGTGTAGTGATGTAGTATATGGGGTGTAGTGATGTAGTATATTACAGGTGTAGTATATGGGGTGTAGTGATGTAGTATATGGGGTGTAGTGATGTAGTATATGGGGTGTAGTGATGTAGTATATTACAGGTGTAGTATATGGGGTGTAGTGATGTAGTATATTACAGGTGTAGTATATGGAGTGTAGTGATGTAGTATATTACAGGTGTAGTATATGGGGTGTAGTGATGTAGTATATTACAGGTGTAGTATATGGGGTGTACTGATGTAGTATATTACAGGTGTAGTATATGCGGTATAGTGATGTACTATATTACAGGTGCAGTATATGGGGTGTAGTGATGTAGTATATTACAGGTGTAGTTTTTAGGGTGTAGTGATGTAGTATATTACAGTTGTAGTATATGGGGTGTAGTGATGTAGTATATTACATGTGTAGTATATGGGGTGTAGTGATGTAGTATATTACAGGTGTAGTATATGGGGTGTAGTGATGTAGTATATGGGGTGCAGTGATGTAGTATATTACAGGTGTAGTATATGGGGTGTAGTGATGTAGTATATGGGGTGTAGTGATGTAGTATATGAGGTGTAGTGATGTAGTATGTGGGGTGTAGTGATGTAGTATATTACAGGTGTAGTATATGGGGTGTAGTGATGTAGTATATTACAGGTGTAGTATATGGGGTGTAGTGATGTAGTATGTGGGGTGTAGTGATGTAGTATATTACAGGTGTAGTATATGGGGTGTAGTGATGTAGTATATTACAGGTGTAGTATATGGGGTGTAGTGATGTAGTATATTACAGGTGTAGTATATGGGGTGTAGTGATGTAGTATGTGGGGTGTAGTGATGTAGTATATTACAGGTGTATTATATGGGGTGTAGTGATGTAGTATATTACAGGTGTAGTATATGGGGTGTAGTGATGTAGTATATTACAGGTGTAGTATGTGGGGTGTAGTGATGTAGTATATTACAGGTGTAGTATGTGGGTTGTAGTGATGTAGTATATTACAGGTGCAGTATATGGGGTATAGTGATGTAGTATATTACAGGTGTAGTATATGGAGTGTAGTGATGTAGTATATTACAGGTGTAGTATATGGGGTATAGTGATGTAGTATATTACAGGTGCCGTACATGGGGTGTAGTGATGTAGTATATTACAGGTGTAGTATATGGGGTGTAGTGATGTAGTATATGGGGTGTAGTGATGAAGTATATTACAGGTGTAGTATATGGGGTGTAGTGATGTAGTGTATGGGGTGTAGTGATGTAGTATATTACAGGTGTAGTAGATGGGGTGTAATGATGTAGTATATTACAGGTGTAGTATATGGGGTGTAGTGATGTAGTATTTTACAGGTGTAGTAGATGGGGTGTAGTGATGTAGTATATTACAGGTGCAGTATATGGGGTGTAGTGATGTAGTATATTACAGGTGTAGTACATGGGGTGTAGTGATGTAATATATTACAGGTGCAGTATATGGGGTGTAGTGATGTAGTATATTACAGGTGCAGTATATGGGGTGTAGTGATGTAGTATATTACAGGTGTAGTATATGGGGTGTAGTGATGTAGTATATTACAGGTGTACTATATGGGGTGTAGTGATGTAGTATATTACAGGTGTAGTATATGGGGTGTAGTGATGTAGTATATTACAGGTGTAGTATATGGGGTGTAGTGATGTAGTATATTACAGGTGCAGTATATGGGGTGTAGTGATGTAGTATATTACAGGTGTAGTATATGGGGTGTAGTGATGTAGTATATTACAAGTGTAGTATATGGGGTGTAGTGATGTAGTATATTACAGGTGCAGTATATGGGGTGTAGTGATGTAGTATATTACAGGTGTAGTATATGGGGTGTAGTGATGTAGTATATTACAGGTGTAGTATATGGGGTGTAGTGATGTAGTATATTACAGGTGTAGTATATGGGGTGTAGTGATGTAGTATATTACAGGTGTAGTATATGGGGTGTAGTGATGTAGTATATTACAGGTGCAGTATATGGGGTGTAGTGATGTAGTATATTACAGGTGCAGTATATGGGGTGTAGTGATGTAGTATATTACAGGTGTAGTATATGGGATGTAGCGATGTAGTATATTACAGGTGTAGTATATGGGGTGTAGTGATGTAGTATATTACAGGTGTAGTATATGGGGTGTAGTGATGTAGTATATTACAGGTGTAGTATATGGGGTGTAGTGATGTAGTATATTACAGGTGTAGTATATGGGGTGTAGTGATGTAGTATATTACAGGTGTAGTATATGGGGTGTAGTGATGTAGTATATTACAGGTGTAGTATATGGTTTGTAGTGATGTAGTATATTACAGGTGTAGTATATGGGGTGTAGTGATGTAGTATATTAGAGGTGTAGTATATGGGGTGTAGTGATGTAGTATATTACAGGTGTAGTATATGGGGTGTAGTGATGTAGTATATTACAGGTGTAGTATATGGGTGTAGTGATGTAGTATATTACAGGTGTAGTGTATGGGGTGTAGTGATGTAGTATATGGGGTGTAATGATGTAGTATATTACAGGTGTAGTATATGGGGTGTAGTGATGTAGTATATTACAGGTGTATATGGGGTGTAGTGATGTAGTATATTACAGGTATAGTATATGGGGTGTAGTGATGTAGTATATTACAGGTGTAGTAGATGGGGTGTAGTGATGGAGTATATTACAGGTGTAGTATATGGGGTGTAGTGATGTAGTATATTACAGGTGTAGTATATGGGTGTAGTGATGTAGTATATTACAGGTGTAGTATATGGGGTGTAGTGATGTAGTATATGGGGTGTAGTGATGTAGTATATTACAGGTGTAGTATATGGGGTGTAGTGATGTAGTATATTACAGGTGTAGTATATGAGGTGTAGTGATGTAGTATATTACAGGTGTAGTATGTGGGGTGTAGTGATGTAGTATATTACAGGTGCAGTATATGGGGTGTAGTGATGTATATTACAGGTTTAGTATATGGGGTGTAGTGATTTAGTATATTACAGGTGTAGTATATGTGGTGTAGTGATGTAGTATATGGGGTGTAGTGATGTAGTATATTACAGGTGTAGTATATGTGGTGTAGTGATGTAGTATATGGGGTGTAGTGATGTAGTATATGGGGTGTAGTGATGTAGTATATTACAGGTGTAGTATATGGGGTGTAGTGATGTAGTATATTACAGGTGTAGTATATGGAGTGTAGTGATGTAGTATATTACAGGTGTAGTATATGGGGTGTAGTGATGTAGTATATTACAGGTGTAGTAGATGGGGTGTAGTGATGTAGTATATTACAGGTGTAGTATATGGGGTGTAGTGATGTAGTATATTACAGGTGTAGTATATGGGTGTAGTGATGTAGTATATTACAGGTGTAGTATATGGGGTGTAGTGATGTAGTATATGGGGTGTAGTGATGTAGTATATTACAGGTGTAGTATATGGGGTGTAGTGATGTAGTATATTACAGGTGTAGTATATGAGGTGTAGTGATGTAGTATATTACAGGTGTAGTATGTGGGGTGTAGTGATGTAGTATATTACAGGTGCAGTATATGGGGTGTAGTGATGTATATTACAGGTTTAGTATATGGGGTGTAGTGATTTAGTATATTACAGGTGTAGTATATGTGGTGTAGTGATGTAGTATATGGGGTGTAGTGATGTAGTATATTACAGGTGTAGTATATGGGGTGTAGTGATGTAGTATATGGGGTGTAGTGATGTAGTATATGGGGTGTAGTGATGTAGTATATTACAGGTGTAGTATATGGGGTGTAGTGATGTAGTATATTACAGGTGTAGTATATGGAGTGTAGTGATGTAGTATATTACAGGTGTAGTATATGGGGTGTAGTGATGTAGTATATTACAGGTGTAGTATATGGGGTGTACTGATGTAGTATATTACAGGTGTAGTATATGCGGTATAGTGATGTACTATATTACAGGTGCAGTATATGGGGTGTAGTGATGTAGTATATTACAGGTGTAGTTTTTAGGGTGTAGTGATGTAGTATATTACAGTTGTAGTATATGGGGTGTAGTGATGTAGTATATTACATGTGTAGTATATGGGGTGTAGTGATGTAGTATATTACAGGTGTAGTATATGGGGTGTAGTGATGTAGTATATGGGGTGCAGTGATGTAGTATATTACAGGTGTAGTATATGGGGTGTAGTGATGTAGTATATGGGGTGTAGTCATGTAGTATATGAGGTGTAGTGATGTAGTATGTGGGGTGTAGTGATGTAGTATATTACAGGTGTAGTATATGGGGTGTAGTGATGTAGTATGTGGGGTGTAGTGATGTAGTATATTACAGGTGTAGTATATGGGGTGTAGTGATGTAGTATATTACAGGTGTAGTATATGGGGTGTAGTGATGTAGTATATTACAGGTGTAGTATATGGTTTGTAGTGATGTAGTATATTACAGGTGTAGTATATGGGGTGTAGTGATGTAGTATATTAGAGGTGTAGTATATGGGGTGTAGTGATGTAGTATATTACAGGTGTAGTATATGGGGTGTAGTGATTTAGTATATTACAGGTGTAGTATATGTGGTGTAGTGATGTAGTATATGGGGTGTAGTGATGTAGTATATTACAGGTGTAGTATATGGGGTGTAGTGATGTAGTATATGGGGTGTAGTGATGTAGTATATGGGGTGTAGTGATGTAGTATATTACAGGTGTAGTATTTGGGGTGTAGTGATGTAGTATATTACAGGTGTAGTATATGGAGTGTAGTGATGTAGTATATTACAGGTGTAGTATATGGGGTGTAGTGATGTAGTATATTACAGGTGTAGTATATGGGGTGTACTGATGTAGTATATTACAGGTGTAGTATATGCGGTATAGTGATGTACTATATTACAGGTGCAGTATATGGGGTGTAGTGATGTAGTATATTACAGGTGTAGTTTTTAGGGTGTAGTGATGTAGTATATTACAGTTGTAGTATATGGGGTGTAGTGATGTAGTATATTACATGTGTAGTATATGGGGTGTAGTGATGTAGTATATTACAGGTGTAGTATATGGGGTGTAGTGATGTAGTATATGGGGTGCAGTGATGTAGTATATTACAGGTGTAGTATATGGGGTGTAGTGATGTAGTATATGGGGTGTAGTGATGTAGTATATGAGGTGTAGTGATGTAGTATGTGGGGTGTAGTGATGTAGTATATTACAGGTGTAGTATATGGGGTGTAGTGATGTAGTATATTACAGGTGTAGTATATGGGGTGTAGTGATGTAGTATGTGGGGTGTAGTGATGTAGTATATTACAGGTGTAGTATATGGGGTGTAGTGATGTAGTATATTACAGGTGTAGTATATGGGGTGTAGTGATGTAGTATATTACAGGTGTAGTATATGGTTTGTAGTGATGTAGTATATTACAGGTGTAGTATATGGGGTGTAGTGATGTAGTATATTAGAGGTGTAGTATATGGGGTGTAGTGATGTAGTATATTACAGGTGTAGTATATGGGGTGTAGTGATGTAGTATATTACAGGTGTAGTATATGGGTGTAGTGATGTAGTATATTACAGGTGTAGTGTATGGGGTGTAGTGATGTAGTATATTACAGGTGTATATGGGGTGTAGTGATGTAGTATATTACAGGTATAGTATATGGGGTGTAGTGATGTAGTATATTACAGGTGTAGTAGATGGGGTGTAGTGATGTAGTATATTACAGGTGTAGTATATGGGGTGTAGTGATGTAGTATATTACAGGTGTAGTATATGGGTGTAGTGATGTAGTATATTACACGTGTAGTATATGGGGTGTAGTGATGTAGTATATGGGGTGTAGTGATGTAGTATATTACAGGTGTAGTATATGGGGTGTAGTGATGTAGTATATGGGGTGTAGTGATGTAGTATATGAGGTGTAGTGATGTAGTATGTGGGGTGTAGTGATGTAGTATATTACAGGTGTAGTATATGGGGTGTAGTGATGTAGTATATTACAGGTGTAGTATATGGGGTGTAGTGATGTAGTATGTGGGGTGTAGTGATGTAGTATATTACAGGTGTAGTATATGGGGTGTAGTGATGTAGTATATTACAGGTGTAGTATATGGGGTGTAGTGATGTAGTATATTACAGGTGTAGTATATGGGGTGTAGTGATGTAGTATGTGGGGTGTAGTGATGTAGTATATTACAGGTGTAGTATATGGGGTGTAGTGATGTAGTATATTACAGGTGTAGTATATGGGGTGTAGTGATGTAGTATATTACAGGTGTAGTATGTGGGGTGTAGTGATGTAGTATATTACAGGTGTAGTATGTGGGTTGTAGTGATGTAGTATATTACAGGTGCAGTATATGGGGTATAGTGATGTAGTATATTACAGGTGTAGTATATGGAGTGTAGTGATGTAGTATATTACAGGTGTAGTATATGGGGTATAGTGATGTAGTATATTACAGGTGCCGTACATGGGGTGTAGTGATGTAGTATATTACAGGTGTAGTATATGGGGTGTAGTGATGTAGTATATGGGGTGTAGTGATGAAGTATATTACAGGTGTAGTATATGGGGTGTAGTGATGTAGTGTATGGGGTGTAGTGATGTAGTATATTACAGGTGTAGTAGATGGGGTGTAATGATGTAGTATATTACAGGTGTAGTATATGGGGTGTAGTGATGTAGTATTTTACAGGTGTAGTAGATGGGGTGTAGTGATGTAGTATATTACAGGTGCAGTATATGGGGTGTAGTGATGTAGTATATTACAGGGGTAGTACATGGGGTGTAGTGATGTAATATATTACAGGTGCAGTATATGGGGTGTAGTGATGTAGTATATTACAGGTGCAGTATATGGGGTGTAGTGATGTAGTATATTACAGGTGTAGTATATGGGGTGTAGTGATGTAGTATATTACAGGTGTACTATATGGGGTGTAGTGATGTAGTATATTACAGGTGTAGTATATGGGGTGTAGTGATGTAGTATATTACAGGTGTAGTATATGGGGTATAGTGATATAGTATATTACAGGTGTAGTATATGGGGTGTAGTGATGTAGTATATTACAGGTGTAGTATATGGGGTGTAGTGATGTAGTATATTACAGGTGTAGTATATGGGGTGTAGTGATGTAGTATATTACAGGTGTAGTATATGGGGTGTAGTGATGTAGTATATTACAGGTGTAGTATATGGGGTGTAGTGATGTAGTATATTACAGGTGCAGTATATGGGGTGTAGTGATGTACTATATTACAGGTGTAGTATATGGGGTGTAGTGATGTAGTATATTACAAGTGTAGTATATGGGGTGTAGTGATGTAGTATATTACAGGTGCAGTATATGGGGTGTAGTGATGTAGTATATTACAGGTGTAGTATATGGGGTGTAGTGATGTAGTATATTACAGGTGTAGTATATGGGGTGTAGTGATGTAGTATATTACAGGTGTAGTATATGGGGTGTAGTGATGTAGTATATTACAGGTGTAGTATATGGGGTGTAATGATGTAGTATATTACAGGTGTAGTATATGGGGTGTAGTGATGTAGTATATTACAGGTGTAGTATATGGAGTGTAGTGATGTAGTATATTACAGGTGTAGTATATGGGGTGTAATGATGTAGTATATTACAGGTGTAGTATATGGGGTGTAGTGATGTAGTATATTACAGGTGTAGTATATGGTTTGTAGTGATGTAGTATATTACAGGTGTAGTATATGGGGTGTAGTGATGTAGTATATTACAGGTGTAGTAGATGGGGTGTAGTGATGTAGTATATTACAAGTGTAGTATATGGGGTGTAGTGATGTAGTATATTACAGGTGCAGTATATGGGGTGTAGTGATATAGTATATTACAGGTGTAGTATATGGGGTGTAGTGATGTAGTATATTACGGGTGTAGTATATGGGGTGTAGTGATGTAGTATATTACAGGTGTAGTATATGGGGTGTAGTGATGTAGTATATGGGGTGTAGTGATGTAGTATATTACAGGTGTAGTATATGGGGTATAGTGATGTAGTATATTACAGGTGCAGTATGTGGGGTGTAGTGATGTAGTATATTACAGGTGTAGTAGATGGGGTGTAGTGATGTAGTATATTACAGGTGTAGTAGATGGGGTGTAGTGATGTAGTATATTACAGGTGTAGTATATGGGGTGTAGTGATGTAGTATATTACAGGTGTAGTATATGGGGTGTGGTGATGTAGTATATGGGGTATAGTGATGTAGTATATTACAGGTGCAGTATATGGGGTATAGTGATGTAGTATATTACAGGTGTAGTATATGGGGTGTAGTGATGTAGTATATTACAGGTGCAGTATATGGGGTGTAGTGATGTAGTATATGACATATGTAGTATATGGGGTGTAGAGATGTAGTATATTACAGGTCCAGTATATGGGGTGTAGTGATGTAGTATATTACAGGTGTAGTATGTGGGGTGTAGTGATGTAGTATATTACAGGTGCAGTATATGGGGTGTAGTGATGTAGTATATTACATGTGTAGTATATGGTGTGTAGAGATGTAGTGTATTACAGGTCCAGTGTATGGGGTGTAGTGATGTAGTATATTACAGGTGTAGTATATGGGGTGTAGTGATGTAGTATATTACAGGTGCAGTATATGGGGTGTAGTGATGTAGTATATTACAGGTCCAGTATATGGGGTGTAGTGGTGTAGTATATTACAGGTGTAGTATATGGGTTGTAGTTATGTAGTATATTACAGGTGCAGTATATGGGGTGTAGTGATGTAGTATATTACAGGTGTAGTATATGGGGTGTAGTGATGTAGTATATTAAGGTGTAGTATATGTGGTGTAGTGATGTAGTATATGGGGTGTAGTGATGTAGTATATTACAGGTGTAGTATATGGGGTGTAGTGATGTAGTATATGGGGTGTAGTGATGTAGTATATTACAGGTGTAGTGTATGGGGTGTAGTGATGTAGTATATTACAGGTGTAGTATATGGGCTGTAGTGATGTAGTATATTACAGGTGTAGTATATGGGGTGTAGTGATGTAGTATATTACAGGTGTAGTAGATGGGGTGTAGTGATGTATATTACAGGTGTAGTATATGGGGTGTAGTGATGTAGTATATTGCAGGTGTAGTATATGGGGTGTAGTGATGTAGTATATTACAGGTGTAGTATATGGGGTGTAGTGATGTAGTATATTACAGGTGTAGTAGATGGGGTGTAGTGATGTAGTATATTACAGGTGTAGTATATGGGGTGTAGTGATGTAGTATATTACAGGTGTTTTATATGGGGTGTAGTGATGTAGTATATTACAGGTGTAGTATATGGGGTGTAGTGATGTAGTATATTACAGGTGTAGTATATGGGGTGTAGTGATGTAGTATATTACAGGTGTAGTATATGGGGTGTAGTGATGTAGTATATTACAGGTGTAGTATATGGGGTGTAGTGATGTAGTATATTACAGGTGCAGTATGTGGGGTGTAGTGATGTAGTATATTACAGGTGTAGTATATGGGGTGTAGTGATGTAGTATATTACAGGTGTAGTATATGGGGTGTAGTGATGTAGTATATTACAGGTGTAGTATATGGGGTGTAATGATGTAGTATATTACAGGTGTAGTATATGGGGTGTAGTGATGTAGTATATTACAGGTGTAGTATATGGTTTGTAGTGATGTAGTATATTACAGGTGTAGTATATGGGGTGTAGTGATGTAGTATATTACAGGTGTAGTAGATGGGGTGTAGTGATGTAGTATATTACAGGTGTAGTATATGGGGTGTAGTGAGGTAGTATATTACAGGTGCAGTATATGGGGTGTAGTGATATAGTATATTACAGGTGTAGTATATGGGGTGTAGTGATGTAGTATATTACGGGTGTAGTATATGGGGTGTAGTGATGTAGTATATTACAGGTGTAGTATATGGGGTGTAGTGATGTAATATATGGGGTGTAGTGATGTAGTATATTACAGGTGTAGTATATGGGGTATAGTTATGTAGTATATTACAGGTGCAGTATATGGGGTGTAGTGATGTAGTATATTACAGGTGTAGTAGATGGGGTGTAGTGATGTAGTATATTACAGGTGTAGTAGATGGGGTGTAGTGATGTAGTATATTACAGGTGTAGTATATGGAGTGTAGTGATGTAGTATATTACAGGTGTAGTATATGGGGTGTAGTGATGTAGTATATGGGGTATAGTGATGTAGTATATTACAGGTGTAGTATATGGGGTGTAGTGATGTAGTATATTACAGGTGTAGTATATGGGGTGTAGTGATGTAGTATATTACAGGTGTAGTATATGGGGTGTAGTGATGTAGTATATTACAGGTGTAGTATATGGGGTGTTGTGATGTAGTATACTACAGGTGTAGTATATGGGGTGTAGTGATGTAGTATATTACAGGTGTAGTATATGGGGTGTAGTGATGTAGTATATTACAGGTGTAGTATATGGGGTGTGGTGATGTATATTACAGGTGTAGTATATGGGGTGTAATGATGTAGTATATCACAGGTGTAGTATATGGGGTGTAGTGATGTAGTATATTACAGGTGTAGTATATGGGGTGTAGTGATGTAGTATATTACAGATGTAGTGTATGGGGTGTAGTGATGTAGTATATGGGGTGTAGTGATGTAGTATATGGGGTGTAGTGATGTAGTATATTACAGGTGTAGTATATGGGGTGTAGTGATGCAGTATATTACAGGTGTAGTATATGGGGTGTAGTGATGTAGTATATTACAGGTGTAGTATATGGGGTGTAGAGATGTAGTATATTACAGGTGTAGTATATGGGGTGTAGTGAAGTAGTATATTACAGGTGTAGTATATGGGGTGTAGTGATGTAGTATATTACGGGTGTAGTATATGGGGTGTAGTGATGTAGTATATTACAGGTGTAGTATATGGGGTGTAGTGATGTAGTATATGGGGTGTAGTGATGTAGTATATTACAGGTGTAGTATATGGGGTATAGTGATGTAGTATATTACAGGTGCAGTATATGGGGTGTAGTGATGTAGTATATTACAGGTGTAGTAGATGGGGTGTAGTGATGTAGTATATTACAGGTGTAGTAGATGGGGTGTAGTGATGTAGTATATTACAGGTGTAGTATATGGTTTGTAGTGATGTAGTATATTACAGGTGTAGTATATGGGGTGTAGTGATGTAGTATATTACAGTTGTAGTATATGGGGTGTAGTGATGTAGAATATTACAGGTGTAGTATATGGGGTGTAGTGATGTAGTATATTACAGGTGTAGTATATGGGGTGTAGTGATGTAGTATATTACAGGTGCAGTATGTGGGGTGTAGTGATGTAGTATATTACAGGTGTAGTATATGGGGTGTAGTGATGTAGTATATTACAGGTGTAGTATATGGGGTGTAGTGATGTAGTATATTACAGGTGTAGTATATGGGGTGTAATGATGTAGTATATTACAGGTGTAGTATATGGGGTGTAGTGATGTAGTATATTACAGGTGTAGTCTATGGTTTGTAGTGATGTAGTATATTACAGGTGTAGTATATGGGGTGTAGTGATGTAGTATATTACAGGTGTAGTAGATGGGGTGTAGTGATGTAGTATATTACAGGTGTAGTATATGGGGTGTAGTGAGGTAGTATATTACAGGTGCAGTATATGGGGTGTAGTGATATAGTATATTACAGGTGTAGTATATGGGGTGTAGTGATGTAGTATATTACAGGTGTAGTAGATGGGGTGTAGTGATGTAGTATATTACAGGTGTATATGGGGTGTAGTGATGTAGTATATTACGGGTGTAGTATATGGGGTGTAGTGATGTAGTATATTACAGGTGTAGTATATGAGGTGTAGTGATGTAGTATATGGGGTGTAGTGATGTAGTATATTACAGGTGTAGTATATGGGGTATAGTGATGTAGTATATTACAGGTGCAGTATATGGGGTGTAGTGATGTAGTATATTACAGGTGTAGTAGATGGGGTGTAGTGATGTAGTATATTACAGGTGTAGTAGATGGGGTGTAGTGATGTAGTATATTACAGGTGTAGTATATGGGGTGTAGTGATGTAGTATATTACAGGTGTAATATATGGGGTGTAGTGATGTAGTATATGGGGTATAGTGATGTAGTATATTACAGGTGCAGTATATGGGGTATAGTGATGTAGTGTATTACATTTGTAGTATATGGGGTGTAGTGATGTAGTATATTGCAGGTGCAGTATATGGGGTGTAGTGATGTAGTATATTACATATGTAGTATATGGGGTGTAGAGATGTAGTATATTACAGGTCCAGTGTATGGGGTGTAGTGATGTAGTATATTACAGGTGTAGTATATGGGTGTAGTGATGTAGTATATTACAGGTGCAGTATATGGGGTGTAGTGATGTAGTATATTACAGGTCCAGTGTATGGGGTGTAGTGGTGTAGTATATTACAGGTGTAGTATATGGGGTGTAGTTATGTAGTATATTACAGGTGCAGTATATGGGGTGTAGTGATGTAGTATATTACAGGTGTAGTATATGGGGGGTAATGATGAAGTATATTACAGGTGTAGTACATGGGGTGTAGTGATGTAGTATATTACAGGTGTAGTACATGTGGTGTAGTGATGTAGTATATGGGGTGTAGTGATGTAGTATATTACAGGTGTAGTATATGGGGTGTAGTGATGTAGTATATGGGGTGTAGTGATGTAGTATATTACATGTGTAGTATATGGTGTGTAGAGATGTAGTATATTACAGGTCCAGTGTATGGGGTGTAGTGATGTAGTATATTACAGGTGTAGTATATGGGTGTAGTGATGTAGTATATTACAGGTGCAGTATATGGGGTGTAGTGATGTAGTATATTACAGGTCCAGTATATGGGGTGTAGTGGTGTAGTATATTACAGGTGTAGTATATGGGGTGTAGTTATGTAGTATATTACAGGTGCAGTATATGGGGTGTAGTGATGTAGTATATTACAGGTGTAGTATATGGGGTGTAATGATGAAGTATATTACAGGTGTAGTATATGGGGTGTAGTGATGTAGTATATTACATGTGTAGTACATGTGGTGTAGTGATGTAGTATATGGGGTGTAGTGATGTAGTATATTACAGGTGTAGTATATGGGGTGTAGTGATGTAGTATATGGGGTGTAGTGATGTAGTATATTACAGGTGTAGTGTATGGGGTGTAGTGATGTAGTATATTACAGGTGTAGTATATGGGGTGTAGTGATGTAGTATATTACAGGTGTAGTATATGGGGTGTAGTGATGTAGTATATTACAGGTGTAGTATATGGGGTGTAATGATGTAGTATATTACAGGTGTAGTAGATGTGGTGTAGTGATGTAGTATTTTACAGGTGTAGTAGATGGGGTGTAGTGATGTAGTATATTACAGATGTATTAGATGGGGTGTAGTGATGTAGTATATTACAAGTGTAGTAGATGGGGTGTAGTGATGTAGTATATTACAGGTGTAGTATATGGGGTGTAGTGATGCAGTATATTACAGGTGTAGTATATGGGGTGTAGTGATGTAGTATATTACAGGTGTAGTATATGGGGTGTAGTGATGTAGTATATGGGGTGTAGTGATGTAGTATATTACAGGTGTAGTATATGGGGTATAGTGATGTAGTATATTACAGGAGCAGTATATGGGGTGTAGTGATGTAGTATATTACAGGTGTAGTAGATGGGGTGTAGTGATGTAGTATATTACAGGTGTAGTATATGGGGTGTAGTGATGTAGTATATTACAGGTGTATTATATGGGGTGTAGTGATGTAGTATATGGGGTATAGTGATGTATTATATTACAGGTGTAGTATATGGGGTGTAGTGATGTAGTATATTACAGGTGTAGTATATGGAGTGTAGTGATGTAGTATATTACAGGTGCAGTATATGGGGTATAGTGATGTAGTATATTACAGGTGAAGTATATGGGGTGTAGTGATGTAGTATATTACAGGTGCAGTATATGGGGTGTAGTGATGTAGTATATGACATATGTAGTATATGGGGTGTAGAGATGTAGTGTATTACAGGTCCAGTATATGGGGTGTAGTGATGTAGTATATTACAGGTGTAGTATGTGGGGTGTAGTGATGTAGTATATTACAGGTGCAGTATATGGGGTGTAGTGATGTAGTATATTACATGTGTAGTATATGGTGTGTAGAGATGTAGTATATTACAGGTCCAGTGTATGGGGTGTAGTGATGTAGTATATTACAGGTGTAGTATATGGGGTGTAGTGATGTAGTATATTACAGGTGCAGTATATGGGGTGTAGTGATGTAGTATATTACAGGTCCAGTATATGGGGTGTAGTGGTGTAGTATATTACAGGTGTAGTATATGGGGTGTAGTTATGTAGTATATTACAGTTGCAGTATATGGGGTGTAGTGATGTATTATATTACAGGTGTAGTATATGGGGTGTAATGATGAAGTATATTACAGGTGTAGTATATGGGGTGTAGTGATGTAGTATATTAAGGTGTAGTATATGTGGTGTAGTGATGTAGTATATGGGGTGTAGTGATGTAGTATATTACAGGTGTAGTATATGGGGTGTAGTGATGTAGTATATGGGGTGTAGTGATGTAGTATATTACAGGTGTAGTATATGGGGTGTAGTGATGTAGTATATGGGGTGTAGTGATGTAGTATATTACAGGTGTAGTATATGGGGTGTAGTGATGTAGTATATTACAGGTGTAGTGTATGGGGTGTAGTGATGTAGTATATTACAGGTGTAGTATATGGGGTGTAGTGATGTAGTATATTACAGGTGTAGTATATGGGGTGTAGTGATGTAGTATATTACAGGTGTAGTATATGGGGTGTAGTGATGTAGTATATTACAGGTGTAGTATATGGGGTGTAATGATGTAGTATATTACAGGTGTAGTAGATGGGGTGTAGTGATGTAGTATTTTACAGGTGTAGTAGATGGGGTGTAGTGATGTAGTATATTACAGGTGTAGTAGATGGGGTGTAGTGATGTAGTATTTTACAGGTGTGGTAGATGGGGTGTAGTGATGTAGTATATTACAAGTGTAGTAGATGGGGTGTAGTGATGTAGTATATTACAGGTGTAGTATATGGGGTGTAGTGATGTAGTATATTACAGGTGTAGTATATGGGGTGTAGTGATGTAGTATATTACAGGTGTAGTATATGGGGTGTAGTGATGCAGTATATTACAGGTGTAGTATATGGGGTGTAGTGATGTAGTATATTACAGGTGTAGTATATGGGGTGTAGTGATGTAGTATATGGGGTGTAGTGATGTAGTATATTACAGGTGTAGTATATGGGGTATAGTGATGTAGTATATTACAGGTGCAGTATATGGGGTGTAGTGATGTAGTATATTACAGGTGTAGTAGATGGGGTGTAGTGATGTAGTATATTACAGGTGTAGTAGATGGGGTGTAGTGATGTAGTATATTACAGGTGTAGTATATGGGGTGTAGTGATGTAGTATATTACAGGTGTAGTATATGGGGTGTAGTGATGTAGTATATGGGGTATAGTGATGTATTATATTACAGGTGTAGTATATGGGGTGTAGTGATGTAGTATATTACAGGTGTAGTATATGGAGTGTAGTGATGTAGTATATTACAGGTGTAGTATATGGGGTGTAGTGATGTAGTATATTACAGGTGCAGTATATGGGGTGTAGTGATGTAGTATATTACAGGTGTAGTATATGGGGTGTAGTGATGTAGTATATTACAGGTGTAGTATATGGGGTGTAGTGATGCAGTATATTACAGGTGTAGTAGATGGGGTGTAGTGATGTAGTATATTACAGGTGTAGTAGATGGGGTGTAGTGATGTAGTATATTACAGGTGTAGTATATGGGGTGTAGTGATGTAGTATATTACAGGTGCAGTATGTGGGGTGTAGTGATATAGTATATTACAGGTGTAGTATATGGGGTGTAGTGATGTAGTATATTACAGGTGTAGTATATGGGGTGTTGTGATGTAGTATATTACAGGTGTAGTATATGGGGTGTAGTGATGTAGTATATTACAGGTGTACTATATGGGGTGTAGTGATGTAGTATATTACAGGTGTAGTATCTGGGGTGTAGTGATGTAGTATATTACAGGTGTAGTATATGGGTGTAGTGATGTAGTATATTACAGGTGTAGTATATGGGGTGTAATGATGTAGTATATTACAGGTGTAGTAGATGGGGTGTAGTGATGTAGTATATTACAGGTGTAGTAGATGGGGTGTAGTGATGTAGTATATTACAGGTGTAGTATATGGGGTGTAGTGATGTATTATATTACAGGTGTAGTATATGGGGTGTAGTGATGTAGTATATTACAGGTGTAGTATATGGGATGTAGTGATGCAATATATTGCAGGTATAGTATATGGGGTGTAGTGATGTAGTATATTACAGGTGTAGTATATGGGGTGTAGTGATGTAGTATATGGGGTGTAGTGATGTAGTATATTACAGGTGTAGTATATGGGGTATAGTGATGTAGTATATTACAGGTGCAGTATATGGGGTGTAGTGATGTAGTATATTACAGGTGTAGTAGATGGGGTGTAGTGATGTAGTATATTACAGGTGTAGTAGATGGGGTGTAGTGATGTAGTATATTACAGGTGTAGTATATGGGGTGTAATGATGTTGTATATTACAGGTGTAGTATATGGGGTATAGTGATGTAGTATATTACAGGTGTAGTATATGGGGTGTAGTGATGTAGTATATTACAGGTGTAGTATATGGAGTGTAGTGATGTAGTATATTACAGGTGTAGTATATGGGGTGTAGTGATGTAGTATATTACAGGTGCAGGATATGGGGTGTAGTGATGTAGTATATTACAGGTGTAGTATATGGGGTGTAATGATGAAGTATATTACAGGTGTAGTATATGGGGTGTAGTGATGTAGTATATTACAGGTGTAGTACATGTGGTGTAGTGATGTAGTATATGGGGTGTAGTGATGTAGTATATTATAGGTGTAGTATATGGGGTGTAGTGATGTAGTATATTACAGGTGTAGTACATGTGGTGTAGTGATGTAGTATATGGGGTGTAGTGATGTAGTATATTACACGTGCAGTATATGGGGTGTAGTGATGTAGTATATTACAGGTGCAGTATATGGGGTGTAGTGATGTAGTATATTACAGGTGTAGTATATGGGGTGTAGTGATGTAGTATATTACAGGTGTAGTTTATGGGGTGTAGTGATGCAGTATATTACAGGTGTAGTATATGGGGTGTAGTGATGTAGTATAATACAGGTGTAGTATATGGGGTGTAGTGATGTAGTATATTACAGGTGTAGTAGATGGGGTGTAGTGATGTAGTATATTACAGGTGTAGTAGATGGGGTGTAATGATGTAGTATATTACAGGTGTAGTATATGGGGTGTAGTGATGCAGTATATTACAGGTGTAGTATATGGGGTGTAGTGATGTAGTATATTACAGGTGTAGTATATGGGGTGTAGTGATGTAGTATATTACAGGTGTAGTATATGGTGTGTAGTGATGCAGTATATTACAGGTGTAGTATATGGGGTGTAGTGATGCAGTATATTACAGGTGTAGTATATGGGGTGTAGTGATGTAGTATATTACAGATGTAGTATATGGGGTGTAGTGATGTAGTATATTACAGGTGTAGTATATGGGGTGTAATGATGAAGTATATTACAGGTGTAGTATATGGGGTGTAGTGATGTAGTATATTACAGGTGTAGTACATGTGGTGTAGTGATGTAGTATATGGGGTGTAGTGATGTAGTATATTATAGGTGTAGTATATGGGGTGTAGTGATGTAGTATATTACAGGTGTAGTACATGTGGTGTAGTGATGTAGTATATGGGGTGTAGTGATGTAGTATATTACACGTGCAGTATATGGGGTGTAGTGATGTAGTATATTACAGGTGCAGTATATGGGGTGTAGTGATGTAGTATATTACAGGTGTAGTATATGGGGTGTAGTGATGTAGTATATTACAGGTGTAGTTTATGGGGTGTAGTGATGCAGTATATTACAGGTGTAGTATATGGGGTGTAGTGATGTAGTATAATACAGGTGTAGTATATGGGGTGTAGTGATGTAGTATATTACAGGTGTAGTAGATGGGGTGTAGTGATGTAGTATATTACAGGTGTAGTAGATGGGGTGTAATGATGTAGTATATTACAGGTGTAGTATATGGGGTGTAGTGATGCAGTATATTACAGGTGTAGTATATGGGGTGTAGTGATGTAGTATATTACAGGTGTAGTATATGGGGTGTAGTGATGTAGTATATTACAGGTGTAGTATATGGTGTGTAGTGATGCAGTATATTACAGGTGTAGTATATGGGGTGTAGTGATGCAGTATATTACAGGTGTAGTATATGGGGTGTAGTGATGTAGTATATTACAGATGTAGTATATGGGGTGTAGTGATGTAGTATATTACAGGTGTAGTATATGGGGTGTAGTGATGCAGTATATTACAGGTGTAGTATATGGGGTGTAGTGATGTAGTATATTACAGGTGTAGTATATGGGGTGTAGTGATGAAGTATATTACAGGTGCAGTATATGGGGTGTAGTGATGTAGTATATTACAGGTGCAGTATATGGGGTGTAGTGATGTAGTATATTACAGGTGTAGTATATGGGGTGTAGTGATGTTGTATATTACAGGTGTAGTATATGGGGTATAGTGATGTAGTATATTACAGGTGTAGTATATGGGGTGTAGTGATGTAGTATATTACAGGTGTAGTATATGGAGTGTAGTGATGTAGTATATTACAGGTGTAGTATATGGGGTGTAGTGATGTAGTATATTACAGGTGCAGTATATGGGGTGTAGTGATGTAGTATATTACAGGTGTAGTATATGGGGTGTAATGATGAAGTATATTACAGGTGTAGTATATGGGGTGTAGTGATGTAGTATATTACAGGTGTAGTACATGTGGTGTAGTGATGTAGTATATGGGGTGTAGTGATGTAGTATATTACAGGTGTAGTATATGGGGTGTAGTGATGTAGTATATTACAGGTGTAGTACATGTGGTGTATTGATGTAGTATATGGGGTGTAGTGATGTAGTATATTACAGGTGCAGTATATGGGGTGTAGTGATGTAGTATATTACAGGTGTAGTATATGGGGTGTAGTGATGCAGTATATTACAGGTGTAGTATATGGGGTGTAGTGATGTAGTATATTACAGGTGTAGTATATGGGGTGCAGTGATGCAGTATATTACAGGTGTAGTATATGGGGTGTAGTGATGTAGTATATTACAGGTGTAGTATATGGGGTGTAGTGATGTAGTATATTACAGGTGTAGTAGATGGGGTGTAGTGATGTATATTACAGGTGTAGTATATGGGGTGTAGTGATGTATATTGCAGGTGTAGTATATGGGGTGTAGTGATGTAGTATATTACAGGTGCAGTATATGGGGTGTAGTGATGTAGTATATTACATGTGTAGTATATGGGGTGTAGTGATGTAGTATATTACAGGTGTAGTATATGGGGTGTAGTGATGTAGTATATTACAGGTGCAGTATATGGGGTGTAGTGATGTAGTATATTACAGGTCCAGTATATGGGGTGTAGTGGTGTAGTATATTACAGGTGTAGTATATGGGGTGTAGTTATGTAGTATATTACAGTTGCAGTATATGGGGTGTAGTTATGTAGTATATTACAGTTGCAGTATATGGGGTGTAGTGATGTAGTATATTACAGGTGTAGTATATTGGGTGTAGTGATGTAGTATATTAAGGTGTAGTATATGTGGTGTAGTGATGTAGTATATGGGGTGTAGTGATGTAGCATATTACAGGTGTAGTATATGGGGTGTAGTGATGTAGTATATGGGGTGTAGTGATGTAGTATATTACAGGTGTAGTGTATGGGGTGTAGTGATGTAGTATATTACAGGTGTAGTATATGGGGTGTAGTGATGTAGTATATTACAGGTGTAGTATATGGGGTGTAGTGATGTAGTATATTACAGGTGTAGTATATGGGGTGTAGTGATGTAGTATATTACAGGTGTAGTATATGGGGTGTAATGATGTAGTATATTACAGGTGTAGTAGATGGGGTGTAGTGATGTAGTATTTTACAGGTGTAGTAGATGGGGTGTAGTGATGTAGTATATTACAGGTGTGGTAGATGGGGTGTAGTGATGCAGTATATAGCAGGTATAGTATATGGGGTGTAGTGATGTAGTATATTACAGGTGTAGTATATGGGGTGTAGTGATGTAGTATATTACAAGTGTAGTAGATGGGGTGTAGTGATGTAGTATATTACAGGTGTAGTATATGGGGTGTAGTGATGTAGTATATTGCAGGTGTAGTATATGGGGTGTAGTGATGCAGTATATTACAGGTGTAGTATATGGGGTGTAGTGATGTAGTATATTACAGATGTAGTATATGGGGTGTAGTGATGTAGTATATTACAGGTGTAGTATATGGGGTGTAGTGATGCAGTATATTACAGGTGTAGTATATGGGGTGTAGTGATGTAGTATATTACAGGTGTAGTATATGGGGTGTAGTGATGCAGTATATTACAGGTGTAGTATATGGGGTGTAGTGATGTAGTATATTACAGGTGTAGTATATGGGGTGTAGTGATGTAGTATATTACAGGTGTAGTAGATGGGGTGTAGTGATGTATATTACAGGTGTAGTATATGGGGTGTAGTGATGTAGTATATTGCAGGTGTAGTATATGGGGTGTAGTGATGTAGTATATTACAGGTGCAGTATATGGGGTGTAGTGATGTAGTATATTACATGTGTAGTATATGGTGTGTAGAGATGTAGTATATTACAGGTCCAGTGTATGGGGTGTAGTGATGTAGTATATTACAGGTGTAGTATATGGGGTGTAGTGATGTAGTATATTACAGGTGCAGTATATGGGGTGTAGTGATGTAGTATATTACAGGTCCAGTATATGGGGTGTAGTGGTGTAGTATATTACAGGTGTAGTATATGGGGTGTAGTTAAGCAGTATATTACAGTTGCAGTATATGGGGTGTAGTGATGTAGTATATTACAGGTGTAGTATATGGGGTGTAATGATGAAGTATATTACAGGTGTAGTATATGGGGTGTAGTGATGTAGTATATTAAGGTGTAGTATATGTGGTGTAGTGATGTAGTATATGGTGTGTAGTGATGTAGTATATTACAGGTGTAGTATATGGGGTGTAGTGATGTAGTATAAGGGGTGTAGTGATGTAGTATATTACAGGTGTAGTGTATGGGGTGTAGTGATGTAGTATATTACAGGTGTAGTATATGGGGTGTAGTGATGTAGTATATTACAGGTGTAGTGTATGGGGTGTAGTGATGTAGTATATTACAGGTGTAGTATATGGGGTGTAGTGATGTAGTATATTACAGGTGTAGTATATGGGGTGTAATGATGTAGTATATTACAGGTGTAGTAGATGGGGTGTAGTGATGTAGTATTTTACAGGTGTAGTAGATGGGGTGTAGTGATGTAGTATATTACAGGTGTAGTATATGGGGTGTAGTGATGTAGTATATGGGGTGTAGTGATGTAGTATATTACAGGTGTAGTATATGGGGTATAGTGATGTAATATATTACAGGTGCAGTATATGGGGTGTAGTGATGTAGTATATTACAGGTGTAGTAGATGGGGTGTAGTGATGTAGTATATTACAGGTGTAGTAGATGGGGTGTAGTGATGTAGTATATTACAGGTGTAGTATATGGGGTGTAGTGATGTAGTATATTACAGGTGTAGTATATGGGGTGTAGTGATGTAGTATATGGGGTATAGTGATGTATTATATTACAGGTGTAGTATATGGGGTGTAGTGATGTAGTATATTACAGGTGTAGTATATGGAGTGTAGTGATGTAGTATATTACAGGTGTAGTATATGGGGTGTAGTGATGTAGTATATTACAGGTGCAGTATATGGGGTGTAGTGATGTAGTATATTACAGGTGTAGTATATGGGGTGTAGTGATGTAGTATATTACAGGTGTAGTATATGGGGTGTAGTGATGCAGTATATTACAGGTGTAGTAGATGGGGTGTAGTGATGTAGTATATTACAGGTGTAGTAGATGGGGTGTAGTGATGTAGTATATTACAGGTGTAGTATATGGGGTGTAGTGATGTAGTATATTACAGGTGTAGTATATGGGGTGTAGTGATGTAGTATATTACAGGTGTAGTATATGGGGTGTAGTGATGTAGTATATTACAGGTGTAGTATATGGGGTGTAGTGATGTAGTATATTACAGGTGCAGTATGTGGGGTGTAGTGATATAGTATATTACAGGTGTAGTATATGGGGTGTAGTGATGTAGTATATTACAGGTGTAGTATATGGGGTGTTGTGATGTAGTATATTACAGGTGTAGTATATGGGGTGTAGTGATGTAGTATATTACAGGTGTAGTATATGGGGTGTAGTGATGTAGTATATTACAGGTGTAGTATCTGGGGTGTAGTGATGTAGTATATTACAGGTGTAGTATATGGGTGTAGTGATGTAGTATATTACAGGTGTAGTATATGGGGTGTAATGATGTAGTATATTACAGGTGTAGTAGATGGGGTGTAGTGATGTAGTATATTACAGGTGTAGTAGATGGGGTGTAGTGATGTAGTATATTACAGGTGTAGTATATGGGGTGTAGTGATGTATTATATTACAGGTGTAGTATATGGGGTGTAGTGATGTAGTATATTACAGGTGTAGTATATGGGATGTAGTGATGCAATATATTACAGGTATAGTATATGGGGTGTAGTGATGTAGTATATTACACGTGTAGTATATGGGGTGTAGTGATGTAGTATATGGGGTGTAGTGATGTAGTATATTACAGGTGTAGTATATGGGGTATAGTGATGTAGTATATTACAGGTGCAGTATATGGGGTGTAGTGATGTAGTATATTACAGGTGTAGTAGATGGGGTGTAGTGATGTAGTATATTACAGGTGTAGTAGATGGGGTGTAGTGATGTAGTATATTACAGGTGTAGTATATGGGGTGTAATGATGTAGTATATTACAGGTGTAGTATATGGGGTGTAGTGATGTTGTATATTACAGGTGTAGTATATGGGGTATAGTGATGTAGTATATTACAGGTGTAGTATATGGGGTGTAGTGATGTAGTATATTACAGGTGTAGTATATGGAGTGTAGTGATGTAGTATATTACAGGTGTAGTATATGGGGTGTAGTGATGTAGTATATTACAGGTGCAGTATATGGGGTGTAGTGATGTAGTATATTACAGGTGTAGTATATGGGGTGTAATGATGAAGTATATTACAGGTGTAGTATATGGGGTGTAGTGATGTAGTATATTACAGGTGTAGTATATGGGGTGTAGTGATGCAGTATATTACAGGTGTAGTATATGGGGTGTAGTGATGTAGTATAATACAGGTGTAGTATATGGGGTGTAGTGATGTAGTATATTACAGGTGTAGTAGATGGGGTGTAGTGATGTAGTATATTACAGGTGTAGTAGATGGGGTGTAATGATGTAGTATATTACAGGTGTAGTATATGGGGTGTAGTGATGCAGTATATTACAGGTGTAGTATATGGGGTGTAGTGATGTAGTATATTACAGGTGTAGTATATGGGGTGTAGTGATGTAGTATATTACAGGTGTAGTATATGGTGTGTAGTGATGCAGTATATTACAGGTGTAGTATATGGGGTGTAGTGATGCAGTATATTACAGGTGTAGTATATGGGGTGTAGTGATGTAGTATATTACAGATGTAGTATATGGGGTGTAGTGATGTAGTATATTACAGGTGTAGTATATGGGGTGTAGTGATGCAGTATATTACAGGTGTAGTATATGGGGTGTAGTGATGTAGTATATTACAGGTGTAGTATATGGGGTGTAGTGATGCAGTATATTACAGGTGTAGTATATGGGGTGTAGTGATGTAGTATATTACAGGTCTAGTATATGGGGTGTAGTGATGTATATTACAGGTGTAGTATATGGGGTGTAGTGATGTAGTATATTGCAGGTGTAGTATATGGGGTGTAGTGATGCAGTATATTACAGGTGTAGTATATGGGGTGTAGTGATGTAGTATATTACAGATGTAGTATATGGGGTGTAGTGATGTAGTATATTACAGGTGTAGTATATGGGGTGTAGTGATGCAGTATATTACAGGTGTAGTATATGGGGTGTAGTGATGTAGTATATTACAGGTGTAGTATATGGGGTGTAGTGATGCAGTATATTACAGGTGTAGTATATGGGGTGTAGTGATGTAGTATATTACAGGTGTAGTATATGGGGTGTAGTGATGTAGTATATTACAGGTGTAGTAGATGGGGTGTAGTGATGTATATTACAGGTGTAGTATATGGAGTGTAGTGATGTAGTATATTACAGGTGTTTTATATGGGGTGTAGTGATGTAGTATATTACAGGTGTAGTATATGGGGTGTAGTGATGTAGTATATTACAGGTGTAGTATATGGGGTGTAGTGATGTAGTATATTACAGGTGTAGTATATGGGGTGTAATGATGTAGTATATTACAGGTGTAGTATATGGGGTGTAGTGATGTAGTATATTACAGGTGTAGTATATGGTTTGTAGTGATGTAGTATATTACAGGTGTAGTATATGGGGTGTAGTGATGTAGTATATTACAGGTGTAGTAGATGGGGTGTAGTGATGTAGTATATTACAGGTGTAGTATATGGGGTGTAGTGAGGTAGTATATTACAGGTGCAGTATATGGGGTGTAGTGATATAGTATATTACAGGTGTAGTATATGGGGTGTAGTGATGTAGTATATTACGCGTGTAGTATATGGGGTGTAGTGATGTAGTATATTACAGGTGTAGTATATGGGGTGTAGTGATGTAGTATATGGGGTGTAGTGATGTAGTATATTACAGGTGTAGTATATGGGGTATAGTGATGTAGTATATTACAGGTGCAGTATATGGGGTGTAGTGATGTAGTATATTACAGGTGTAGTAGATGGGGTGTAGTGATGTAGTATATTACAGGTGTAGTAGATGGGGTGTAGTGATGTAGTATATTACAGGTGTAGTATATGGGGTGTAGTGATGTAGTATATTACAGGTGTAGTATATGGGGTGTAGTGATGTAGTATATGGGGTATAGTGATGTAGTATATTACAGGTGCAGTATATGGGGTATAGTGATGTAGTGTATTACAGGTGCAGTATATGGGGTGTAGTGATGTAGTATATTACAGGTGTAGTATATGGGGTGTAGTGATGCAGTATATTACAGGTGTAGTATATGGGGTGTAGTGATGTAGTATATTACAGGTGTAGTATATGGGGTGTAGTGATGTAATATATTACAGATGTAGTATATGGGGTGTAGTGATGTACTATTTTACAGGTGTAGTATATGGGGTGTAGTGATGCAGTATATTACAGGTGTAGTATATGGGGTGTAGTGATGTAGTATATTACAGGTGTAGTATATGGGGTGTAGTGATGCAGTATATTACAGGTGTAGTATATGGGGTGTAGTGATGTAGTATATTACAGGTGTAGTATATGGGGTGTAGTGATGTAGTATATTACAGGTGTAGTAGATGGGGTGTAGTGATGTATATTACAGGTGTAGTATATGGAGTGTAGTGATGTAGTATATTACAGGTGTTTTATATGGGGTGTAGTGATGTAGTATATTACAGGTGTAGTATATGGGGTGTAGTGATGTAGTATATTACAGGTGTAGTATATGGGGTGTAGTGATGTAGTATATTACAGGTGTAGTATATGGGGTGTAATGATGTAGTATATTACAGGTGTAGTATATGGGGTGTAGTGATGTAGTATATTACAGGTGTAGTATATGGTTTGTAGTGATGTAGTATATTACAGGTGTAGTATATGGGGTGTAGTGATGTAGTATATTACAGGTGTAGTAGATGGGGTGTAGTGATGTAGTATATTACAGGTGTAGTATATGGGGTGTAGTGAGGTAGTATATTACAGGTGCAGTATATGGGGTGTAGTGATATAGTATATTACAGGTGTAGTATATGGGGTGTAGTGATGTAGTATATTACGCGTGTAGTATATGGGGTGTAGTGATGTAGTATATTACAGGTGTAGTATATGGGGTGTAGTGATGTAGTATATGGGGTGTAGTGATGTAGTATATTACAGGTGTAGTATATGGGGTATAGTGATGTAGTATATTACAGGTGCAGTATATGGGGTGTAGTGATGTAGTATATTACAGGTGTAGTAGATGGGGTGTAGTGATGTAGTATATTACAGGTGTAGTAGATGGGGTGTAGTGATGTAGTATATTACAGGTGTAGTATATGGGGTGTAGTGATGTAGTATATTACAGGTGTAGTATATGGGGTGTAGTGATGTAGTATATGGGGTATAGTGATGTAGTATATTACAGGTGCAGTATATGGGGTATAGTGATGTAGTGTATTACAGGTGCAGTATATGGGGTGTAGTGATGTAGTATATTACAGGTGTAGTATATGGGGTGTAGTGATGCAGTATATTACAGGTGTAGTATATGGGGTGTAGTGATGTAGTATATTACAGGTGTAGTATATGGGGTGTAGTGATGTAATATATTACAGATGTAGTATATGGGGTGTAGTGATGTACTATTTTACAGGTGTAGTATATGGGGTGTAGTGATGCAGTATATTACAGGTGTAGTATATGGGGTGTAGTGATGTAGTATATTACAGGTGTAGTATATGGGGTGTAGTGATGCAGTATATTACAGGTGTAGTATATGGGGTGTAGTGATGTAGTATATTACAGGTGTAGTATATGGGGTGTAGTGATGTAGTATATTACAGGTGTAGTAGATGGGGTGTAGTGATGTATATTACAGGTGTAGTATATGGGGTGTAGTGATGTAGTATATTACAGGTGTTTTATATGGGGTGTAGTGATGTAGTATATTACAGGTGTAGTATATGGGGTGTAGTGCTGTAGTATATTACAGGTGTTTTATATGGGGTGTAGTGATGTAGTATATTACAGGTGTAGTAGATGGGGTGTAGTGATGTATATTACAGGTGTAGTATATGGGGTGTAGTGATGCAGTATATTACAGGTGTAGTAGATGGGGTGTAGTGATGTAGTATATTACAGGTGTAGTAGATGGGGTGTAGTGATGTAGTATATTACAGGTGTAGTATATGGGGTGTAGTGATGTAGTATATTACAGGTGCAGTATGTGGGGTGTAGTGATATAGTATATTACAGGTGTAGTATATGGGGTGTAGTGATGTAGTATATTACAGGTGTAGTATATGGGGTGTTGTGATGTAGTATATTACAGGTGTAGTATATGGGGTGTAGTGATGTAGTATATTACAGGTGTACTATATGGGGTGTAGTGATGTAGTATATTACAGGTGTAGTATCTGGGGTGTAGTGATGTAGTATATTACAGGTGTAGTATATGGGTGTAGTGATGTAGTATATTACAGGTGTAGTATATGGGGTGTAATGATGTAGTATATTACAGGTGTAGTAGATGGGGTGTAGTGATGTAGTATATTACAGGTGTAGTAGATGGGGTGTAGTGATGTAGTATATTACAGGTCCAGTATATGGGGTGTAGTGGTGTAGTATATTACAGGTGTAGTATATGGGGTGTAGTTATGTAGTATATTACAGTTGCAGTATATGGGGTGTAGTGATGTAGTATATTACAGGTGCAGTATATGGGGTGTAGTGATGTAGTATATTACAGGTCCAGTATATGGGGTGTAGTGGTGTAGTATATTACAGGTGTAGTATATGGGGTGTAGTTATGTAGTATATTACAGTTGCAGTATATGGGGTGTAGTGATGTATTATATTACAGGTGTAGTATATGGGGTGTAATGATGAAGTATATTACAGGTGTAGTATATGGGGTGTAGTGATGTAGTATATTAAGGTGTAGTATATGTGGTGTAGTGATGTAGTATATGGGGTGTAGTGATGTAGTATATTACAGGTGTAGTATATGGGGTGTAGTGATGTAGTATATGGGGTGTAGTGATGTAGTATATTACAGGTGTAGTGTATGGGGTGTAGTGATGTAGTATATTACAGGTGTAGTATATGGGGTGTAGTGATGTAGTATATTACAGGTGTAGTATATGGGGTGTAGTGATGTAGTATATTACAGGTGTAGTATATGGGGTGTAGTGATGTAGTATATTACAGGTGTAGTATATGGGGTGTAATGATGTAGTATATTACAGGTGTAGTAGATGGGGTGTAGTGATGTAGTATTTTACAGGTGTAGTAGATGGGGTGTAGTGATGTAGTATATTACAGGTGTGGTAGATGGGGTGTAGTGATGTAGTATATTACAAGTGTAGTAGATGGGGTGTAGTGATGTAGTATATTACAGGTGTAGTATATGGGGTGTAGTGATGTAGTATATTACAGGTGTAGTATATGGGGTGTAGTGATGTAGTATATTACAGGTGTAGTATATGGGGTGTAGTGATGCAGTATATTACAGGTGTAGTATATGGGGTGTAGTGATGTAGTATATTACAGGTGTAGTATATGGGGTGTAGTGATGTAGTATATGGGGTGTAGTGATGTAGTATATTACAGGTGTAGTATATGGGGTATAGTGATGTAGTATATTACAGGTGCAGTATATGGGGTGTAGTGATGTAGTATATTACAGGTGTAGTAGATGGGGTGTAGTGATGTAGTATATTACAGGTGTAGTAGATGGGGTGTAGTGATGTAGTATATTACAGGTGTAGTATATGGGGTGTAGTGATGTAGTATATTACAGGTGTAGTATATGGGGTGTAGTGATGTAGTATATGGGGTATAGTGATGTATTATATTACAGGTGTAGTATATGGGGTGTAGTGATGTAGTATATTACAGGTGTAGTATATGGAGTGTAGTGATGTAGTATATTACAGGTGTAGTATATGGGGTGTAGTGATGTAGTATATTACAGGTGCAGTATATGGGGTGTAGTGATGTAGTATATTACAGGTGTAGTATATGGGGTGTAGTGATGTAGTATATTACAGGTGTAGTATATGGGGTGTAGTGATGCAGTATATTACAGGTGTAGTAGATGGGGTGTAGTGATGTAGTATATTACAGGTGTAGTAGATGGGGTGTAGTGATGTAGTATATTACAGGTGTAGTATATGGGGTGTAGTGATGTAGTATATTACAGGTGCAGTATGTGGGGTGTAGTGATATAGTATATTACAGGTGTAGTATATGGGGTGTAGTGATGTAGTATATTACAGGTGTAGTATATGGGGTGTTGTGATGTAGTATATTACAGGTGTAGTATATGGGGTGTAGTGATGTAGTATATTACAGGTGTACTATATGGGGTGTAGTGATGTAGTATATTACAGGTGTAGTATCTGGGGTGTAGTGATGTAGTATATTACAGGTGTAGTATATGGGTGTAGTGATGTAGTATATTACAGGTGTAGTATATGGGGTGTAATGATGTAGTATATTACAGGTGTAGTAGATGGGGTGTAGTGATGTAGTATATTACAGGTGTAGTAGATGGGGTGTAGTGATGTAGTATATTACAGGTGTAGTATATGGGGTGTAGTGATGTATTATATTACAGGTGTAGTATATGGGGTGTAGTGATGTAGTATATTACAGGTGTAGTATATGGGATGTAGTGATGCAATATATTGCAGGTATAGTATATGGGGTGTAGTGATGTAGTATATTACAGGTGTAGTATATGGGGTGTAGTGATGTAGTATATGGGGTGTAGTGATGTAGTATATTACAGGTGTAGTATATGGGGTATAGTGATGTAGTATATTACAGGTGCAGTATATGGGGTGTAGTGATGTAGTATATTACAGGTGTAGTAGATGGGGTGTAGTGATGTAGTATATTACAGGTGTAGTAGATGGGGTGTAGTGATGTAGTATATTACAGGTGTAGTATATGGGGTGTAATGATGTTGTATATTACAGGTGTAGTATATGGGGTATAGTGATGTAGTATATTACAGGTGTAGTATATGGGGTGTAGTGATGTAGTATATTACAGGTGTAGTATATGGAGTGTAGTGATGTAGTATATTACAGGTGTAGTATATGGGGTGTAGTGATGTAGTATATTACAGGTGCAGGATATGGGGTGTAGTGATGTAGTATATTACAGGTGTAGTATATGGGGTGTAATGATGAAGTATATTACAGGTGTAGTATATGGGGTGTAGTGATGTAGTATATTACAGGTGTAGTACATGTGGTGTAGTGATGTAGTATATGGGGTGTAGTGATGTAGTATATTATAGGTGTAGTATATGGGGTGTAGTGATGTAGTATATTACAGGTGTAGTACATGTGGTGTAGTGATGTAGTATATGGGGTGTAGTGATGTAGTATATTACACGTGCAGTATATGGGGTGTAGTGATGTAGTATATTACAGGTGCAGTATATGGGGTGTAGTGATGTAGTATATTACAGGTGTAGTATATGGGGTGTAGTGATGTAGTATATTACAGGTGTAGTTTATGGGGTGTAGTGATGCAGTATATTACAGGTGTAGTATATGGGGTGTAGTGATGTAGTATAATACAGGTGTAGTATATGGGGTGTAGTGATGTAGTATATTACAGGTGTAGTAGATGGGGTGTAGTGATGTAGTATATTACAGGTGTAGTAGATGGGGTGTAATGATGTAGTATATTACAGGTGTAGTATATGGGGTGTAGTGATGTAGTATATTACAGGTGCAGTATATGGGGTGTAGTGATGCAGTATATTACAGGTGTAGTATATGGGGTGTAGTGATGTAGTATATTACAGGTGTAGTATATGGGGTGTAGTGATGTAGTATATTACAGGTGTAGTATATGGTGTGTAGTGATGCAGTATATTACAGGTGTAGTATATGGGGTGTAGTGATGCAGTATATTACAGGTGTAGTATATGGGGTGTAGTGATGTAGTATATTACAGATGTAGTATATGGGGTGTAGTGATGTAGTATATTACAGGTGTAGTATATGGGGTGTAGTGATGCAGTATATTACAGGTGTAGTATATGGGGTGTAGTGATGTAGTATATTACAGGTGTAGTATATGGGGTGTAGTGATGCAGTATATTACAGGTGTAGTATATGGGGTGTAGTGATGTAGTATATTACAGGTGTAGTATATGGGGTGTAGTGATGTTGTATATTACAGGTGTAGTATATGGGGTATAGTGATGTAGTATATTACAGGTGTAGTATATGGGGTGTAGTGATGTAGTATATTACAGGTGTAGTATATGGAGTGTAGTGATGTAGTATATTACAGGTGTAGTATATGGGGTGTAGTGATGTAGTATATTACAGGTGCAGTATATGGGGTGTAGTGATGTAGTATATTACAGGTGTAGTATATGGGGTGTAATGATGAAGTATATTACAGGTGTAGTATATGGGGTGTAGTGATGTAGTATATTACAGGTGTAGTACATGTGGTGTAGTGATGTAGTATATGGGGTGTAGTGATGTAGTATATTACAGGTGTAGTATATGGGGTGTAGTGATGTAGTATATTACAGGTGTAGTACATGTGGTGTATTGATGTAGTATATGGGGTGTAGTGATGTAGTATATTACAGGTGCAGTATATGGGGTGTAGTGATGTAGTATATTACAGGTGTAGTATATGGGGTGTAGTGATGCAGTATATTACAGGTGTAGTATATGGGGTGTAGTGATGTAGTATATTACAGGTGTAGTATATGGGGTGCAGTGATGCAGTATATTACAGGTGTAGTATATGGGGTGTAGTGATGTAGTATATTACAGGTGTAGTATATGGGGTGTAGTGATGTAGTATATTACAGGTGTAGTAGATGGGGTGTAGTGATGTATATTACAGGTGTAGTATATGGGGTGTAGTGATGTATATTGCAGGTGTAGTATATGGGGTGTAGTGATGTAGTATATTACAGGTGCAGTATATGGGGTGTAGTGATGTAGTATATTACATGTGTAGTATATGGGGTGTAGTGATGTAGTATATTACAGGTGTAGTATATGGGGTGTAGTGATGTAGTATATTACAGGTGCAGTATATGGGGTGTAGTGATGTAGTATATTACAGGTCCAGTATATGGGGTGTAGTGGTGTAGTATATTACAGGTGTAGTATATGGGGTGTAGTTATGTAGTATATTACAGTTGCAGTATATGGGGTGTAGTTATGTAGTATATTACAGTTGCAGTATATGGGGTGTAGTGATGTAGTATATTACAGGTGTAGTATATTGGGTGTAGTGATGTAGTATATTAAGGTGTAGTATATGTGGTGTAGTGATGTAGTATATGGGGTGTAGTGATGTAGCATATTACAGGTGTAGTATATGGGGTGTAGTGATGTAGTATATGGGGTGTAGTGATGTAGTATATTACAGGTGTAGTGTATGGGGTGTAGTGATGTAGTATATTACAGGTGTAGTATATGGGGTGTAGTGATGTAGTATATTACAGGTGTAGTATATGGGGTGTAGTGATGTAGTATATTACAGGTGTAGTATATGGGGTGTAGTGATGTAGTATATTACAGGTGTAGTATATGGGGTGTAATGATGTAGTATATTACAGGTGTAGTAGATGGGGTGTAGTGATGTAGTATTTTACAGGTGTAGTAGATGGGGTGTAGTGATGTAGTATATTACAGGTGTGGTAGATGGGGTGTAGTGATGCAGTATATTGCAGGTATAGTATATGGGGTGTAGTGATGTAGTATATTACAGGTGTAGTATATGGGGTGTAGTGATGTAGTATATTACAAGTGTAGTAGATGGGGTGTAGTGATGTAGTATATTACAGGTGTAGTATATGGGGTGTAGTGATGTAGTATATTGCAGGTGTAGTATATGGGGTGTAGTGATGCAGTATATTACAGGTGTAGTATATGGGGTGTAGTGATGTAGTATATTACAGATGTAGTATATGGGGTGTAGTGATGTAGTATATTACAGGTGTAGTATATGGGGTGTAGTGATGCAGTATATTACAGGTGTAGTTTATGGGGTGTAGTGATGTAGTATATTACAGGTGTAGTATATGGGGTGTAGTGATGCAGTATATTACAGGTGTAGTATATGGGGTGTAGTGATGTAGTATATTACAGGTGTAGTATATGGGGTGTAGTGATGTAGTATATTACAGGTGTAGTAGATGGGGTGTAGTGATGTATATTACAGGTGTAGTATATGGGGTGTAGTGATGTAGTATATTGCAGGTGTAGTATATGGGGTGTAGTGATGTAGTATATTACAGGTGCAGTATATGGGGTGTAGTGATGTAGTATATTACATGTGTAGTATATGGTGTGTAGAGATGTAGTATATTACAGGTCCAGTGTATGGGGTGTAGTGATGTAGTATATTACAGGTGTAGTATATGGGGTGTAGTGATGTAGTATATTACAGGTGCAGTATATGGGGTGTAGTGATGTAGTATATTACAGGTCCAGTATATGGGGTGTAGTGGTGTAGTATATTACAGGTGTAGTATATGGGGTGTAGTTAAGCAGTATATTACAGTTGCAGTATATGGGGTGTAGTGATGTAGTATATTACAGGTGTAGTATATGGGGTGTAATGATGAAGTATATTACAGGTGTAGTATATGGGGTGTAGTGATGTAGTATATTAAGGTGTAGTATATGTGGTGTAGTGATGTAGTATATGGTGTGTAGTGATGTAGTATATTACAGGTGTAGTATATGGGGTGTAGTGATGTAGTATATGGGGTGTAGTGATGTAGTATATTACAGGTGTAGTGTATGGGGTGTAGTGATGTAGTATATTACAGGTGTAGTATATGGGGTGTAGTGATGTAGTATATTACAGGTGTAGTGTATGGGGTGTAGTGATGTAGTATATTACAGGTGTAGTATATGGGGTGTAGTGATGTAGTATATTACAGGTGTAGTATATGGGGTGTAATGATGTAGTATATTACAGGTGTAGTAGATGGGGTGTAGTGATGTAGTATTTTACAGGTGTAGTAGATGGGGTGTAGTGATGTAGTATATTACAGGTGTAGTATATGGGGTGTAGTGATGTAGTATATGGGGTGTAGTGATGTAGTATATTACAGGTGTAGTATATGGGGTATAGTGATGTAATATATTACAGGTGCAGTATATGGGGTGTAGTGATGTAGTATATTACAGGTGTAGTAGATGGGGTGTAGTGATGTAGTATATTACAGGTGTAGTAGATGGGGTGTAGTGATGTAGTATATTACAGGTGTAGTATATGGGGTGTAGTGATGTAGTATATTACAGGTGTAGTATATTGGGTGTAGTGATGTAGTATATGGGGTATAGTGATGTATTATATTACAGGTGTAGTATATGGGGTGTAGTGATGTAGTATATTACAGGTGTAGTATATGGAGTGTAGTGATGTAGTATATTACAGGTGTAGTATATGGGGTGTAGTGATGTAGTATATTACAGGTGCAGTATATGGGGTGTAGTGATGTAGTATATTACAGGTGTAGTATATGGGGTGTAGTGATGTAGTATATTACAGGTGTAGTATATGGGGTGTAGTGATGCAGTATATTACAGGTGTAGTAGATGGGGTGTAGTGATGTAGTATATTACAGGTGTAGTAGATGGGGTGTAGTGATGTAGTATATTACAGGTGTAGTAGATGGGGTGTAGTGATGTAGTATATTACAGGTGTAGTATATGGGGTGTAGTGATGTAGTATATTACAGGTGTAGTATATGGGGTGTAGTGATGTAGTATATTACAGGTGTAGTATATGGGGTGTAGTGATGTAGTATATTACAGGTGCAGTATGTGGGGTGTAGTGATATAGTATATTACAGGTGTAGTATATGGGGTGTAGTGATGTAGTATATTACAGGTGTAGTATATGGGGTGTTGTGATGTAGTATATTACAGGTGTAGTATATGGGGTGTAGTGATGTAGTATATTACAGGTGTAGTATATGGGGTGTAGTGATGTAGTATATTACAGGTGTAGTATCTGGGGTGTAGTGATGTAGTATATTACAGGTGTAGTATATGGGTGTAGTGATGTAGTATATTACAGGTGTAGTATATGGGGTGTAATGATGTAGTATATTACAGGTGTAGTATATGGGGTGTAGTGATGTAGTATATTACAGGTGTAGTAGATGGGGTGTAGTGATGTAGTATATTACAGGTGTAGTATATGGGGTGTAGTGATGTATTATATTACAGGTGTAGTATATGGGGTGTAGTGATGTAGTATATTACAGGTGTAGTATATGGGATGTAGTGATGCAATATATTACAGGTATAGTATATGGGGTGTAGTGATGTAGTATATTACACGTGTAGTATATGGGGTGTAGTGATGTAGTATATGGGGTGTAGTGATGTAGTATATTACAGGTGTAGTATATGGGGTATAGTGATGTAGTATATTACAGGTGCAGTATATGGGGTGTAGTGATGTAGTATATTACAGGTGTAGTAGATGGGGTGTAGTGATGTAGTATATTACAGGTGTAGTAGATGGGGTGTAGTGATGTAGTATATTACAGGTGTAGTATATGGGGTGTAATGATGTAGTATATTACAGGTGTAGTATATGGGGTGTAGTGATGTTGTATATTACAGGTGTAGTATATGGGGTATAGTGATGTAGTATATTACAGGTGTAGTATATGGGGTGTAGTGATGTAGTATATTACAGGTGTAGTATATGGAGTGTAGTGATGTAGTATATTACAGGTGTAGTATATGGGGTGTAGTGATGTAGTATATTACAGGTGCAGTATATGGGGTGTAGTGATGTAGTATATTACAGGTGTAGTATATGGGGTGTAATGATGAAGTATATTACAGGTGTAGTATATGGGGTGTAGTGATGTAGTATATTACAGGTGTAGTATATGGGGTGTAGTGATGCAGTATATTACAGGTGTAGTATATGGGGTGTAGTGATGTAGTATAATACAGGTGTAGTATATGGGGTGTAGTGATGTAGTATATTACAGGTGTAGTAGATGGGGTGTAGTGATGTAGTATATTACAGGTGTAGTAGATGGGGTGTAATGATGTAGTATATTACAGGTGTAGTATATGGGGTGTAGTGATGCAGTATATTACAGGTGTAGTATATGGGGTGTAGTGATGTAGTATATTACAGGTGTAGTATATGGGGTGTAGTGATGTAGTATATTACAGGTGTAGTATATGGTGTGTAGTGATGCAGTATATTACAGGTGTAGTATATGGGGTGTAGTGATGCAGTATATTACAGGTGTAGTATATGGGGTGTAGTGATGTAGTATATTACAGATGTAGTATATGGGGTGTAGTGATGTAGTATATTACAGATGTAGTATATGGGGTGTAGTGATGCAGTATATTACAGGTGTAGTATATGGGGTGTAGTGATGTAGTATATTACAGGTGTAGTATATGGGGTGTAGTGATGTAGTATATTACAGGTGTAGTATATGGGGTGTAGTGATGCAGTATATTACAGGTGTAGTATATGGGGTGTAGTGATGTAGTATATTACAGGTGTAGTATATGGGGTGTAGTGATGTATATTACAGGTGTAGTATATGGGGTGTAGTGATGTAGTATATTGCAGGTGTAGTATATGGAGTGTAGTGATGCAGTATATTACAGGTGTAGTATATGGGGTGTAGTGATGTAGTATATTACAGATGTAGTATATGGGGTGTAGTGATGTAGTATATTACAGGTGTAGTATATGGGGTGTAGTGATGCAGTATATTACAGGTGTAGTATATGGGGTGTAGTGATGTAGTATATTACAGGTGTAGTATATGGGGTGTAGTGATGCAGTATATTACAGGTGTAGTATATGGGGTGTAGTGATGTAGTATATTACAGGTGTAGTATATGGGGTGTAGTGATGTAGTATATTACAGGTGTAGTAGATGGGGTGTAGTGATGTATATTACAGGTGTAGTATATGGAGTGTAGTGATGTAGTATATTACAGGTGTTTTATATGGGGTGTAGTGATGTAGTATATTACAGGTGTAGTATATGGGGTGTAGTGATGTAGTATATTACAGGTGTAGTATATGGGGTGTAGTGATGTAGTATATTACAGGTGTAGTATATGGGGTGTAGTGATGTAGTATATTACAGGTGTAGTATATGGGGTGTAGTGATGTAGTATATTACAGGTGCAGTATGTGGGGTGCAGTGATGTAGTATATTACAGGTGTAGTATATGGGGTGTAGTGATGTAGTATATTACAGGTGTAGTATATGGGGTGTAGTGATGTAGTATATTACAGGTGTAGTAGATGGGGTGTAGTGATGTAGTATATTACAGGTGTAGTAGATGGGGTGTAGTGATGTAGTATATTACAGGTGTAGTACATGGGGTGTAGTGATGTAGTATATGGGGTATAGTGATGTAGTATATTACAGGTGCAGTATATGGGGTATAGTGATGTAGTGTATTACAGGTGTAGTATATGGGGTGTAGTGATGTAGTATATTACAGGTGTAGTATATGGGGTGTAGTGATGCAGTATATTACAGGTGTAGTATATGGGGTGTAGTGATGTAGTATATTACAGGTGTAGTATATGGGGTGTAGTAATGTATATTACAGGTGTAGTATATGGGGTGTAGTGATGTAGTATATTGCAGGTGTAGTATATGGGGTGTAGTGATGCAGTATATTACAGGTGTAGTATATGGGGTGTAGTGATGTAATATATTACAGATGTAGTATATGGGGTGTAGTGATGTAGTATATTACAGGTGTAGTATATGGGGTGTAGTGATGCAGTATATTACAGGTGTAGTATATGGGGTGTAGTGATGTAGTATATTACAGGTGTAGTATATGGGGTGTAGTGATGCAGTATATTACAGGTGTAGTATATGGGGTGTAGTGATGTAGTATATTACAGGTGTAGTATATGGGGTGTAGTGATGTAGTATATTACAGGTGTAGTAGATGGGGTGTAGTGATGTATATTACAGGTGTAGTATATGGGGTGTAGTGATGTAGTATATTACAGGTGTTTTATATGGGGTGTAGTGATGTAGTATATTACAGGTGTAGTATATGGGGTGTAGTGATGTAGTATATTACAGGTGTAGTATATGGGGTGTAGTGATGTAGTATATTACAGGTGTAGTATATGGGGTGTAGTGATGTAGTATATTACAGGTGTAGTATATGGGGTGTAGTGATGTAGTATATTACAGGTGCAGTATGTGGGGTGCAGTGATGTAGTATATTACAGGTGTAGTATATGGGGTGTAGTGATGTAGTATATTACAGGTGTAGTATATGGGGTGTAGTGATGTAGTATATTACAGGTGTAGTATATGGGGTGTAATGATGTAGTATATTACAGGTGTAGTATATGGGGTGTAGTGATGTAGTATATTACAGGTGTAGTATATGGTTTGTAGTGATGTAGTATATTACAGGTGTAGTATATGGGGTGTAGTGATGTAGTATATTACAGGTGTAGTAGATGGGGTGTAGTGATGTAGTATATTACAGGTGTAGTATATGGGGTGTAGTGAGGTAGTATATTACAGGTGCAGTATATGGGGTGTAGTGATATAGTATATTACAGGTGTAGTATATGGGGTGTAGTGATGTAGTATATTACGCGTGTAGTATATGGGGTGTAGTGATGTAGTATATTACAGGTGTAGTATATGGGGTGTAGTGATGTAGTATATGGGGTGTAGTGATGTAGTATATTACAGGTGTAGTATATGGGGTATAGTGATGTAGTATATTACAGGTGCAGTATATGGGGTGTAGTGATGTAGTATATTAAAGGTGTAGTAGATGGGGTGTAGTGATGTAGTATATTACAGGTGTAGTAGATGGGTTGTAGTGATGTAGTATATTACAGGTGTAGTATATGGGGTGTAGTGATGTAGTATATTACAGGTGTAGTATATGGGGTGTAGTGATGTAGTATATGGGGTATAGTGATGTAGTATATTACAGGTGCAGTATATGGGGTATAGTGATGTAGTGTATTACAGGTGTAGTATATGGGGTGTAGTGATGTAGTATATTACAGGTGTAGTATATGGGGTGTAGTGATGCAGTATATTACAGGTGTAGTATATGGGGTGTAGTGATGTAGTATATTACAGGTGTAGTATATGGGGTGTAGTGATGTATATTACAGGTGTAGTATATGGGGTGTAGTGATGTAGTATATTGCAGGTGTAGTATATGGGGTGTAGTGATGCAGTATATTACAGGTGTAGTATATGGGGTGTAGTGATGTAATATATTACAGATGTAGTATATGGGGTGTAGTGATGTAGTATATTACAGGTGTAGTATATGGGGTGTAGTGATGCAGTATATTACAGGTGTAGTATATGGGGTGTAGTGATGTAGTATATTACAGGTGTAGTATATGGGGTGTAGTGATGCAGTATATTACAGGTGTAGTATATGGGGTGTAGTGATGTAGTATATTACAGGTGTAGTATATGGGGTGTAGTGATGTAGTATATTACAGGTGTAGTAGATGGGGTGTAGTGATGTATATTACAGGTGTAGTATATGGGGTGTAGTGATGTAGTATATTACAGGTGTTTTATATGGGGTGTAGTGATGTAGTATATTACAGGTGTAGTATATGGGGTGTAGTGATGTAGTATATTACAGGTGTAGTATATGGGGTGTAGTGATGTAGTATATTACAGGTGTAGTATATGGGGTGTAGTGATGTAGTATATTACAGGTGTAGTATATGGGGTGTAGTGATGTAGTATATTACAGGTGCAGTATGTGGGGTGCAGTGATGTAGTATATTACAGGTGTAGTATATGTGGTGTAGTGATGTAGTATATTACAGGTGTAGTATATGGGGTGTAGTGATGTAGTATATTACAGGTGTAGTATATGGGGTGTAATGATGTAGTATATTACAGGTGTAGTATATGGGGTGTAGTGATGTAGTATATTACAGGTGTAGTATATGGTTTGTAGTGATGTAGTATATTACAGGTGTAGTATATGGGGTGTAGTGATGTAGTATATTACAGGTGTAGTAGATGGGGTGTAGTGATGTAGTATATTACAGGTGTAGTATATGGGGTGTAGTGAGGTAGTATATTACAGGTGCAGTATATGGGGTGTAGTGATATAGTATATTACAGGTGTAGTATATGGGGTGTAGTGATGTAGTATATTACGCGTGTAGTATATGGGGTGTAGTGATGTAGTATATTACAGGTGTAGTATATGGGGTGTAGTGATGTAGTATATGGGGTGTAGTGATGTAGTATATTACAGGTGTAGTATATGGGGTATAGTGATGTAGTATATTACAGGTGCAGTATATGGGGTGCAGTGATGTAGTATATTACAGGTGTAGTAGATGGGGTGTAGTGATGTAGTATATTACAGGTGTAGTAGATGGGGTGTAGTGATGTAGTATATTACAGGTGTAGTATATGGGGTGTAGTGATGTAGTATATTACAGGTGTAGTATATGGGGTGTAGTGATGTAGTATATGGGGTATAGTGATGTAGTATATTACAGGTGCAGTATATGGGGTATAGTGATGTAGTGTATTACAGGTGTAGTATATGGGGTGTAGTGATGTAGTATATTGCAGGTGCAGTATATGGGGTGTAGTGATGTAGTATATTACATATGTAGTATATGGGGTGTAGAGATGTAGTATATTACAGGTCCAGTGTATGGGGTGTAGTGATGTAGTATATTACAGGTGTAGTATGTGGGGTGTAGTGATGTAGTATATTACAGGTGCAGTATATGGGGTGTAGTGATGTAGTATATTACATGTGTAGTATATGGGGTGTAGTGATGTAGTATATTACAGGTGTAGTATATGGGGTGTAGTGATGCAGTATATTACAGGTGTAGTATATGGGGTGTAGTGATGTAGTATATTACAGGTGTAGTATATGGGGTGTAGTGATGCAGTATATTACAGGTGTAGTATATGGGGTGTAGTGATGTAGTATATTACAGGTGTAGTATATGGGGTGTAGTGATGTAGTATATTACAGGTGTAGTAGATGGGGTGTAGTGATGTATATTACAGGTGTAGTATATGGGGTGTAGTGATGTAGTATATTGCAGGTGTAGTAGATGGGGTGTAGTGATGTAGTATATTACAGGTGTAGTATATGGGGTGTAGTGATGTAGTATATTACAGGTGTTTTATATGGGGTGTAGTGATGTAGTATATTACAGGTGTAGTATATGGGGTGTAGTGATGTAGTATATTACAGGTGCAGTATGTGGGGTGTAGTGATGTAGTATATTACAGGTGTAGTATATGGGGAGTAGTGATGTAGTATATTACAGGTGTAGTATATGGGGTGTAGTGATGTAGTATATTACAGGTGTAGTATATGGGGTGTAATGATGTAGTATATTACAGGTGTAGTATATGGGATGTAGTGATGTAGTATATTACAGGTGTAGTATATGGGGTGTAGTGATGTAGTATATTACAGGTGTAGTATATGGGGAGTAGTGATGTAGTATATTACAGGTGTAGTATATGGGGTGTAGTGATGTAGTATATTGCAGGTGTAGTAGATGGGGTGTAGTGATGTAGTATATTACAGGTGTAGTATATGGGGTGTAGTGATGTAGTATATTACAGGTGTAGTATATGGGGTGTAGTGATGTAGTATATTACAGGTGTAGTATATGGGGTATAGTGATGTAGTATATTACAGGTGTAGTATATGGAGTGTAGTGATGTAGTATATTACAGGTGTAGTATATGGGGTATAGTGATGTAGTATATTACAGGTGTAGTATATGGGGTGTAGTGATGTAGTATATTACAGGTGCAGTATATGGGGTGTAGTGATGTAGTATATTACAGGTGTAGTGTATGGGGTGTAGTGATGTAGTATATTACAGGTGTAGTATATGGGGTGTAGTGATGTAGTATATTACAGGTGCAGTATATGGGATGTAGTGATGTAGTATATTACAGGTGCAGTATATGGGGTGTAGTGATGTAGTATATTACAGGTGTAGTATATGGGGTGTAGTGATGTAGTATATTACAGGTGTAGTATATGGGGTGTAGTGATGTAGTATATTACAGGTGTAGTATATGGGGTGTAGTTATGCAGTATATTACAGGTGTAGTATATGGGGTATAGTGATGTAGTATATTACAGGTGTAGTATATGGGATGTAGTGATGTAGTATTTTACTGGTGCAGTATATGGTGTATAGTGATGTAGTATATTACAGGTGTAGTACATGGGGTGTAGTGATGTAGTATATTACAGGTGTAGTATATGGGGTGTAGTTATGCAGTATATTACAGGTGTAGTATATGGGGTATAGTGATGTAGTATATTACAGGTGTAGTATATGGGGTGTAGTGATGTAGTATATTACATGTGTAGTATATGGGGTGTAGTGATGTAGTATATTACAGGTGTAGTAGATGGGGTGTAATGATGTAGTATATTACAGGTGTAGTATATGGGGTTTAGTAATGTAGTATATGAGGTGTAGTGATGTAGTATATTACTGGTGTAGTATATGGGGTGTAGTGATGTAGTATATTACAGGTGTAGTATATGGGGTGTAGTGATGTAGTATATTACAGGTGTAGTATATGGGGTGTAGTGATGTAGTATATTACAGGTGTAGTATATGGGGTGTAGTGATGCAGTATATTTCAGGTGTAGTATATGGGGTGTAGTGATGTAGTATATTACAGGTGTAGTATATGGGGTGTAGTGATGTAGTATATTACAGGTGTAGTATATGAGGTGTAGTGATGTTTATTACATGTGTAGTATATGGGGTGTAGTGATGTAGTATATTACAGGTGTAGTATATGGGGTGTAATGATGTAATATATTACAGGTGTAGCATATGGGGTGTAGTGATGTAGTATATTACAGGTGTAGTATATGGGGTGTAGTGATGTAGTATATTACAGGTGTAGTATATGGGGTGTAATGATGTAATATATTACAGGTGTAGTTTATGGGGTGTAGTGATGTAGTATATTACAGGTGTAGTATATGGGGTATAGTGATGTAGTATATGGGATATAGTGATGTAGTATATTACAGGTGTAGTATATGGGGTGTAGTGATGTAGTATATTACAGGTGTAGTATATGGGGTATTGTGATGTAGTATATTACAGGTGTAGTATATGGGGTGTAGTGATGTAGTATATGGGGTATAGTGATGTAGTATATGGGGTGTAGTGATGTAGTATATTACAGGTGTAGTATATGGGGTGTAGTGATGTAGTATATTACAGGTGTAGTATATGGGGTGTAGTGATGTAGTATATTACAGGTCTAGTATATGGGGTTTAGTGATGTAGTATATGGGGTGTAGTTATGTACTATATTACAGGTGTAGTATATGGGATGTAGTGATGTAGTATATTACAGGTGCAGTATATGGGGTGTAGTGATGTAGTATATTACAGGTGTAGTATATGGGGTGTAGTGATGTAGTATATTACAGGTGTAGTATATGGGATGTAGTGATGTAGTATATTACAGGTGCAGTATATGGGGTGTAGTGATGTAGTATATTACAGGTGTAGTATATGGGATGTATTGATGTAGTATATTACAGGTGTAGTATATGGGATGTAGTGATGTAGTATATTACAGGTGTAGTATATGGGGTATAGTGATGTAGTATATTACAGGTGTAGTATATGGGGTGTAGTGATGTAGTATATTACAGGTGTAGTATATGGGGTGTAGTGATGTAGTATATTACATTTGTAGTATATGGGGTGTAGTGATGTAGTATACTACAGGTGCAGTATATGGGGTGTAGTGATGTAGTATATTACAAGTGTAGTGTATGGGGTGTAGTGATGTAGTATATTACAGGTGTAGTATATGGGGTGTAGTGATGTAGTATATTACAGGTGCAGTATATGGGATGTAGTGATGTAGTATATTACAGGTGCAGTATATGGGGTGTAGTGATGTAGTATATTACAGGTGTAGTATATGGGGTGTAGTGAAGTAGTATATTACAGGTGTAGTATATGGGGTGTAGTGATGTAGTATATTACAGGTGTAGTATATGGGGTGTAGTTATGCAGTATATTACAGGTGTAGTATATGGGGTATAGTGATGTAGTATATTACAGGTGTAATATATGGGATGTAGTGATGTAGTATTTTACTGGTGTAGTATATGGTGTGTAGTGATGTAGTATATTACAGGTGTAGTATATGGGGTGTAGTGATGTAGTATATTACAGGTGTAGTATATGGGGTGTAGTTATGCAGTATATTACAGGTGTAGTATATGGGGTATAGTGATGTAGTATATTACAGGTGTAGTATATGGGGTGTAGTGATGTAGTATATTACAGGTGTAGTATATGGGGTGTAGTGATGTAGTATATTACAGGTGTAGTAGATGGGGTGTAATGATGTAGTATATTACAGGTGTAGTATATGGGGTTTAGTGATGTAGTATATGAGGTGTAGTGATGTAGTATATTACTGGTGTAGTATATGGGGTGTAGTGATGTAGTATATTACAGGTGTAGTATATGGGGTGTAGTGATGCAGTATATTACAGGTGCAGTATATGGGGTGTAGTGATGTAGTATATTACAGGTGTAGTATATGGGGTGTAGAGATGTAGTATATTACAGGTGTAGTATATGGGGTGTAATGATGTAGTATATTACAGGTGCAGTATATGGGGTGTAGTGATGCAGTATATTACAGGTGCAGTATATGGGGAGTAGTGATGTAGTATATTACAGGTGTAGAATATGGGGTGTAGTGATGTAGTATATTACAGGTGTAGTATATGGGGTGTAGTGATGTAGTATATTACAGGTGTAGTATATGGGGTGTAGTGATGTAGTATATGGGGTCTAGTGATGTAGTATATTACAGGTGCAGTATATGGGGTGTAGTGATGCAGTATATTACAGGTGTAGTATATGGGATGTATTGATGTAGTATATTACAGGTGTAGTATATGGGATGTAGTGATGTAGTATATTACAGGTGTAGTATGTGGGGTATAGTGATGTAGTATATTACAGGTGCAGTATATGGGGTGTAGTGATGTAGTATATTACAGGTGCAGTATATGGGGTGTAGTGATGTAGTATATTACAGGTGTAGTATATGGGGTGTAGTGATGTAGTATATTACAGGTGTAGTATATGGGGTGTAGTGATGCAGTATATTACAGGTGTAGTATATGGGGTGTAGTTATGCAGTATATTACAGGTGTAGTATATGGGGTATAGTGATGTAGTATATTACAGGTGTAGTATATGGGATGTAGTGATGTAGTATTTTACTGGTGTAGTATATGGGGTGTAGTGATGTAGTATATTACAGGTGTAGTATATGGGGTGTAGTGATGTAGTATATTACAGGTGTAGTGTATGGGGTGTAGTGATGTAGTATATTACAGGTGTAGTATATGGGGTGTAGTGATGTAGTATATTACAGGTGTAGTATATGGGGTGTAGTGATGTAGTATATTACAGGTGTAGTATATGGGGTGTAGTGATGTAGTATATTACAGGTGTAGTATATGGGGTGTAGTGATGTAGTATATTACAGGTGTAGTACATGGGGTGTAGTGATGTAGTATATTACAGGTGTAGTATATGGGGTGTAGTTATGCAGTATATTACAGGTGTAGTATATGGGGTATAGTGATGTAGTATATTACAGGTGTAGTATATGGGGTGTAGTGATGTAGTATATTACAGGTGTAGTAGATGGGGTGGAATGATGTAGTATATTACAGGTGTAGTATATGGGGTTTAGTGATGTAGTATATGAGGTGTAGTGATGTAGTATATTACTGGTGTAGTATATGGGGTGTAGTGATGTAGTATATTACAGGTGTAGTATATGGGGTGTAGTGATGTAGTATATTACAGGTGTAGTATATGGGGTGTAGTGATGTAGTATATTACAGGTGTAGTATATGGGGTGTAGTGATGCAGTATATTTCAGGTGTAGTATATGGGGTGTAGTGATGTAGTATATTACAGGTATAGTATATGGGGTGTAGTGATGTAGTATATTACAGGTGTAGTATATGAGGTGTAGTGATGTATATTACAGGTGTAGTATATGGGGTGTAGTGATGTAGTATATTACAGGTGTAGTATATGGGGTGTAATGATGTAATATTTTACAGGTGTAGCATATGGGGTGTAGTGATGTAGTATATTACAGGTGTAGTATATGGGGTGTAGTGATGTAGTATATTACACGTGTAGTATATGGGGTGTAATGATGTAATATATTACAGGTGTAGTTTATGGGGTGTAGTGATGTAGTATATTACAGGTGTAGTATATGGGGTATAGTGATGTAGTATATTACAGGTGTAGTATATGGGGTATAGTGATGTAGTATATGGGATATAGTGATGTAGTATTTTACAGGTGTAGTATATGGGGTATTGTGATGTAGTATATTACAGGTGTAGTATATGGGGTGTAGTGATGTAGTATATGGGGTTTAGTGATGTAGTATATGGAGTGTAGTGATGTAGTATATTACAGGTGTAGTATATGGGGTGTAGTGATGTAGTATATTACAGGTGTAGTATATGGGGTGTAGTGATGTAGTATATTACAGGTGTAGTATATGGGGTTTAGTGATGTAGTATATGGGGTGTAGTGATGTACTATATTACAGGTGTAGTATATGGGGTGTAGTGATGTAGCATGTTACAGGTGTAGTATATGGTGTGTAGTGATGTAGTATATTACAGGTGTAGTATATGGAGTGTAGTGATGTAGTATATTACAAGTGTAGTATATGGGGTGTAGTGATGTAGTATATTACAGGTGTAGTATATGGGGTGTAGTGATGTAGTATATTACAGGTGTAGTATATGGGGTGTAGTGATGTAGTATATTACAGGTGTAGTATATCGGGTGTAATGATGTAGTATATTACAGGTGTAGTATATGGGGTGTAGTGATGTAGTATATTACAGGTGTAGTATATGGGGTGTAGTGATGTAGTATATTACAGGTGTAGTATATGGGGTGTAGTGATGTAGTATATTACAGGTGTAGTATATGGGGTGTAGTGATGTAGTATATTACAGGTGTAGTATATGCGGTGTAGTGATGTAGTATATTACAGGTGTAGTATATGGGGTGTAGTGATGTAGTGTATTTCAGGTGTAGTATATGGGGTGTAGTGATGAAGTATATTACAGGTGTAGTATATCTGGTTTAGTGATGTAGTATATTACAGGTGTAGTATATGGGGTGTAGTGATGTAGTATATTTCAGGTGTAGTATATGGGGTGTAGTGATGTAGTATATTACAGGTGTAGTATATGGGGTGTAGTGATGTAGTATATTACAGGTGTAGTATATGGGGTGTAGTGATGTAGTATATTACAGGTGTAGTATATGTGGTGTAGTGATGGAGTATATTACAGGTGTAGTATATGGGGTTTAGTGATGTAGTATATTACAGGTGTAGTATATGGGGTGTAGTGATGTAGTATATTTCAGGTGTAGTATATGGGGTGTAGTGATGTAGTATATTACAGGTGTAGTATATGGGGTGTAGTGATGTAGTATATTACAGGTGTAGTATATGGGGTGTAGTGATGTAGTATATTTCAGGTGTGGTATATGGGGTGTAGTGATGTAGTATATTACAGGTGTAGTATATGGGGTGTAGTGATGTAGTATATTATAGGTGTAGTATATGGGGTGTAGTGATGTAGTATATTACAGGTGTAGTATATGGGTTGTAGTGATGTAGTATATTACAGGTGTAGTATATGGGGTGTAGTGATGTTGTATATTACAGGTGTAGAATATGGGGTGTAGTGATGTTGTATATTTCAGGTGTAGTATATGGGGTGTAGTGATGTAGTATATTACAGGTGTAGTATATGGGGTTTAGTGATGTAGTATATTACAGGTGTAGTATGTGGGGTGTAGTGATGTAGTATATTTCAGGTGTAGTATATGGGGTGTAGTGATGTAGTATATTACAGGTGTATATGGGGTGTAGTGATGTAGTATATTACAGGTGTAGTATATGGGGTGTAGTGATGTAGTATATTACAGGTGTAGTGATGTAGTATATTTCAGGTGTAGTATATGGGGTGTAGTGATGTAGTATATTACAGGTGTAGTATATGGGGTGTAGTGATGTAGTATATTACAGGTGTAGTATATGGGGTGTAGTGATGTAGTATATTACAGGTGTAGTATATGGGGTGTAGTGATGTAGTATATTACAGGTGTAGTATATGGGGTGTAGTGATGTAGTATATTACAGGTGTAGTATATGGGGTTTAGTGATGTAGTATATTACAGGTGTAGTATATGGGGTGTAGTGATGTAGTATATTTCAGGTGTAGTATATGGGGTGTAGTGATGTATTATATTACAGGTGTAGTATATGGGGTGTAGTGATGTAGTATATTACATGTGTAGTATATGGGGTGTAGTGATGTAGTATATTACAGGTGTAGTATATGGGGTGTAGTGATATAGTATATTTCAGGTGTAGTATATGGGGTGTAGTGATGTAGTATATTACAGGTTTAGTATATGGGGTGTAGTGATGTAGTATATTACAGGTGTAGTATATGGGGTGTAGTGATGTAGTATATTACAGGTGTAGTATATGGGGTGTAGTGATGTAGTATATTACAGGTGTAGTATATGGGGTGTAGTGATGTAGTATATTACAGGTGTAGAATATGGGGTGTAGTGACGTTGTATATTTCAGGTGTAGTATATGGGGTGTAGTGATGTAGTATATTACAGGTGTAGTATATGGGGTTTAGTGATGTAGTATATTACAGGTGTAGTATATGGGGTGTAGTGATGTAGGATATTTCAGGTGTAGTATATGGGGTGTAGTGATGTAGTATATTACAGGTGTATATGGGGTGTAGTGATGTAGTATATTACAGGTGTAGTATATGGGGTGTAGTGATGTAGTATATTACAGGTGTAGTATATGGGGTGTAGTGATGTAGTATATTTCAGGTGTAGTATATGGGGTGTTGTGATGTAGTATATTACAGGTGTAGTATATGGGGTTTAGTGATGTAGTATATTACAGGTGTAGTATATGGGGTGTAGTGATGTAGTATATTTCAGGTGTAGTATATGGGGTGTAGTGATGTATTATATTACAGGTGTAGTATATGGGGTGTAGTGATGTAGTATATTACAGGTGTAGTATATGAGGTGTAGTGATGTAGTATATTACAGGTGTAGTATATGGGGTGTAGTGATGTAGTATATTACAGGTGTAGTATATGGGGTGTAATGATGTAATATATTACAGGTGTAACATATGGGGTGTAGTGATGTAGTATATTACAGGTGTAATATATGGGGTATAGTGATGTAGTATATTACAGGTGTAGTATATGGGGTAATAGTGATGTAGTATATGGGATATAGTGATGTAGTATATTACAGGTGTAGTATATGGGGTATTGTGATTTAGTATATTACAGGTGTAGTATATGGGGTGTAGTGATGTAGTATATGGGGTATAGTGATGTAGTATATTACAGGTGTAGTATATGGGGTGTAGTGATGTAGTATATTACAGGTGTAGTATATGGGGTGTAGTGATGTAGTATATTACAGGTGTAGTATATGGGGTGTAGTGATGTAGTATATTACAGGTGTAGTATATGGGGTGTAGTGATGCAGTATATTACAGGTGTAGTATATGGGGTGTAGTGATGTAGTATATTACAGGTGTAGTATATGGGGTGTAGTGATGTAGAATATTACAGGTGTAGTATATGGGGTTTAGTGATGTAGCATATGGGGTGTAGTGATGTACTATATTACAGGTGTAGTATATGGGGTGTAGTGATGTAGCATGTTACAGGTGTAGTATATGGGGTGTAGTGATGTAGTATATTACAGGTGTAGTATATGGAGTGTAGTGATGTAGTATATTACAGGTGTAGTATATGGGGTGTAGTGATGTAGTATATTACAGGTGTAGTATATGGGGTGTAGTGATGTAGTATATTACAGGTGTAGTATATGGGGTGTAGTGATGTAGTATATTACAGGTGTAGTATATGGGGTGTAATGATGTAGTATATTACAGGTGTACTATATGGGGTGTAGTGATGTAGTATATTACAGGTGTAGTATATGGGGTGTAGTGATGTAGTATATTACAGGTGTAGTATATGGGGTGTAGTGATGTAGTATATTACAGGTGTAGTATATGGGGTGTAGTGATGTAGTATATTACAGGTGTAGTATATGCGGTGTAGTGATGTAGTATATTACAGGTGTAGTATATGGGGTGTAGTGATGTAGTATATTACAGGTGTAGTATATGGGGTGTAGTGATGAAGTATATTACAGGTGTAGTATATCTGGTTTAGTGATGTAGTATATTACAGGTGTAGTATATGGGGTGTAGTGATGTAGTATATTTCAGGTGTAGTATATGGGGTGTAGTGATGTAGTATATTACAGGTGTAGTATATGGGGTGTAGTGATGTAGTATATTACAGGTGTAGTATATGGGGTGTAGTGATGTAGTATATTACAGGTGTAGTATATGGGGTGTAGTGATGGAGTATATTACAGGTGTAGTATATGGGGTTTAGTGATGTAGTATATTACAGGTGTAGTATATGGGGTGTAGTGATGTAGTATATTTCAGGTGTAGTATATGGGGTGTAGTGATGTATTATATTACAGGTGTAGTATATGGGGTGTAGTGATGTAGTATATTACAGGTGTAGTATATGGGGTGTAGTGATGTAGTATATTACAGGTGTAGTATATGGGGTGTAGTGATGTAGTATATTTCAGGTGTAGTATATGGGGTGTAGTGATGTAGTATATTACAGGTGTAGTATATGGGGTGTAGTGATGTAGTATATTATAGGTGTAGTATATGGGGTGTAGTGATGTAGTATATTACAGGTGTAGTATATGGGTTGTAGTGATGTAGTATATTACAGGTGTAGTATATGGGGTGTAGTGATGTAGTATATTACAGGTGTAGAATATGGGGTGTAGTGATGTTGTATATTTCAGGTGTAGTATATGGGGTGTAGTGATGTAGTATATTACAGGTGTAGTATATGGGGTTTAGTGATGTAGTATATTACAGGTGTAGTATATGGGGTGTAGTGATGTAGTATATTTCAGGTGTAGTATATGGGGTGTAGTGATGTAGTATATTACAGGTGTATATGGGGTGTAGTGATGTAGTATATTACAGGTGTAGTATATGGGGTGTAGTGATGTAGTATATTACAGGTGTAGTGATGTAGTATATTTCAGGTGTAGTATATGGGGTGTAGTGATGTAGTATATTACAGGTGTAGTATATGGGGTTTAGTGATGTAGTGTATTACAGGTGTAGTATATGGGGTGTAGTGATGTAGTATATTTCAGGTGTAGTATATGGGGTGTAGTGATGTATTATATTACAGGTGTAGTATATGGGGTGTAGTGATGTAGTATATTACAGGTGTAGTATATGAGGTGTAGTGATGTAGTATATTACAGGTGTAGTATATGGGGTGTAGTGATGTAGTATATTACAGGTGTAGTATATGGGGTGTAATGATGTAATTTATTACAGGTGTAACATATGGGGTGTAGTGATGTAGTATATTACAGGTGTAGTATATGGGGTATAGTGATTTAGTATATTACAGGTGTAGTATATGGGGTATAGTGATGTATTATATGGGATATAGTGATGTAGTATATTACAGGTGTAGTATATGGGGTATTGTGTTTTAGTATATTACAGGTGTAGTATATGGGGTGTAGTGATGTAGTATATGGGGTATAGTGATGTAGTATATTACAGGTGTAGTATATGGGGTGTAGTGATGTAGTATATTACAGGTGTAGTATATGGGGTGTAGTGATGTAGTATATTACAGGTGTAGTATATGGGGTGTAGTGATGTAGTATATTACAGGTTTAGTATATGGGGTTTAGTGATGTAGTATATGGGGTGTAGTGATGTAGTATATTACAGGTGTAGTATATGGGGTGTAGTGATGTAGTATATTACAGGTGTAGTATATGGGGTGTAGTGATGTAGTATAGTACAGGTGTAGTATATGGGGTTTAGTGATGTAGTATATGAGGTGTAGTGATGTAGTAGATTACAGGTGTAGTATATGGGGTGTAGTGATGTAGTAAATTACAGCTGTAGTATATGGGGTGTAATGATGTAGTATATTACAGGTGTAGTATATGGGGTGTAGTGATGTAGTATATTACAGGTGTAGTATATGGGGTGTAGTGATGTAGTATATTACAGGTGTAGTATATGGGGTTTAGTGATGTAGTATATTACAGGTGTAGTATATGGGATGTAATGATGTAGTATATTACAGGTGTAGTATATGGGGTGTAGTGATTTAGTATATTACAGGTGTAGTATATGGGGTTTAGTGATGTAGTATATGGGGTGTAGTGATGTAGTATATTACAGGTGTAGTATATGGGGTGTAGTGATGTAGTATATTACAGGTGTAGTATATGGGGTGTAGTGATGTAGTATATTACAGGTGTAGTATATGGGGTGTAGTGATGTAGTATATTACAGGTGTAGTATATGGGGTGTAGTGATGTAGTATATTACAGGTGTAGTATATGGGGTATAGTGATGTAGTATATTACAGGTGTAGTATATGGGGTGTAGTGATGTAGTATATTTCAGGTGTAGTATATGGGGTGTAGTGATGTATTATATTACAGGTGTAGTATATGGGGTGTAGTGATGTAGTATATTACATGTGTAGTATATGGGGTGTAGTGATGTAGTATATTACAGGTGTAGTATATGGGGTGTAGTGATGTAGTATTTTACAGGTGTAGTATATGGGGTTTAGTGATGTAGCACATGGGGTGTAGTGATGTACTATATTACAGGTGTAGTATATGGGGTGTAGTGATGTAGCATGTTACAGGTGTAGTATATGGGGTGTAGTGATGTAGTATATTACAGGTGTAGTATATGGAGTGTAGTGATGTAGTATATTACAGGTGTAGTATATGGGGTGTAGTGATGTAGTATATTACAGGTGTAGTATATGGGGTGTAGTGATGTAGTATATTACAGGTGTAGTATATGGGGTGTAGTGATGTAGTATATTACAGGTGTAGTATATGGGGTGTAATGATGTAGTATATTACAGGTGTAGTATATGGGGTGTAGTGATGTAGTATATTACAGGTGTAGTATATGGGGTGTAGTGATGTAGTATATTACAGGTGTAGTATATGGGGTGTAGTGATGTAGTATATTACAGGTGTAGTATATGGGGTGTAGTGATGTAGTATATTACAGGTGTAGTATATGCGGTGTAGTGATGTAGTATATTACAGGTGTAGTATATGGGGTGTAGTGATGTAGTATATTACAGGTGTAGTATATGGGGTGTAGTGATGAAGTATATTACAGGTGTAGTATATCTGGTTTAGTGATGTAGTATATTACAGGTGTAGTATATGGGGTGTAGTGATGTAGTATATTTCAGGTGTAGTATATGGGGTGTAGTGATGTAGTATATTACAGGTGTAGTATATGGGGTGTAGTGATGTAGTATATTACAGGTGTAGTATATGGGGTGTAGTGATGTAGTATATTACAGGTGTAGTATATGGGGTGTAGTGATGGAGTATATTACAGGTGTAGTATATGGGGTTTAGTGATGTAGTATATTACAGGTGTAGTATATGGGGTGTAGTGATGTAGTATATTTCAGGTGTAGTATATGGGGTGTAGTGATGTATTATATTACAGGTGTAGTATATGGGGTGTAGTGATGTAGTATATTACAGGTGTAGTATATGGGGTGTAGTGATGTAGTATATTACAGGTGTAGTATATGGGGTGTAGTGATGTAGTATATTTCAGGTGTAGTATATGGGGTGTAGTGATGTAGTATATTACAGGTGTAGTATATGGGGTGTAGTGATGTAGTATATTATAGGTGTAGTATATGGGGTGTAGTGATGTAGTATATTACAGGTGTAGTATATGGGTTGTAGTGATGTAGTATATTACAGGTGTAGTATATGGGGTGTAGTGATGTAGTATATTACAGGTGTAGAATATGGGGTGTAGTGATGTTGTATATTTCAGGTGTAGTATATGGGGTGTAGTGATGTAGTATATTACAGGTGTAGTATATGGGGTTTAGTGATGTAGTATATTACAGGTGTAGTATATGGGGTGTAGTGATGTAGTATATTTCAGGTGTAGTATATGGGGTGTAGTGATGTAGTATATTACAGGTGTATATGGGGTGTAGTGATGTAGTATATTACAGGTGTAGTATATGGGGTGTAGTGATGTAGTATATTACAGGTGTAGTGATGTAGTATATTTCAGGTGTAGTATATGGGGTGTAGTGATGTAGTATATTACAGGTGTAGTATATGGGGTTTAGTGATGTAGTGTATTACAGGTGTAGTATATGGGGTGTAGTGATGTAGTATATTTCAGGTGTAGTATATGGGGTGTAGTGATGTATTATATTACAGGTGTAGTATATGGGGTGTAGTGATGTAGTATATTACAGGTGTAGTATATGAGGTGTAGTGATGTAGTATATTACAGGTGTAGTATATGGGGTGTAGTGATGTAGTATATTACAGGTGTAGTATATGGGGTGTAATGATGTAATTTATTACAGGTGTAACATATGGGGTGTAGTGATGTAGTATATTACAGGTGTAGTATATGGGGTATAGTGATTTAGTATATTACAGGTGTAGTATATGGGGTATAGTGATGTAGTATATGGGATATAGTGATGTAGTATATTACAGGTGTAGTATATGGGGTATTGTGTTTTAGTATATTACAGGTGTAGTATATGGGGTGTAGTGATGTAGTATATGGGGTATAGTGATGTAGTATATTACAGGTGTAGTATATGGGGTGTAGTGATGTAGTATATTACAGGTGTAGTATATGGGGTGTAGTGATGTAGTATATTACAGGTGTAGTATATGGGGTGTAGTGATGTAGTATATTACAGGTTTAGTATATGGGGTTTAGTGATGTAGTATATGGGGTGTAGTGATGTAGTATATTACAGGTGTAGTATATGGGGTGTAGTGATGTAGTATATTACAGGTGTAGTATATGGGGTGTAGTGATGTAGTATAGTACAGGTGTAGTATATGGGGTTTATTGATGTAGTATATGAGGTGTAGTGATGTAGTAGATTACAGGTGTAGTATATGGGGTGTAGTGATGTAGTAAATTACAGCTGTAGTATATGGGGTGTAATGATGTAGTATATTACAGGTGTAGTATATGGGGTGTAGTGATGTAGTATATTACAGGTGTAGTATATGGGGTGTAGTGATGTAGTATATTACAGGTGTAGTATATGGGGTTTAGTGATGTAGTATATTACAGGTGTAGTATATGGGATGTAATGATGTAGTATATTACAGGTGTAGTATATGGGGTGTAATGATTTAGTATATTACAGGTGTAGTATATGGGGTTTAGTGATGTAGTATATGGGGTGTAGTGATGTAGTATATTACAGGTGTAGTATATGGGGTGTAGTGATGTAGTATATTACAGGTGTAGTATATGGGGTGTAGTGATGTAGTATATTACAGGTGTAGTATATGGGGTGTAGTGATGTAGTATATTACAGGTGTAGTATATGGGGTGTAGTGATGTAGTATATTACAGGTGTAGTATATGGGGTATAGTGATGTAGTATATTACAGGTGTAGTATATGGGGTGTAGTGATGTAGTATATTTCAGGTGTAGTATATGGGGTGTAGTGATGTATTATATTACAGGTGTAGTATATGGGGTGTAGTGATGTAGTATATTACATGTGTAGTATATGGGGTGTAGTGATGTAGTATATTACAGGTGTAGTATATGGGGTGTAGTGATGTAGTATATTTCAGGTGTAGTATATGGGGTGTAGTGATGTAGTATATTACAGGTGTAGTATATGGCGTGTAGTGATGTAGTATATTACAGGTGTAGTATATGGGGTGTAGTGATGTAGTATATTACAGGTGTAGTATATGGGGTGTAGTGATGTAGTATATTACAGGTGTAGTATATGGGGTGTAGTGATGTAGTATATTACAGGTATAGAATATGGGGTGTAGTGACGTTGTATATTTCAGGTGTAGTATATGGGGTGTAGTGATGTAGTATATTACAGGTGTAGTATATGGGGTTTAGTGATGTAGTATATTACAGGTGTAGTATATGGGGTGTAGTGATGTAGTATATTTCAGGTGTAGTATATGGGGTGTAGTGATGTAGTATATTACAGGTGTATATGGGGTGTAGTGATGTAGTATATTACAGGTGTAGTATATGGGGTGTAGTGATGTAGTATATTACAGTTGTAGTATATGGGGTGTAGTGATGTAGTATATTTCAGGTGTAGTATATGGGGTGTAGTGATGTAGTATATTACAGGTGTAGTATATGGGGTTTAGTGATGTAGTATATTACAGGTGTAGTATATGGGGTGTAGTGATGTAGTATATTTCAGGTGTAGTATATGGGGTGTAGTGATGTATTATATTACAGGTGTAGTATATGGGGTGTAGTGATGTAGTATATTACAGGTGTAGTATATGAGGTGTAGTGATGTAGTATATTACAGGTGTAGTATATGGGGTGTAGTGATGTAGTATATTACAGGTGTAGTATATGGGGTGTAATGATGTAATATATTACAGGTGTAACATATGGGGTGTAGTGATGTAGTATATTACAGGTGTAGTATATGGGGTATTGTGATTTAGTATATTACAGGTGTAGTATATGGGGTGTAGTGATGTAGTATATGGGGTATAGTGATGTAGTATATTACAGGTGTAGTATATGGGGTGTAGTGATGTAGTATATTACAGGTGTAGTATATGGGGTGTAGTGATGTAGTATATTACAGGTGTAGTATATGGGGTGTAGTGATGTAGTATATTACAGGTTTAGTATATAGGGTTTAGTGATGTAGTATATGGGGTGTAGTGATGTAGTATATTACAGGTGTAGTATATGGGGTGTAGTGATGTAGTATATTACAGGTGTAGTATATGGGGTTTAGTGATGTAGTATATAAGGTGTAGTGATGTAGTATATTACAGGTGTAGTATATGGGGTGTAGTGATGTAGTAAATTACAGCTGTAGTATATGGGGTGTAATGATGTAGTATATTACAGGTGTAGTATATGGGGTGTAGTGATGTAGTATATTACAGGTGTAGTATATGGGGTGTAGTGATGTAGTATATTACAGGTGTAGTATATGGGGTGTAATGATGTAGTATATGGGGTGTAGTGATGTAGTATATTACAGGTGTAGTATATGGGGTTTAGTGATGTAGTATATGGGGTGTAGTGATGTAGTATATTACAGGTGTAGTATATGGGGTGCAGTGATGTAGTATATTACAGATGTAGTATATGGGGTGTAGTGATGTAGTATATTACAGGTGTAGTATATGGGGTGTAGTGATGTAGTATATTACAGGTGTAGTATATGGGGTGTAGTGATGTAGTATATTACAGGTGTAGTATATGGGGTATAGTGATGTAGTATATTACAGGTGTAGTATATGGGGTGTAGTGATGTAGTATATTACAGGTGTAGTATATGGGGTGTAGTGATGTAGTATATTTCAGGTGTAGTATATGGGGTGTAGTGATGTAGTATATTACAGGTGTAGTATATGGGGTGTAGTGATGTAGTATATTACAGGTGTAGTATATGGGGTGTAGTGATGTAGTATATTACAGGTGTAGTATATGGGGTGTAGTGATGTAGTATATTACAGGTGTAGTATATGGGGTGTAGTGATGTAGTATATTACAGGTGTAGAATATGGGGTGTAGTGACGTTGTATATTTCAGGTGTAGTATATGGGGTGTAGTGATGTAGTATATTACAGGTGTAGTATATGGGGTTTAGTGATGTAGTATATTACAGGTGTAGTATATGGGGTGTAGTGATGTAGTATATTTCAGGTGTAGTATATGGGGTGTAGTGATGTAGTATATTACAGGTGTATATGGGGTGTAGTGATGTAGTATATTACAGGTGTAGTATATGGGGTGTAGTGATGTAGTATATTACAGGTGTAGTATATGGGGTGTAGTGATGTAGTATATTTCAGGTGTAGTACATGGGGTGTAGTGATGTAGTATATTACAGGTGTAGTATATGGGGTTTAGTGATGTAGTATATTACAGGTGTAGTATATGGGGTGTAGTGATGTAGTATATTTCAGGTGTAGTATATGGGGTGTAGTGATGTATTATATTACAGGTGTAGTATATGGGGTGTAGTGATGTAGTATATTACAGGTGTAGTATATGAGGTGTAGTGATGTAGTATATTACAGGTGTAGTATATGGGGTGTAATGATGTAATATATTACAGGTGTAACATATGAGGTGTAGTGATGTAGTATATTACAGGTGTAGTATATGGGGTATTGTGATTTAGTATATTACAGGTGTAGTATATGGGGTGTAGTGATGTAGTATATGGGGTGTAGTGATGTAGTATATTACAGGTGTAGTATATGGGGTGTAGTGATGTAGTATATTACAGGTGTAGTATATGGGGTGTAGTGATGTAGTATATTACAGGTTTAGTATATGGGGTTTAGTGATGTAGTATATGGGGTGTAGTGATGTAGTATATTACAGGTGTAGTATATGGGGTGTAGTGATGTAGTATATTACAGGTGTAGTATATGGGGTGTAGTGATGTAGTATATTACAGGTGTAGTATATGGGGTTTAGTGATGTAGTATATAAGGTGTAGTGATGTAGTATATTACAGGTGTAGTATATGGGGTGTAGTGATGTAGTAAATTACAGCTGTAGTATATGGGGTGTAATGATGTAGTATATTACCGGTGTAGTATATGGGGTGTAGTGATGTAGTATATTACAGGTGTAGTATATGGGGTGTAGTGATGTAGTATATTACAGGTGTAGTATATGGGGTTTAGTGATGTAGTATATTACAGGTGTAGTATATGGGGTGTAATGATGTAGTATATTACAGGTGTAGTATATGGGGTGTAGTGATGTAGTATATTACAGGTGTAGTATATGGGGTTTAGTGATGTAGTATATGGGGTGTAGTGATGTAGTATATTACAGGTGTAGTATATGGGGTGCAGTGATGTAGTATATTACAGATGTAGTATATGGGGTGTAGTGATGTAGTATATTACAGGTGTAGTATATGGGGTGTAGTGATGTAGTATATTACAGGTGTAGTATATGGGGTGTAGTGATGTAGTATATTACAGGTGTAGTATATGGGATGTGGTGATGTAGTATACTACAGGTGTAGTATATGGGGTGTAGTGATGTAGTATATTACAGGTGTAGTATATGGGGTGTAGTGATGTAGTATATTAAAGGTGTAGTATATGGGGTGTAGTGATGTAGTATATTACAGGTGTAGTATATTGGGTGTAGTGATGTAGTATATTACAGGTGCAGTATATGGGGTGTAGTGATGTAGTATATTACAGGTGTAGTATATGGGGTGTAGTGATGTAGTATTTTACAGATGTAGTAGATGGGGTGTAGTGATGTAGTATATTACAGGTGTAGTATATGGGGTGTAGTGAAGTAGTATATTACAGGTGTAGTATATGGGGTGTAGTGATGTAGTATATTACAGGTGCAGTATATTGGGTGTAGTGATGTAGTATATTACAGGTGCAGTATATGGGGTGTAGTGATGTAGTATATTACAGGTGTAGTATATTACAGGTGTAGTATATGGGGTGTAGTGATGTAGTATTTTACAGGTGTAGTAGATGGGGTGTAGTGATGTAGTATATTACAGGTGTAGTATATGGGGTGTAGTGTTGTAGTATATTACAGGTGTAGTATATGGGGTGTAGTGATATAGTATATTACAGGTGTAGTATATGGGGTGTAGTGATGTAGTTTATTACAGGTGTAGTATATGGGGTGTAGTGATGTAGTATATTACAGGTGTAGTAAATGGGGTGTAGTGATGTAGTATATTACAGGTGTAGTATATGGGGTGTAGTGATGTAGTATATTACATGTGTAGGTATATGGGGTGTAGTGATGTAGTATATTACAGGTGTAGTATATGGGGTTTAGTGATGTAGTATATTACAGGTGTAGTATATGGGGTGTAATGATGTAGTATATTACAGGTGTAGTATATGGGGTATTGTGATGTAGTATATTACAGGTGTAGTATATGGGGTGTAGTGATGTAGTATATGGGGTATAGTGATGTAGTATATTACAGGTGTAGTATATGGGTGTAGTGATGTAGTATATTACAGGTGTAGTATATGGGGTGTAGTGATGTAGTATATTACAGGTGTAGTATATGGGGTGTAGTGATGTAGTATATTACAGGTTTAGTATATGGGGTTTAGTGATGTAGTATATGGGGGTGTAGTGATGTAGTATATTACAGGTGTAGTATATGGGGTGTAGTGATGTAGTATATTACAGGTGTAGTATATGGGGTGTAGTGGATGTAGTATATTACAGGTGTAGTATATGGGGTGTAGTGATGTAGTATATTACAGGTGTAGTATATGGGGTGTGGTGATGTAGTATACTACAGGTGTAGTATATGGGGTGTAGTGATGTAGTATATTACAGGTGTAGTATATGGGGTATTGTGATGTAGTATATTACAGGTGTAGTATATGGGGTGTAGTGATGTAGTATATTACAGGTGTAGTATATGGGGTGTAGTGATGTAGTATATTAAAGGTGTAGTATATGGGGTGTAGTGATGTAGTTTATTACAGGTGTAGTATATGGGGTGTAGTGATGTAGTATATTACAGGTGTAGTATATGGGGTGTAGTGATGTAGTATATTACATGTGTAGTATATGGGGTGTAGTGATGTAGTATATTACAGGTGTAGTATATGGGGTGTAGTGATGTAGTATATTACAGGTGTAGTATATGGGGTGTAGTGATGTAGTATATTACAGGTTTAGTATATGGGGTGTAGTGATGTAGTATATTACAGGTGTAGTATATGGGGTGTAGTGATGTAGTATATTACAGGTTTAGTATATGGGGTGTAGTGATGTAGTATATTACAGGTGTAGTGATGTAGTATATGGGGTATAGTGATGTATTATATTACAGGTGTAGTATATGGGGTGTAGTGATGTAGTATATTACAGGTGTAGTATATGGGGTGTAGTGATGTAGTATATTAAAGGTGTAGTATATGGGGTGTAGTGATGTAGTTTATTACAGGTGTAGTATATGGGTGTAGTGATGTAGTATATTACAGGTGTAGTATATGGGGTGTAGTGATGTAGTATATTACATGTGTAGTATATGGGGTGTAGTGATGTAGTATATTACAGGTGTAGTATATGGGGTGTAGTGATGTAGTATATTACAGGTGTAGTATATGGGGTGTAGTGATGTAGTATATTACAGGTTTAGTATATGGGGTTTAGTGATGTAGTATATGGGGTGTAGTGATGTAGTATATTACAGGTGTAGTATATGGGGTGTAGTGATGTAGTATATTACAGGTGTAGTATATGGGGTGTAGTGATGTAGTATATTACAGGTGTAGTATATGGGGTGTAGTGATGTAGTATATTACAGGTGTAGTATATGGGGTGTAGTGATGTAGTATATTACAGGTGTAGTATATGGGGTATAGTGATGTAGTATATTACAGGTGTAGTATATGGGGTGTGGTGATGTAGTATACTACAGGTGTAGTATATGGGGTGTAGTGATGTAGTATATTACAGGTGTAGTATATGGGGTGTAGTGATGTAGTATATTACAGGTGTAGTATATGGGGTGTAATGATGTAGTATATTACAGGTTTAGTATATGGGGTTTAGTGATGTAGTATATGGGGTGTAGTGATGTAGTATATTACAGGTGTAGTATATGGGGTGTAGTGATGTAGTATGTTACAGGTGTAGTATATGGGGTCTAGTGATGTAGTATATTACAGGTGTAGTATATGGGGTTTAGTGATGTAGTATATGAGGTGTAGTGATGTAGTATATTACAGGTGTAGTATATGGGGTGTAGTGATGTAGTAAATTACAGCTGTAGTATATGGGGTGTAATGATGTAGTATATTACAGGTGTAGTATATGGGGTGTAGTGATGTAGTATATTACAGGTGTAGTATATGGGGTGTAGTGATGTAGTATATTACAGGTGTAGTATATGTGGTTTAGTGATGTAGTATATTACAGGTGTAGTATATGGGGTGTAATGATGTAGTATATTACAGGTGTAGTATATGGGGTGTAGTGATGTAGTATATTACAGTTGTAGTATATGGGGTTTAGTGATGTAGTATATGGGGTGTAGTGATGTAGTTTATTACAGGTGTAGTATATGGGGTTTAGTGATGTAGTATATGAGGTGTAGTGATGTAGTATATTACAGGTGTAGTATATGGGGTGTAGTGATGTAGTAAATTACAGCTGTAGTATATGGGGTGTAATGATGTAGTATATTACAGCTGTAGTATATGGGGTGTAATGATGTAGTATATTACAGGTGTAGTATATGGGGTGTAGTGATGTAGTATATTACAGGTGTAGTATATGGGGTGTGGTGATGTAGTATATTACAGGTGTAGTATATGGGGTGTAATGATGTAGTATATTACAGGTGTAGTATATGGGGTGTAGTGATGTAGTATATTACAGTTGTAGTATATGGGGTGTAGTGATGTAGTATATTACAGGTGTAGTATATGGGGTGTAGTGATGTAGTATATTACAGGTGTAGTATATGGGGTGTAGTGATGTAGTATATTACAGGTGTAGAATATGGGGTGTAGTGACGTTGTATATTTCAGGTGTAGTATATGGGGTGTAGTGATGTAGTATATTACAGGTGTAGTATATGGGGTTTAGTGATGTAGTATATTACAGGTGTAGTATATGGGGTGTAGTGATGTAGTATATTTCAGGTGTAGTATATGGGGTGTAGTGATGTAGTATATTACAGGTGTATATGGGGTGTAGTGATGTAGTATATTACAGTGTAGTATATGGGGTGTAGTGATGTAGTATATTACAGGTGTAGTATATGGGGTGTAGTGATGTAGTATATTTCAGGTGTAGTACATGGGGTGTAGTGATGTAGTATATTACAGGTGTAGTATATGGGGTTTAGTGATGTAGTATATTACAGGTGTAGTATATGGGGTGTAGTGATGTAGTATATTTCAGGTGTAGTATATGGGGTGTAGTGATGTATTATATTACAGGTGTAGTATATGGGGTGTAGTGATGTAGTATATTACAGGTGTAGTATATGAGGTGTAGTGATGTAGTATATTACAGGTGTAGTATATGGGGTGTAGTGATGTAGTATATTACAGGTGTAGTATATGGGGTGTAATGATGTAATATATTACAGGTGTAACATATGAGGTGTAGTGATGTAGTATATTACAGGTGTAGTATATGGGGTATTGTGATTTAGTATATACAGGTGTAGTATATGGGGTGTAGTGATGTAGTATATGGGGTATAGTGATGTAGTATATTACAGGTGTAGTATATGGGGTGTAGTGATGTAGTATATTACAGGTGTAGTATATGGGGTGTAGTGATGTAGTATATTACAGGTGTAGTATATGGGGTGTAGTGATGTAGTATATTACAGGTTTAGTATATGGGGTTTAGTGATGTAGTATATGGGGTGTAGTGATGTAGTATATTACAGGTGTAGTATATGGGGTGTAGTGATGTAGTATATTACAGGTGTAGTATATGGGGTGTAGTGATGTAGTATATTACAGGTGTAGTATATGGGGTTTAGTGTGTAGTATATAAGGTGTAGTGATGTAGTATATTACAGGTGTAGTATATGGGGTGTAGTGATGTAGTAAATTACAGCTGTAGTATATGGGGTGTAATGATGTAGTATATTACCGGTGTAGTATATGGGGTGTAGTGATGTAGTATATTACAGGTGTAGTATATGGGGTGTAGTGATGTAGTATATTACAGGTGTAGTATATGGGGTTTAGTGATGTAGTATATTACAGGTGTAGTATATGGGGTGTAATGATGTAGTATATTACAGGTGTAGTATATGGGCTGTAGTGATGTAGTATATTACAGGTGTAGTATATGGGGTTTAGTGATGTAGTATATGGGGTGTAGTGATATAGTATATTACAGGTGTAGTATATGGGGTGCAGTGATGTAGTATATTACAGATGTAGTATATGGGGTGTAGTGATGTAGTATATTACAGGTGTAGTATATGGGTGTAGTGATGTAGTATATTACAGGTGTAGTATATGGGGTGTAGTGATGTAGTATATTACAGGTGTAGTATATGGGATGTGGTGATGTAGTATACTACAGGTGTAGTATATGGGGTGTAGTGATGTAGTATATTACAGGTGTAGTATATGGGGTGTAGTGATGTAGTATATTAAAGGTGTAGTATATGGGGTGTAGTGATGTAGTATATTACAGGTGTAGTATATTGGGTGTAGTGATGTAGTATATTACAGGTGCAGTATATGGGGTGTAGTGATGTAGTATATTACAGGTGTAGTATATGGGGTGTAGTGATGTAGTATTTTACAGATGTAGTAGATGGGGTGTAGTGATGTAGTATATTACAGGTGTAGTATATGGGGTGTAGTGAAGTAGTATATTACAGGTGTAGTATATGGGGTGTAGTGATGTAGTATATTACAGGTGCAGTATGATGTAGTATTTTTACAGGTGTAGTAGATGGGTGTAGTGACAGTGTGTATTTGTAGTTGGGGTGTAGTGTTGTAGTATATTACAGGTGTAGTATATGGGGTGTAGTGATATAGTTATAATTACAGGTGTAGTATATGGGGTGTAGTGATGTAGTTTATTACAGGTGTAGTATATGGGGTGTAGTGATTAGTATATTACAGGTGTAGTAAATGGGGTGTAGTGATGTAGTATATTACAGGTGTAGTATATGGGGTGTAGTGATGTAGTATATTACATGTGTAGTATATGGGGTGTAGTGATGTAGTATATTACAGGTGTAGTATATGGGGTTTAGTGATGTAGTATATTACAGGTGTAGTATATGGAGTTAATGATGTAGTATATTACAGGTGTAGTATATGGGGTATTGTGATGTAGTATATACAGGTGTAGTATATGGGGTGTAGTGATGTAGTATAGGGTATAGTGATGTAGTATATTACAGGTGTAGTATATGGGGTGTAGTGATGTAGTATATTACAGGTGTAGTATATGGGGTGTAGTGATGTAGTATATTACAGGTTTAGTATATGGGTTTAGTGATGTAGTATTAGGGGTGTAGTGATGTAGTATATTACAGGTGTAGTATATGGGGTGTAGTGATGTAGTATATTACAGGTGTAGTATATGGGGTGTAGTGATGTAGTATATTACAGGTGTAGTATATGGGGTGTAGTGATGTAGTATATACAGGTGTAGATATGGGGTGTAGTGATGTAGTATATACAGGTGTAGTATTGGGGTGTAGTGATGTAGTATATTACAGGTGTAGTATATGGGGTGTGATGTAGTATATTACAGGTGTAGTATATGGGGTGTAGTGATGTAGTATATACAGGTGTAGTATATGGGGTGTAGTGATGTAGTATATAAAGGTGTAGTATATGGGGTGTAGTGATGTAGTTTATTACAGGTGTAGTATATGGGTGTAGTGATGTAGTATATTACAGGTGTAGTATATGGGGTGTAGTGATGTAGTATTATTACATGTAGTATATGGGGTGTAGTGATGTAGTATATTACAGGTGTAGTATATGGGGTGTAGTGATGTAGTATATTACAGGTGTAGTATATGGCGGTGTAGTGATGTAGTATATTACAGGTTTA
>NW_027362769.1:191529548-191619548 GCF_046119375.1 Phyllobates terribilis | reverse complement strand
TACCAGCAGAATAGTGAGTGCAGCTCTGGAGTATAATACAGGATGTAACTCAGGATCAGTAATGTATGTACACAGTGACTGCACCAGCAGAATAGTGAGTGCAGCTCTGGAGTATAATACAGGAGGTAACTCAGGATCAGTAATGTAATGTATGTACACAGTGACTCCACCAGCAGAATAGTGAGTGCAGCTCTGGAGTATAATACAGGATGTAACTCAGAATCAGTAATGTAATGTATGTACACAGTGACTACACCAGCAGAATAGTGAGTGCTGCTCTGGAGTATAATACAGGATGTAACTCAGGATCAGTAATGTAATGTATGTACACAGTGACTGCACCAGCAGAATAGTGAGTGCAGCTCTGGGGTATAATACAGGATGTAACCCAGGATCAGTAATGTAATGTATGTATACAGTGACTGCACCAGCAGAATAGTGAGTGCAGCTCTGGAGTATAATACAGGATGTAACCCAGGATCAGTAATGTAATGTATGTATACAGTGAGTGCTCCAGCAGAATAGTGAGTGCAGCTCTGGAGGATTTTGAGTGCGCTGCCGTCGTCGCCCCGGGCTGCACAGAGCGTTGCTGCTGAATATTAACCATCGAGTGTCCTGGTGGCTGGGCCGGCTGTACTCCTCTCATGGCTGAGCGCTCAGGTTTCGGGGCAGGCGTGCGTTTCCCGTGCTGTTTTTACTGCTTCTCTCCGTTGTCTCTGAACTCATGAAACACATAAACATCTTGAATAGTTAATGAGGCCGCGCTCTTAAAGTGACAGCGCTCCTGATGACAGATTTGTGGATGACTGGTGTCTCACTGCTCAGAATTTGGGAGGTAAATGAGGCGTAAATCTTTCCCTCTGCTGCTAAATGGACCATGACACCATGGAGGGATCGCTGGCAGGAAGGTGCGGACTCTTAAAGGGTTATGTCGTATTCTGATTAGTGACCATCGACCACAGTGGTGCTGATCTCCGGGTTATTAGGCTGCGCTGAGGCACTTGCTTATCAGATTTGCCCTTCCCTCTTAAGCCAATCAGCTGAGCCAAAGGAGATCACATGACCCACGTCTCTTCAGGTCACTGGAAGAGCTAAGAGCTCTAAGGAGTCATGAAGGCGGAGCTCATACGCTGACCTTCCGATTGGATCTTTGGCTGATTACTTTTGGTCATGGCCCCGCCCACTCCTTCAGAAATGATAACCAGTCACGTTAATGCGCGGTGACCCTGTCCTGGCGCGCGGTGACCCTGTCCTGGCGCGCGGTGACCCTGTCCTGGCGCGCGGTGACCCTGTCCTGGCGCGCGGTGACCCTGTCCTGGCGCGCGGTGACTCTGTCCTGGCGCGCGGTGACTCTGTCCTGGCGCGCGGCCCCTGAAAGTCATGACTGCAGCGAGGACACAGATGTGACAGAGTTCAGGATGGATCATCCCCGGGGGCTCCAGGAACAGCGCGGAGCCGGCGGCCACATCTATATCTGCACACAACAACATCAGATACATAATCACATGGTGGAGAAAGACGGCAAATGTCCCACAGGACTCCGACTGCATCCAGAGCCGACACCAACAGTGTGCGATCATAACAAAGCAGCGACGTTACACCGTCATATTACAGGTCATCTGCTGCTATAATCTCCAGAAACAGCAGTGTCACTGTGTACACACATTACATTACTGATCCTGAGTTACCTCCTGTATTATACTCCAGAGCTGCACTCACTATTCTGCTGGTGCTGTCACTGTGTACATACATTACATTACTGATCCTGAGTTACATCCTGTATTATACTCCAGAGCTGCACTCACTATTCTGCTGGTGCAGTCACTGTGTACATACATTACATTACTGATCCTGAGTTACATCCTTTATATTATACTCCAGAGCTGCACTCACTATTCTGCTGGTGCAGTCACTATGTACATACATTACATTACTGATCCTGAGTTACCTCCTGTATTATACTCCAGAGCTGCACTCACTATTCTGCTGGTGCAGTCACTATGTACATACATTACATTACTGATCCTGAGTTACCTCCTGTATTATACTCCAGAGCTGCACTCACTATTCTGCTGGTGCAGTCACTGTGTACATACATTACATTACTGATCCTGAGTTACCTCCTGTATTATACTCCAGAGCTGCACTCACTATTCTGTTGGTGCAGTCACTGTGTACATACATTACATTACTGATCCTGAGTTACATCCTGTATTATACTCCAGAGCTGCACTCACTATTCTGCTGGTGCAGTCACTGTGTACATACATTACATTACTGATCCTGAGTTACCTCCTGTATTATACTCCAGAGCTGCACTCACTATTATGCTGGTGCAGTCACTGTGTACATACATTACATTACTGATCCTGAGTTACATCCTGTATTATACTCCAGAGCTGCACTCACTATTCTGCTGGTGGAGTCACTGTGTACACACATTACATTACTGATCCTGAGTTACATCCTGTATTATACTCCAGAGCTGCACTCACTATTCTGCTGGTGCAGTCACTGTGTACACACATTACATTACTGATCCTGAGTTACATCCTGTATTATACTCCAGAGCTGCACTCACTATTCTGCTGGTGGAGTCACTGTGTACACACATTACATTACTGATCCTGAGTTACCTCCTGTATTATACCCCAGAGCTGCACTCACTATTCTGCTGGTGCAGTCACTGTGTGCATAAATTACATTACTGATCCTGAGTTACCTCCTGTATTATACTCCAGAGCTGCACTCACTATTCTACTGGTGCAGTCACTGTGCACATACATTACTGATCCTGAGTTACATCCTGTATTATACTCCAGAGCTGCACTCACTATTCTGCTGGTGCAGTCACTGTGTACATACATTACATTACTGATCCTGAGTTACCTCCTGTATTATACTCCAGAGCTGCACTCACTATTCTGCTGGTGCAGTCACTGTGTATATACATTACATTACTGATCCTGAGTTACCTCCTGTATTATACTCCAGAGCTGCACTCACTATTCTGCTGGTGCAGTCACTGTGTACATACATTACTGATCCTGAGTTACCTCCTGTATTATACTCCAGAGCTGCACTCACTATTCTGCTGGTGCAGTCACTGTGTACATACATTACTGATCCTGAGTTACGTCCTGTATTATACTCCAGAGCTGCGCTCACTATTCTGCTGGTGCAGTCACTATGTACATACATTACATTACTGATCCTGAGTTACCTCCTGTATTATACTCCAGAGCTGCACTCACTATTCTGCTGGTGCAGTCACTGTGTACATACATTACATTACTGATGCTGAGTTACATCCTGTATTATACTCCAGAGCTGCACTCACTATTCTGCTGGTGCAGTCACTGTGTGCATACATTACATTACTGATCCTGAGTTACATCCTGTATTATACTCCAGAGCTGCACTCACTATTCTGCTGGTGCAGTCACTGTGCACATACATTACATTACTGAGCCTGAGTTACATCCTGTATTATACTCCAGAGCTGCACTCACTATTCTACTGGTGCAGTCACTGTGCACATACATTACTGATCCTGAGTTACATCGTGTATTATACTCCAGAGCTGCACTCACTATTCTGCTGGTGCAGTCACTGTGTACATACATTACATTACTGATCCTGAGTTACATCCTTTATATTATACTCCAGAGCTGCACTCACTATTCTGCTGGTGCAGTCACTATGTACATACATTACATTACTGATCCTGAGTTACCTCCTGTATTATACTCCAGAGCTGCACTCACTATTCTGCTGGGGCAGTCACTGTGTACATACATTACATTACTGATCCTGAGTTACCTCCTGTATTATACTCCAGAGCTGCACTCACTATTCTGCTGGTGCAGTCACTGTGTACATACATTACATTACTGATCCTGAGTTACATCCTGTATTATACTCCAGAGCTGCACTCACTATTCTGTTGGTGCAGTCACTGTGTACATACATTACATTACTGATCCGGAGTTACCTCATGTATTATACTCCAGAGCTGCACTCACTATTCTGCTGGTGCAATCACTGTGTACATACATTACATTACTGATCCTGAGTTACATCCTGTATTATACTCCAGAGCTGCACTCACTATTCTACTGGTGCAGTCACTGTGTACATACATTACATTACTGATCCTGAGTTACCTCATGTATTATACTCCAGAGCTGCACTCACTATTCTGCTGGTGCAATCACTGTGTACATACATTACATTACTGATCCTGAGTTACATCCTGTATTATACTCCAGAGCTGCACTCACTATTCTGCTGGTGGAGTCACTGTGTACACACATTACATTACTGATCCTGAGTTACATCCTGTATTATACTCCAGAGCTGCACTCACTATTCTGCTGGTGCAGTCACTGTGTACACACATTACATTACTGATCCTGAGTTACATCCTGTATTATACTCCAGAGCTGCACTCACTATTCTGCTGGTGGAGTCACTGTGTACACACATTACATTACTGATCCTGAGTTACCTCCTGTATTATACCCCAGAGCTGCACTCACTATTCTGCTGGTGCAGTCACTGTGTGCATAAATTACATTACTGATCCTGAGTTACCTCCTGTATTATACTCCAGAGCTGCACTCACTATTCTACTGGTGCAGTCACTGTGCACATACATTACATTACTGATCGTGAGTTACATCCTGTATTATACTCCAGAGCTGCACTCACTATTCTGCTGGTGCTGTCACTGTGTACATACATTACATTACTGATCCTGAGTTACATCCTGTATTATACTCCAGAGCTGCACTCACTATTCTACTGGTGCAGTCACTGTGTACATACATTACATTACTGATCCTGAGTTACATCCTGTATTATACTCCAGAGCTGCACTCACTATTCTGCTGGTGCTGTCACTGTGTACATACATTACATTACTGATCCTGAGTTACATCCTGTATTATACTCCAGAGCTGCACTCACTATTCTGCTGGTGCAGTCACTGTGTACATACATTACATTACTGATCCTGAGTTACATCCTTTATATTATACTCCAGAGCTGCACTCACTATTCTGCTGGTGCAGTCACTATGTACATACATTACATTACTGATCCTGAGTTACCTCCTGTATTATACTCCAGAGCTGCACTCACTATTCTGCTGGTGCAGTCACTATGTACATACATTACATTACTGATCCTGAGTTACCTCCTGTATTATACTCCAGAGCTGCACTCACTATTCTGCTGGTGCAGTCACTGTGTACATACATTACATTACTGATCCTGAGTTACCTCCTGTATTATACTCCAGAGCTGCACTCACTATTCTGTTGGTGCAGTCACTGTGTACATACATTACATTACTGATCCTGAGTTACATCCTGTATTATACTCCAGAGCTGCACTCACTATTCTGCTGGTGCAGTCACTGTGTACATACATTACATTACTGATCTTGAGTTACCTCCTGTATTATACTCCAGAGCTGCACTCACTATTATGCTGGTGCAGTCACTGTGTACATACATTACATTACTGATCCTGAGTTACCTCATGTATTATACTCCAGAGCTGCACTCACTATTCTGCTGGTGCAATCACTGTGTACATACATTACATTACTGATCCTGAGTTACATCCTGTATTATACTCCAGAGCTGCACTCACTATTCTGCTGGTGCAGTCACTGTGTACATACATTACATTACTGATCCTGAGTTACCTCCTGTATTATACTCCAGAGCTGCACTCACTATTCTGCTGGTGCAGTCACTGTGTATATACATTACATTACTGATCCTGAGTTACATCCTGTATTATACTCCAGAGCTGCACTCACTATTCTGCTGGTGCAGTCACTGTGTACATACATTACATTACTGATCCTGAGTTACCTCCTGTATTATACTCCAGAGCTGCACTCACTATTCTGCTGGTGCAGTCACTGTGTACATACATTACATTACTGATCCTGAGTTACATCCAGTATTATACTCCAGAGCTGCACTCACTATTCTGATGGTGCAGTCAATGTGTACATACATTACATTACTGATCCTGAGTTACCTCCTGTATTATACTCCAGAGCTGCACTCACTATTCTGCTGGTGCAGTCACTGTGTATATACATTACATTACTGATCCTGAGTTACATCCTGTATTATACTCCAGAGCTGCACTCACTATTCTGCTGGTGCAGTCACTGTGTACATACATTACATTACTGATCCTGAGTTACCTCCTGTATTATACTCCAGAGCTGCACTCACTATTCTGCTGGTGCAGTCACTGTGTATATACATTACATTACTGATCCTGAGTTACCTCCTGTATTATACTCCAGAGCTGCACTCACTATTCTGCTGGTGCAGTCACTGTGTACATACATTACATTACTGATCCTGAGTTACCTCCTGTATTATACTCCAGAGCTGCACTCACTATTCTGCTGGTGCAGTCACTGTGTACATACATTACTGATCCTGAGTTACGTCCTGTATTATACTCCAGAGCTGCGCTCACTATTCTGCTGGTGCAGTCACTATGTACATACATTACATTACTGATCCTGAGTTACCTCCTGTATTATACTCCAGAGCTGCACTCACTATTCTGCTGGTGCAGTCACTGTGTACATACATTACATTACTGATGCTGAGTTACATCCTGTATTATACTCCAGAGCTGCACTCACTATTCTGCTGGTGCAGTCACTGTGTGCATACATTACATTACTGATCCTGAGTTACATCCTGTATTATACTCCAGAGCTGCACTCACTATTCTGCTGGTGCAGTCACTGTGCACATACATTACATTACTGAGCCTGAGTTACATCCTGTATTATACTCCAGAGCTGCACTCACTATTCTACTGGTGCAGTCACTGTGCACATACATTACTGATCCTGAGTTACATCGTGTATTATACTCCAGAGCTGCACTCACTATTCTGCTGGTGCAGTCACTGTGTACATACATTACATTACTGATCCTGAGTTACATCCTTTATATTATACTCCAGAGCTGCACTCACTATTCTGCTGGTGCAGTCACTATGTACATACATTACATTACTGATCCTGAGTTACCTCCTGTATTATACTCCAGAGCTGCACTCACTATTCTGCTGGGGCAGTCACTGTGTACATACATTACATTACTGATCCTGAGTTACCTCCTGTATTATACTCCAGAGCTGCACTCACTATTCTGCTGGTGCAGTCACTGTGTACATACATTACATTACTGATCCTGAGTTACATCCTGTATTATACTCCAGAGCTGCACTCACTATTCTGTTGGTGCAGTCACTGTGTACATACATTACATTACTGATCCGGAGTTACCTCCTGTATTATACTCCAGAGCTGCACTCACTATTCTGCTGGTGCAGTCACTGTGTACATACATTACATTACTGATCCTGAGTTACCTCCTGTATTATACTCCAGAGCTGCACTCACTATTCTGCTGGTGCAGTCACTGTGTACATAAATTACATTACTGATCCTGAGTTACATCCTGTATTATACTCCAGAGCTGCACTCACTATTCTGCTGGTGCAGTCACTGTGTACATACATTACATTACTGATCCTGAGTTACATCCTTTATTATACTCCAAAGCTGCACTCACTATTCTGCTGGTGCAGTCACTGTGTACATACATTACATTACTGATCCTGAGTTACATCCTGTATTATACTCCAGAGCTGCACTCACTATTCTGCTGGTGCAGTCGCTGTGCACATACATGACGTTACTGATCCTGAGTTACATCCTGTATTATACTCCAGAGCTGCACTCACTATTCTGCTGGTGCAGTCGCTGTGCACATACATGACGTTACTGATCCTGAGTTACATCCTGTATTATACTCCAGAGCTGCACTCACTATTCTGCTGGTGCAGTCACTGTGTACATACATTACATTACTGATCCAGAGTTACATCCTTTATATTATACTCCAGAGCTGCACTCACTATTCTGCTGGTGCAGTCACTGTGCACATACATTACATTACTGATCCTGAGTTACATCCTGTATTATACTCCAGAGCTGCACTCACTATTCTGCTGGTGCAGTCACTGTGTACATACATTACATTACTGATCCTGAGTTACATCCTGTATTATACTCCAGAGCTGCACTCACTATTCTGCTGGTGCAGTCACTGTGCACATACATGACGTTACTGATCCTGAGTTACATCCTGTATTATACTCCAGAGCTGCACTCACTATTCTGCTGGTGCAGTCACTGTGTACATACATTACATTACTGATCCTGAGTTACATCCTGTATTATACTCCAGAGCAGCACTCACTATTCTGCAGGTGCAGTCACTATGTACATACATTACATTACTGATCCTGAGTTACATCCTGTATTATACTCCAGAGCTGCGCTCACTATTCTGCTGGTGCAGTCACTTGGTGCATAATTACATTACTGATCCTGAGTTACATCATGTATTATACTCCAGAGCTGCACTCAATATTCTGCTGGTGCAGTCACTGTGCACATAAATTACTGATCCTGAGTTACATCCTGTATTATACGCCAGAGCTGCACTCACTATTCTGCTGGTGCAGTCACTGTGTACATACATTACATTACTGATCCTGAGTTACATCCTGTATTATACTCCAGAGCAGCACTCACTATTCTGCAGGTGCAGTCACTATGTACATACATTACATTACTGATCCTGAGTTACATCCTGTATTATACTCCAGAGCTGCACTCACTATTCTGCTGGTGCAGTCACTGTGTACATACATTACATTACTGATCCTGAGTTACATCCTGTATTATACTCCAGAGCTGCACTCACTATTCTGCTGGTGCAGTCACTGTGCACATACATTACTGATCCTGAGTTACATCCTGTATTATACTCCAGAGCTGCACTCATTATTCTGCTGGTGCAGTCACTGTGCACATACATTATATTACTGATCCTGAGTTACATCCTGTATTATACTCCAGAGCTGCACTCACTATTCTGCTGGTGCAGTCACTGTGTACATACATTACATTACTGATCCTGAGTTACATCCTGTATTATACTCCAGAGCTGCACTCACTATTCTGCTGGTGCAGTCACTGTGTACATAAATTACATTACTGATCCTGAGTTACCTCCTGTATTATACTCCAGAGCTGCACTCACTATTCTGCTGGTGCAGTCACTGTGTACATACATTACATTACTGATCCTGAGTTACATCCTGTATTATACTCCAGAGCTGCACTCACTATTCTGCTGGTGGAGTCACTTTGTACATACATTACATTACTGATCCTGAGTTACATCCTGTATTATACTCCAGAGCTGCACTCACTATTCTGCTGGTGCAGTCACTGTGCACATACATTACTGATCCTGAGTTACATCCTGTATTATACTCCAGAGCTGCACTCAGTATTCTGCTGGTGCAGTCACTGTGTACATACATTATATTACTGATCCTGAGTTACATCCTGTATTATACTCCAGAGCTGTACTCACTATTCTGCTGGTGCAGTCACTGTGTACATATATTACATTACTGATCCTGAGTTACCTCCTGTATTATACTCCAGAGCTGCACTCACTATTCTGCTGGTGCAGTCACTGTGTACATACATTACATTACTGATCCTGAGTTACCTCCTGTATTATACTCCAGAGCAGCACTCACTATTCTGCTGGTGCAGTCACTGTGTACATACATTACATTACTGATCCTGAGTTACCTCCTGTATTATACCCCAGAGCTGCACTCACTATTCTGCTGGTGCAATCACTGTGTACATACATTACATTACTGATCCTGAGTTACATCCTGTATTATACCACAGAGCTGCACTCACTATTCTGCTGGTGCAGTCACTGTGTACATACATTACATTACTGATCCTGAGTTACATCCTGTATTATACTCCAGAGCTGCGCTCACTATTCTGCTGGTGGAGTCACTGTGTACATACATTACTGATCCTGAGTTACATCCTGTATTATACTCCAGAGCTGCACTCACTATTCTGCTGGTGCAGTCACTGTGTACATACATTACATTACTGATCCTGAGTTACATCCTGTATTATACCACAGAGCTGCACTCGCTATTCTGCTGGTGCAGTCACTGTGTACATACATTACATTACTGATCCTGAGTTACATCCTGTATTATACTCCAGAGCTGCACTCACTATTCTGCTGGTGCAGTCACTGTGTATATACATTACTGATCCTGAATTACATCCTGTATTATACTCCAGAGCTGCACTCGCTATTATGCTGGTGCAGTCACTGTGTACATACATTACATTACTGATCCTGAGTTACATCCTGTATTATACCCCAGAGCTGCACTCACTATTCTGCTGGTGCAGTCACTGTGTACATACATTACATTACTGATCCTGAGTTACATCCTGCATTATACTCCAGAGCTGCACTCACTATTCTGCTGGTGCGGTCACTGTGTATATACATTACATTACTGATCCTGAGTTACGTCCTGTATTATACCCCAGAGCTGCACTCACTATTCTGCTGGTGTAGTCACTGTGTACATACATTACATTACTGATCCTGAGTTACATCCTGTATTATACTCCAGAGCTGCACTCACTATTCTGCTGGTGCATTCACTGTGTACATACATTACATTACTGATCCTGAGTTACATCCTGTATTATACTCCAGAGCTGCACTCACTATTCTGCTGGTGCAGTCACTGTGTACATACATTACATTACTGATCCTGAGTTACCTCCTGTATTATACCCCAGAGCTGCACTCACTATTCTGCTGGTGCAATCACTGTGTACATACATTACATTACTGATCCTGAGTTACATCCTGTATTATACCACAGAGCTGCACTCACTATTCTGCTGGTGCAGTCACTGTGTACATACATTACATTACTGATCCGGAGTTACATCCTGTATTATACTCCAGAGCTGCGCTCACTATTCTGCTGGTGGAGTCACTGTGTACATACATTACTGATCCTGAGTTACATCCTGTATTATACTCCAGAGCTGCACTCACTATTCTGCTGGTGCAGTCACTGTGTACATACATTACATTACTGATCCTGAGTTACATCCTGTATTATACTCCAGAGCTGCACTCACTATTCTGCTGGTGCAGTCACTGTGTACATACATTACATTACTGATCCTGAGTTACCTCCTGTATTATACCCCAGAGCTGCACTCACTATTCTGCTGGTGCAGTCACTGTGCACATACATTACTGATCCTGAGTTACATCCTGTATTATACTCCAGAGCTGCGCTCACTATTCTGCTGGTGGAGTCACTGTGTACATACATTACTGATCCTGAGTTACATCCTGTATTATACTCCAGAGCTGCACTCACTATTCTGCTGGTGCAGTCACTGTGTACATACATTACATTACTGATCCTGAGTTACATCCTGTATTATACCCCAGAGCTGCACTCACTATTCTGCTGGTGCAGTCACTGTGTACATACATTACATTACTGATCCTGAGTTACATCCTGCATTATACTCCAGAGCTGCACTCACTATTCTGCTGGTGCAGTCACTGTGTACATACATTACATTACTGATCCTGAGCTACATCCTGTATTATACTCCAGAGCTGCACTCACTATTCTGCTGGTGCGGTCACTGTGTATATACATTACATTACTGATCCTGAGTTACGTCCTGTATTATACCCCAGAGCTGCACTCACTATTCTGCTGGTGTAGTCACTGTGTACATACATTACATTACTGATCCTGAGTTACATCCTGTATTATACTCCAGAGCTGCACTCACTATTCTGCTGGTGCGGTCACTGTGTATATACATTACATTACTGATCCTGAGTTACGTCCTGTATTATACCCCAGAGCTGCACTCACTATTCTGCTGGTGTAGTCACTGTGTACATACATTACATTACTGATCCTGAGTTACATCCTGTATTATACTCCAGAGCTGCACTCACTATTCTGCTGGTGCAGTCACTTTGTACATACATTACATTACTGATCCTGAGTTACATCCTGTATTATACCCCAGAGCTGCACTCACTATTCTGCTGGTGCAGTCACTGTGTACATACATTACATTACTGATCCTGAGTTACCTCCTGTATTATACTCCAGAGCTGCACCCACTATTCTGCTGGTGTAGTCACTGTGTACATACATTACTGATCCGGAGTTACATCCTGTATTATACTCCAGAGCTGCACTCACTATTCTGCTGGTGCAGTCACTGTGTGCATACATTACATTACTGATCCTGAGTTACCTCCTGTATTATACCCCAGAGCTGCACTCACTATTCTGCTGGTGCAGTCACTGTGTACGTACATTACATTACTGATCCTGAGTTACATCCTGTATTATACCCCAGAGCTGCACTCACTATTCTGCTGGTGCAGTCACTGTGTACGTACATTACATTACTGATCCTGAGTTACATCCTGTATTATACTCCAGAGCTGCACTCACTATTCTGCTGGTGCAGTCACTGTGTACGTACATTACATTACTGATCCTGAGTTACATCCTGTATTATACTCCAGAGCTGCACTCACTATTCTGCTGGTGCAGTCACTGTGTACTTACATTACATTACTGATCCTGAGTTACCTCCTGTATTATACCCCAGAGCTGCACTCACTATTCTGCTGGTGCAGTCACTGTGTACATACATTACATTACTGATACTGAGTTACATCCTGTATTATACTCCAGAGCTGCACTCACTATTCTGCTGGTGCAGTCGCTGTGTACATACATTACATTACTGATCCTGAGTTACATCATGTATTATACTCCAGAGCTGCACTCACTATTCTGCTGGTGCAGTCACTGTGTACATACATTACATTACTGATCCGGAGTTACATCCTGTATTATACTCCAGAGCTGCACTCACTATTCTGCTGGTGCAGTCACTGTGTACATACATTACATTACTGATCCTGAGTTACATCCTGTATTATACTCCAGAGCTGCACTCACTATTCTGCTGGTGTAGTCACTGTGTACATACATTACATTACTGATCCTGAGTTACATCCTGTATTATACTCCAGAGCTGCACTCACTATTCTGCTGGTGCAGTCACTTTGTACATACATTACATTACTGATCCTGAGTTACATCCTGTATTATACCCCAGAGCTGCACTCACTATTCTGCTGGTGCAGTCACTGTGTACATACATTACATTACTGATCCTGAGTTACCTCCTGTATTATACTCCAGAGCTGCACCCACTATTCTGCTGGTGTAGTCACTGTGTACATACATTACATTACTGATCCTGAGTTACATCCTGTATTATACTCCAGAGCTGCACTCACTATTCTGCTGGTGCAGTCACTGTGTACATACATTACATTACTGATCCTGAGTTACCTCCTGTATTATACTCCAGAGCTGCATTCACTATTCTGCTGGTGCAGTCACTGTGTACATACATTACTGATCCTGAGTTACCTCCTGTATTATACTCCAGAGCTGCACTCACTATTCTGCTGGTGCAGTCACTGTGTACATACATTACATTACTGATCCTAAGTTACATCCTGTATTATACTCCAGAGCTGCACTCACTATTCTGCTGGTGCAGTCACTGTGTACATACATTATATTACTGATCCTGAGTTACATCCTGTATTATACTCCAGAGCTGCATTCACTATTCTGCTGGTGCAGTCACTGTGTACATACATTACATTACTGATCCTGAGTTACATCCAGTATTATACTCCAGAGCTGCACTCACTATTCTGCTGGTGCAGTCACTGTGTACATACATTACTGATCCTGAGTTACCTCCTGTATTATACTCCAGAGCTGCACTCACTATTCTGCTGGTGCAGTCACTGTGTACATACATTACTGATCCTGAGTTACATCCTGTATTATACTCCAGAGCTGCACTCACTATTCTGCTGGTGCAGTCACTGTGTACATACATTACATTACTGATCCTGAGTTACCTCCTGTATTATACTCCAGAGCTGCACTCACTATTCTGCTGGTGCAGTCACTGTGTACATACATTATATTACTGATCCTGAGTTACATCCTGTATTATACTCCAGAGCTGCATTCACTATTCTGCTGGTGCAGTCACTGTGTACATACATTACATTACTGATCCTGAGTTACATCCTGTATTATACTCCAGAGCTGCACTCACTATTCTGCTGGTGCAGTCACTGTGTACATACATTACATTACTGATCCTGAGTTACATCCTGTATTATACTCCAGAGCTGCATTCACTATTCTGCTGGTGCAGTCACTGTGTACATACATTACATTACTGATCCTAAGTTACATCCTGTATTATACTCCAGAGCTGCACTCACTATTCTGCTGGTGCAGTCACTGTGTACATACATTACATTACTGATCCTAAGTTACATCCTGTATTATACTCCAGAGCTGCATTCACTATTCTGCTGGTGCAGTCACTGTGTACATACATTACATTACTGATCCTGAGTTACATCCTGTATTATACTCCAGAGCTGCATTCACTATTCTGCTGGTGCAGTCACTGTGTACATACATTACATTACTGATCCTGAGTTACCTCCTGTATTATACTCCAGAGCTGCATTCACTATTCTGCTGGTGCAGTCACTGTGTACATACATTACATTACTGATCCTGAGTTACCTCCTGTATTATACCCCAGAGCTGCACTCACTATTCTGCTGGTGCAGTCACTGTGCATACATTACATTACTGATCCTGAGTTACATCCTGTATTATACTCCAGAGCTGCACTCACTATTCTGCTGGTGCAGTCACTGTGTACATACATTACATTACTGATCCTGAGTAACATCCTGTATTATACTCCAGAGCTGCACTCACTATTCTGCTGGTGCAGTCACTGTGTACATACATTACATTACTGATCCTGAGTTACCTCCTGTATTATACTCCAGAGCTGCACTCACTATTCTGCTGGTGCAGTCACTGTGTACATACATTATATTACTGATCCTGAGTTACATCCTGTATTATACTCCAGAGCTGCATTCACTATTCTGCTGGTGCAGTCACTGTGTACATACATTACATTACTGATCCTGAGTTACCTCCTGTATTATACTCCAGAGCTGCACTCACTATTCTGCTGGTGCAGTCACTGTGTACATACATTATATTACTGATCCTGAGTTACATCCTGTATTATACTCCAGAGCTGCATTCACTATTCTGCTGGTGCAGTCACTGTGTACATACATTACATTACTGATCCTGAGTTACATCCTGTATTATACTCCAGAGCTGCACTCACTATTCTGCTGGTGCAGTCACTGTGTACATACATTACATTACTGATCCTGAGTTACATCCTGTATTATACTCCAGAGCTGCATTCACTATTCTGCTGGTGCAGTCACTGTGTACATACATTACATTACTGATCCTGAGTTACATCCTGTATTATACTCCAGAGCTGCACTCACTATTCTGCTGATGCAGTCACTGTGTACATACATTACATTACTGATCCTGAGTTACCTCCTGTATTATACCCCAGAGCTGCACTCACTATTCTGCTGGTGCAGTCACTGTGTACATACATTACATTACTGATCCTAAGTTACATCCTGTATTATACTCCAGAGCTGCACTCACTATTCTGCTGGTGCAGTCACTGTGTACATACATTACATTACTGATCCTAAGTTACATCCTGTATTATACTCCAGAGCTGCATTCACTATTCTGCTGGTGCAGTCACTGTGTACATACATTACATTACTGATCCTGAGTTACATCCTGTATTATACTCCAGAGCTGCATTCACTATTCTGCTGGTGCAGTCACTGTGTACATACATTACATTACTGATCCTGAGTTACCTCCTGTATTATACTCCAGAGCTGCATTCACTATTCTGCTGGTGCAGTCACTGTGTACATACATTACATTACTGATCCTGAGTTACCTCCTGTATTATACCCCAGAGCTGCACTCACTATTCTGCTGGTGCAGTCACTGTGCATACATTACATTACTGATCCTGAGTTACATCCTGTATTATACTCCAGAGCTGCACTCACTATTCTGCTGGTGCAGTCACTGTGTACATACATTACATTACTGATCCTGAGTAACATCCTGTATTATACTCCAGAGCTGCACTCACTATTCTGCTGGTGCAGTCACTGTGTACATACACTACATTACTGATCCTGAGTTACATCCTGTATTATACTCCAGAGCTGCACTCACTATTCTGCTGGTGCAGTCACTGTGTACATACATTACTGATCCTGAGTTACATCCTGTATTACACTCCAGAGCTGCATTCACTATTCTGCTGGTGCAGTCACTGTGTACATACATTACGTGATGTGGCAGGGAATTCTGGGAGATTCCAGCTCTGGCTGCAGAGGTGCTCGGGTAGTTGTCTCGGTCCTCTCCTCTGCTCTGTGTAGGGGAGTTCCCGGTTTCCATTCCGCAGTGCATGCTGGGTGTTGTTGTCCATGTGGTCAGGGGTCTGGACAGGCAGTTAACCCCTTGGTGATCGGATCCTCCTCTCTTTCCAGCTACACTGGAGACTGTGAAATCAACGTTGAGGTGAAGAAGATGTGTAAGGCCGGCGTGAAGGGGATCCAGGTGAGGGAGGTCCGAGGGAATGGGGGTCCCCGCGTCGTGCCCCCTCTGTAGCGGCCTCATTACCCCCTGTGTTCTCCTGTGTCACTGACGCCCGCTTGTGTCCTGGGCAGGTACACGGGACGCTGCGGGTGATCCTGGCGCCGCTCCTGGCAGATGTGCCCTTTATTGGAGCCGTCACAATGTTCTTCATCCACAAGCCGGTAAGTGAGGGGCTGCTGGATATTGGAGGGGCTTGTGACGTCGCGGGGGTCTGGGGTGATGGGCGACGCTGTGATCTGGACCTTTGTTATGGCTCTTGGTGCAGAATGAAGCTTCTCCCGCTCGCGGCCTCTTCGGTTTTTCTCTCCTTGTTCGGATGTTGCTCTTATATCGTGTTCATGTAGCACCCTGAGGATTCGGCTGCTACAGGGGTATTACACCTCGACCCAGAGGTGTGGTATTCCACTCCCGGGTAAGGATGGAGTGTGGGACTGAGCTCAGTAGGCTGCATGCACTATATACATCCCATTTCCGGGGGACAGAACTACGGTACTCCCACCAAGTATATGTGCAGGTACGACAGTGTCTGTCCCTGGCTGGAGTGGGAGGGGGGTGGAACATCCCAGTAGTGTAGGGGCAGATAGGGGGAGCAGTCTGGGTAATGCTAGGAGCTCATTGGGTGCTGGTCACCTGAGCTCACACATAGAGGGAGTATATAAGGTGGGAACCATCTTAGAACAGGGTCTTTTGTAGAGGTTTGGTCAGACAAGCAGAGCAGCTCAGCCAGCTCCAAGGCCAAGAGAGTGAGAGAGAGGAGAAAAGAAGGACCCAGAGGGGGAGAAGAGGGAACCCCAAGAGCCCAAATACAACCAGAAGGGTGAAGGGTTGGCACAAGGGTACTGGATCCCAAGCTGGTGGAGGGCACTAATCCTCAGCCAGAGACCGGAGGTTGTGGGCAGGATCTGCCACGACCCCCCACTAAATCCACTGCGAAGGCAGACCAAGTATAGGGTCAGGGAACCCAGAGGAGGTGTACCCACCAAGAGGCCCGAGGGAGCCGGACATAAGTGGATCCCTGGTGGGGAAGGCCAGAGAGAAGGAACGTCAGAAAGGGAGCTCAGGATCACGCTCCAGAATTACCTGAGGGTTGGCCGAGTCCAGGACCTGGTGGACGCAGCACGGCTCGGGCGGTCACTCAAGGCCGGAGTGACCAACACAAAAGCAGTAAGTAAAAACCCTGAACTGCACAGCCCGGCTCTGAGTTTCATTACCATCCTCACTGCACCTCCACAACCACCATCCTCTGCAACTGACCCCCTGAGGCTATACCCCTCCCGTTGGGGGTTATACTACCACAGCTGCACATATACCACCAGCCTCAGCGGACCCTGCTGCAGCGGCGGCCTTTTGACCGCAAATCAACGGGTGGCGTAGTCGACACTAAGAACAACTAATAACATCTGTAAAGACTGCCACACACTGAGCTTGACACCCTGGGCATGGACCGGGTCGCCGCCACTCGGAGACTACAACCCCCATCAGATCCGGCTCCGGGTATCCCCCAAACAACACTGGCACCAAAGTTGACGCGCCCCCTGGGCCAGTGTTGTTGGGGATACCCGGAGCCGGATCAGATGGGGGTTGTAGTCTCCGAGTGGCGGTGACCCGGTCCGTGCCCAGGGTGTCAAGCTCAGTGTGTGGCAGTCCTTATGATGTTACTAGATGTTCTTTTGTGTCGACTACGCCACCCGTTGAATTGCGGTCAGTACGGCCGCCGCTGCAGCAGGGTCCGCTGAGGCTGGTGATGTGTGTGCAGCTCAGGTAGTGTAACCCCCAACGGGAGGGGTATAGCCTCAGGGGGTCAGGTGTAGAGGATGGTGGTTGTGGAGGTGCAGTGAGGATGGTAATGAAACTCAGAGCCGGGCTGTGCAGTTCAGGGTTTTTACTTACTGCTTTTGTGTTGGTCACTCCGGCCTTGAGTGACCGCCCGAGCCGTGCTGCGTCCACCAGGTCCTGGACTCGGCCAACCCTCAGGTAATTCTGGAGCGTGATCCTGAGCTCCCTTTCTGTCCTGTCCTTTTCTCTGGCCTTCCCCACCAGGGATCCACTTATGTCCGGCTCCCTCGGGCCTCTTGGTGGGTACACCTCCTCTGGGTTCCCTGACCCTATACTTGGTCTGCCTTCGCAGTGGATTTAGTGGGGGGTCGTGGCAGATCCTGCCCACAACCCCGGTCTCTGGCTGAGGATTAGTGCCCTCCACCAGCTTGGGATCCGGTACCCTTGTGCCAACTCTTCACCCTCTGGTCTAATTTTGGGTTCTTGGAGTTCCCTCTTCTCCCCCTCTGGGTCCTTCTTTTCTCCTCTCTCTCACTCTCTTGGCCTTGGAGCTGGCTGAGCTGCTCTGCTTGTCTGACCAAACCTCTACAAAAGACCCTGTTCTAAGATGGTTCCCACCTTATATACTCCCTCTATGTGTGAGCTCAGGTGACCAGCAACCAATGAGCTCCTAGCATTACCCAGACTGCTCCCCCTATCTGCCCCTACACTACTGGGATGTTCCACCCCCCTCCCACTCCAGCCAGGGACAGACACTATCGTACCTGCACATTTATTGGTGGGAGTACCGTCGATCTGTCCCCCGGAAATGGGATGTATGTAGTGCATGCAGCTGACTGAGCTCAGTTCCACACTCCATCCTTACCCGGGAGTGGAATATCACACCTCTGGCTTGAGGTGTAATACCCCTGTAGCAGCCAAATCCTCAGGGTGCTACATTCACAATCGGGGCAGCGGATTAGGGGGAGACGCGGCGTCTCTGGTGTCATGTGCGACAGTGTGTGGCACGGGGAGGAGGCCGGCATGGAGGCCGTCAGCGATACCGGGGAAAGGTGCCGCGCTTGTCCTAAAGACGCCGGGGTGACGATTATCCTTCCATGGCCGCACCTGGAGTAGAAAGTGTCGTCCATCACATCACACCTGACGCCTATAATTTCTGAATCTGGAGCTCATGATTTATTTGGCGCTGGAGGATCTCGGGTCTGGCGGCGCTCTGGTGTGGCTCTGGCGGCGCTCTGGTTTGGCTGTGGCGGCTCTGGGGTCTGATGTGGATGCGATTGGGTGTGGCGGCGCTCGGGTCTGGTGTGATGGCTCTAGGTCTGGCACTGGCGGCTCTCTGGTGTGGCGGGTCTGGCGGATCTCGGTGTCTGACACTGGCGGCTCTCTGGTGTGGCGGGTCTGGTGGATCTCGGGTCTGGTGTGGCGGCTCTAGGTCTGGCACTGGCGGCTGTCTGGTGTGGCGGCTCTGGGGTCTGGCGGATCTCTGGTCTGGCTGATCTCGGGTCTGGCTGTGGTGGCTCTCGGGTCTGGCGCTGGCGGCGGCTCTGGGGTCTGGTGGATCTCTGGTGTGGCGGCGCTCTGGGGTCTGGCAGGTCTGGCTGTGGCGGCGCGCTGGCGGCGGCTCTGGGGTCTGGCGGATCTCGGGTCTGGTGCTGGCGGGTCTGGGGTCTGGCGGATCTCGGGTCTCTGGTCTGGCGCTGGCGGCTCTGGTGCTTCCGGCTATCGGGTCTGGCGCTGGCGGATCTCTGGTCTGGCGCTGGCGGCTCTGGCGCTACCGGCTCTCTGGTCTGGCTCTCTGGTGTGGCGGGGGTCTGGCGGCTCTCTGGTGTGGCGGCTCTGGCGCTGGCGGCTCTCTGGTGTGGCGGGGGTCTGATGGATCTTTGGGTCTGGCGGCTCTGGGGTCTGGTGGATCTCGGGTCTGGCGCTGGTGGCTCTCTGGTGTGGCCGATCTCTGGTCTGGCTCTCTGGCGCTGGCGGCTCTCTGGTGTGGCGGGGGTCTGGTGGATCTTGGGTCTGGCGGCTCTCTGGTGTGGCGGGGGTCTGGTGGATCTTGGGTCTGGCGGCTCTAGGGTCTGGCGCTGGTGGCTCTCTGGTGTGGCAGATCTCGGGTCTGGCTCTCTGGCTCTGGCGGCTCTCTGGTGTGGCGGGGGTCTGGTGGATCTTGGGTCTGGCGGCTCTCTGGTGTGGCGGGGGTCTGGTGGATCTGGGGTCTGGCGGATCTTGGGTCTGGCGCTGGTGGCTCTCTGGTGTGGCAGATCTCGTGTCTGGCTCTCTGGCGCTGGCGGCTCTCTGGTGTGGCGGGGTCTGGCGGATCTTGGGTCTGGCGCTGGTGGCTCTCTGGTGTGGCAGATGTCTGGTCTGGCTCTCTGGCGCTGGCGGCTCTCTGGTGTGGCGGGGGTATGGTGGATCTTGGGTCTGGCGGCTCTCTGGTGTGGTGGGGGTCTGGTGGATCTTGGGTCTGGCGGCTCTGGGGTCTGGCGCTGGTGGCTCTCTGGTGTGGCAGATCTCGGGTCTGGCTCTCTGGCGCTGGCGGCTCTCTGGTGTGGCGGGTCTGGTGGCTCTCTGGTGTGGCAGATCTCGGGTCTGGCTCTCTGGTGTGGTGGGGGTCTGGTGGATCTTAGGTCTGGCGGCTCTGGGGTCTGGCGCTGGTGGCTCTCTGGTGTGGCGGGTCTGGTGGCTCTCTGGTGTGGCAGATCTCGGGTCTGGCTCTCTGGTGTGGTGGGGGTCTGGTGGATCTTAGGTCTGGCGGCTCTGGGGTCTGGCGCTGGTGGCTCTCTGGTGTGGCGGGGTCTGGTGGATCTTGGGTCTGGCGGCTCTGGGGTCTGGCGCTGGTGGCTCTCTGGTGTGGCAGATGTCTGGTCTGGCTCTCTGGCGCTGGCGGCTCTCTGGTGTGGCGGGGGTATGGTGGATCTTGGGTCTGGCGGCTCTCTGGTGTGGTGGGGGTCTGGTGGATCTTGGGTCTGGCGGCTCTGGGGTCTGGCGCTGGTGGCTCTCTGGTGTGGCAGATCTCGGGTCTGGCTCTCTGGCGCTGGCGGCTCTCTGGTGTGGCGGGTCTGGTGGCTCTCTGGTGTGGCAGATCTCGGGTCTGGCTCTCTGGTGTGGTGGGGGTCTGGTGGATCTTAGGTCTGGCGGCTCTGGGGTCTGGCGCTGGTGGCTCTCTGGTGTGGCGGGTCTGGTGGCTCTCTGGTGTGGCAGATCTCGGGTCTGGCTCTCTGGTGTGGTGGGGGTCTGGTGGATCTTAGGTCTGGCGGCTCTGGGGTCTGGCGCTGGTGGCTCTCTGGTGTGGCGGGGTCTGGTGGATCTTGGGTCTGGCGGCTCTGGGGTCTGGCGCTGGTGGCTCTCTGGTGTGGCAGATCTCGGGTCTGGCTCTCTGGCGCTGGCGGCTCTCTGGTGTGGCGGGGGTCTGGTGGCTCTCTGGTGTGGCAGATCTCGGGTCTGGCGCTGGCGACTCTCTGGTGTGGCGGGGTCTGGTGGATCTTGGGTCTGGCGTCTCTGGGGTCTGGCGCTGGTGGCTCTCTGGTGTGGCAGATCTCGGGTCTGGCTCTCTGGCGCTGGCGGCTCTCTGGTGTGGCGGCTCTGGGGTCTGGCGCTGGTGGCTCTCTGGTGTGGCAGATCTCGGGTCTGGCTCTCTGGCGCTGGCGGCTCTCTGGTGTGGCGGGGGTCTGGTGGCTCTCTGGTGTGGCAGATCTCGGGTCTGGCGCTGGCGGCTCTCTGGTGTGGCGGGGGTCTGGTGGCTCTCTGGTGTGGCAGATCTCGGGTCTGGCTCTCTGGCGCTGGCGGCTCTCTGGTGTGGCGGGGGTCTGGCGGCTCTCTGGTGTGGCCTCTCTGGCGGCTCTGGGGTATGGCGGATCTCGGGTCTGGCTCTCTGGTGTGGCGGGGGTCTGGTTGCTCTCTGGGGTCTGGCGGCGCTCTGGTCTGGCGGCTCTGGGGTCTAGCAGATCTCAGGTCCGGCACTCTTCATCGTTTTGTGTTCTCTCCGCAGCACCTGGATATAAACTGGACCGGTCTGACCAACATCCTGGAGATCCCGGGAGTCAGGTGACTGCTCATTACGGGTGGCGTGGGCCTCGGGTGGCGTGGGCCTTGGTCTTTCTGCCACAAATCCGGCAGTGAATCTGCACAGAGCAATGGCCGCTCCTCCCCACCCCCCAGACTGCAGCTTCGGGCCCCGGGGCCGGCAGGTCCTGTCCTGTATGTGGGGTGGCGGCTTCCTGCACGGACCTGTCAGTAACCACAGGACCGGAATATCCAGTTTACTGATTTGTCTCCCAGGAGAAGAACATTTGGGAAGCAACAAAACAGCATTAGTGTGTCAGTGTTATAATACACGGCGGGTACAGGCGGTGTTAGTGTGTCAGTGTTATAATACACAGTGGGTACAGGCGGTGTTAGTGTGTCAGTGTTATAATACACAGTGGGTACAGGCGGTGTTAGTGTGTCAGTGTTATAATACACGGCGGGTACAGGCGGTGTTAGTGTGTCAGTGTTATAATACACGGCGGGTGCAGGCGGTGTTAGTGTGTCAGTGTTATAATACACGGCGGGTGCAGGCGGTGTTAGTGTGTCAGTGTTATAATACACGGCGGGTGCAGGCGGTGTTAGTGTGTCAGTGTTATAATACACGGCGGGTGCAGGCGGTGTTAGCGTGTCAGTGTTATAATACACGGCGGGTGCAGGCGGTGTTGGCGTGTCAGTGTTATAATACACGGCGGGTACAGGCGGTGTTGGCGTGTCAGTGTTATAATACGCGGCGGGTACGGGCGGTGTTGGCGTGTCAGTATTATAATACGCGGCGGGTGCGGGCGGTGTTGGTGTGTCAGTGTTATAATACGCGGCGGGTACGGGCGGTGTTGGCGTGTCAGTGTTATAATACACGGTGGGTACTGGCGGTGTTGGTGTGTCAGTGTTATAATACACGGCGGGTACAGGCGGTGTTGGTGTGTCAGTGTTATAATACACGGCGGGTACAGGCGGTGTTGGTGTGTCAGTGTTATAATACACGGCGGGTACAGGCGGTGTTGGCGTGTCAGTATTATAATACGCGGCGGGTGCGGGCGGTGTTGTCGTGGCAGTATTGTAATACGCGGCAGGTGCGGGCGGTGTTTGCGTTTCAGTGTTATAATACGCGGCGGGTGCGGGCGGTGTTGGCGTGGCAGTATTGTAATACGCGGCGGGTACGGGCGGTGTTTGCGTTTCAGTGTTATAATACGCGGCGGGTGCGGGCGGTGTTGTCGTGGCAGTATTGTAATACGCGGCAGGTGCGGGCGGTGTTTGCATTTCAGTGTTATAATACGCGGCGGGTGCGGGCGGTGTTGGCGTGGCAGTATTGTAATACGCGGCGGGTACGGGCGGTGTTTGCGTTTCAGTGTTATAATACGCGGCGGGTGCGGGCGGTGTTGTCGTGACAGTATTGTTATACGCGGCGGGTGCAGGCGGTGTTGGCGTGGCAGTATTATAATACGCGGCGGGTACCGGCGGTGTTGGCGTGTCAGATACACATGCTCCCTGTGTTGGTTTGGCACAGTGGTGCGGGTCGGGGTGACGGCGGTGCGGCCCCTCGGACAGTGTGGGTCGGGGTGACGGCGGGTGCGGCCCCTCGGACACTGTGGGTTGGGGTGATGGCGGGTGCGGCCTCTCGGACAGTGTGGGTCGGGGTGACGGCGGTGCGGCCCCTCGGACAGTGTGGGTCGGTCTTCCTCGCGGTGACTCGCCCGTGTGTTCGGGATCCCAGCGGCGGAGTAGTCGGCCGGGGTTACGGTTTCTCTGCACTGATGGATGGATCAAAACGACCTGATTGTTGCATCCTCTTGATCTTCACGTGACTCCGCATTGCCCCCTAGAGGCCACATCATTACAAGGCATCTCCAGGTATTCTGTTGCTCTCTGTTATCACATTTTTCAGGCTGATTATGGCGTCAGTAAAGAGGAGGAACTAATCAGCGACAGTGAATATTTGCTGATCGTTAGTCGTGTCATCTCCTGTTCTCGCGGTTGACCGCGCTCATGACGGCGCCGCGCGATCTGGATGGTTCTGTGCACACACACTGCCGTTGTTCTCGGCAGCACGTAGTAGTTACACAGGACCATGTGCTGCCGAGAAAAATGATAGTTTCTGGAAACCAAAAGATCATTTCACCCAATATTTCTTGTTTGTCGGGTGATTGTCGTCCTGTTCACACGGCACGAGTATCTGGCACATGGAACAATCCTGATAACCGTGCAGTGTGAATGGAGCCCGAGGTTCAGCGTCAGAATGCAAAGTGTTTCCATGCACTGACAGCAAGCGGAGAATGTGGCATGGAAACACAAAGTGCGGTGTTATACTCCGGTTTCTCTTTCACGGTTTCTTCTGGTTGTCTCTTGCAGTGACATGTCGGACGGGATGATAGTCGACCTCATTGCGTCGCATCTCGTGCTGCCAAACAGATTCACCTTCCCCCTGAGCGGCCATGTGAACGCCGCCCAGCTCCGCTTCCCCGTGCCGCAGGCGAGTGTCAGAGCGGAGGGTCATCGGGATGTAGAGCGGCAGATCTGGCGCAGTGTGACGTCACATTCTGTATTTCAGGGAGTCTTAAGAGTTTATCTCCACGAGGCCGAACACCTGATCCCGAAGGACACGTACCTGAAGGGCATCATAAAGGGCAAGTCCGACCCGTACGCCGTCATGAGGGTGGGAAACCAGACGTTCAAGAGCCGCACCATCAAGGAGAATCTGAACCCTCGGTGGAACGAGATGTATGAGGTGAGAGGAAGCCCCCGTGTAATATACGATATATGCACCTTTTGTTCGTAGACAAATATTATAATTGGACAAAGTCTTTTCAGTGGCTTGGGTAACAATAGGGACAGGTGTTTACACATAGACACAGAAGTGGAAGAAGCCTTTTGTCCCCAGGAAATACATTGTCACTTCAATGTAAATATTACATCTGCAGCCAATCGAGCCGGCACTAGTGAAAAGCTAGGAATATCGGGGTGTGTATGGACCCGTTATTGATGAGGCATACATTTTCAGCGTCAGGGAAGAAGATGCATATTTTCTCATAACTATAACCCCTGCCTATCAGCCACAAATCAACAGTGGCCAGACCGATGACAACAGCCAGGTTATTTTTGGTCTCTGGATAATGTTAAAATCCCAATAAAAACCAACATGGTGGCGATCTCGAACTTCTGCGATCATCCGGAGAGGAGTTATCGCATAAGTTGGGAATTTCATAAAATCTGGAAGGGCTGAGAGCAACCCACGACCCAGACCACGTGAGGTCCTCTCAGGGGGAAGGCGGGGCGGTTATGTGGGCATAACTCGGGTACTGATAAAAGATCAAGCCGTATTGTGATCTGGGATCCTGTAGAGGGATGCACATCGTGTATGCATGAATCGCGTTCACGGCCCCAAGCGCAGCGCTCGCCTTCGGCCACGCTGAGTCTTCTCTGTGAGCAGGGCAGTAAGTTACTTTATGTAACTGTATATTCTGTATTGTTTTGTCCCCTTTGTATATTTTTTGTTATAAACGCTGCCTCCCTTTGGATTAAATATAAAATGTAATAGTGCGTTCCTTTTGTTCTGTAAACCGCACATCAAAGCCATTCGCAACGAGGACCCGGCCTCCAGTCAGCCGTATAAAACCGGTGCTGGCAGCTAATAATCTTTCTTCGGTTATTGTGGAATTTGCATTGTCTGTACTGGGGTATATACAGTTGTGCTCAAAAGTTTACACACCCCGGCAGAATTTTTCCTTTCTTGATCTTGTTTCAGAGAATATGAATGATAACAAAAAAGCTTTTTCTCCCCTCATGGTTATTGGTCGGGTGAAGCCATTTATTGTCAAACCCATTCGTGTCATTCTGTCCATGTTATCAGGCCAAGATCTCCAGGGTATGTGACCTTATGATCAGGGTCATGTGGATGTGTTTGGTTGTCATTAAGATCTAAAAAGAGAAAACACAGGAGTTTGATAATAAATTGCTTCACCCAACCAATAATTATGAATGGTAACAAAAAAGCTTTTTCTCCACTCATGTTCTCTGAAACAAGGTCAAGAAAGAGAAAATTCTGCCGGGGTGTGTAAACTTTTGAGCACAACTGTACATATATCCCATGCGTTGGAGTCGTTGGTGTATATACCATACGTTCGCTGTTAGTTTCCAGATAACTGGCCTAGTAGTGGTGACAGCCTACAGCCTCCTCCGTTAATTGTCGGTCAATCGTGTAATTGTCCGGACGATAGGAAGCAGCAGAAAGCTATTCGCTCCAAAGATAACAACATGGTGGGTCTAGTTAGGACCCCCCACCCTCGCTACGGACAACAAAACGACCCTTTTCGGCACAAAGTGAAAACATAAGGCAAATGGTCCATACAGTAGTGTGCATTCGCCCACCCAGGTTAGTGTTCAGCTCTATACTCCTTAGCAAAGACCAACACCACTGGAGGTCCGCACAGACCCCAAATGAGACAACTGGTCTCCTTATACCTGCCATACTACACCCCGGGGTAAGGAGTCTGCTTTCCTGAGCTTTCATCACTGAGGCTACCAACGGATGCAGATCTCCCCTCGAGAACCTGTCCGGCGGCCATCTTACTATATATACACCTCTATACCCCTTTGCTCGTGTCATACGAGCATACACTCGTATATACACCTGTGTACAGTGGATATATTCTGGTTTACAGAGAGTGGAAGGAACCGCAGCAATGAAGTGGAGACCCCATAACATTACAGAATGGGGGGCCGAGTGCTGAGGAGCAGAGGGCAGAAAAAACACTAAAGCTCTACTGACCCCATAACTGCAGAGTCCAGACCTCCTCTGGTATCAGCACAAAGGAGTCTGTCCCCCCTGGGAGATATCTGACCTCTACTATGGACATACAGGTGATAGAAATGTAACTCTATACCTACCTGTATGGCCATAGTAGAGGTCTGATGGGAATCTGTCCCCCCTGGGAGATATCAGACCTCTACTATGGCCATACAGGTAGGTATAGAGTTACATTTCTATCACCTGTATGGCCATAGTAGAGGTCAGATATCTCCCAGGGGGGACAGATTCCCATCAGACCTCTACTATGGCCATACAGGTAGGTATAGAGTTACATTTCTATCACCTGTATGCCCATAGTAGAGGTCAGATATCTCCCAGGAGGGACAGACTCCCATCAGACCTCTACTATGGCCATACAGGTAGGTATAGAGTTACATTTCTATCACCTGTATGTCCATAGTAGAGGTCAGATATCTCCCAGGGGGGACAGATTCCCATCAGACCTCTACTATGGGCCATACAGGTAGGTATAGAGTTACATTTCTATCACCTGTATGCCCATAGTAGAGGTCAGATATCTCCCAGGGGGGACAGACTCCCATCAGACCTCTACTATGGCCATACAGGTAGGTATAGAGTTACATTTCTATCACCTGTATGTCCATAGTAGAGGTCTGATATCGGCTAGGGGGGGGACAGATTCCCTTTAAGTGAAATCTTAATCTTCAGCTCGAGACATTGTGGACAACTGTAGCTTCAGCTTTGTGGGAACAGTTTGGCGAAGACCCTTATCCGCCCCCATGACTGCGCCCAGTGCACAAGCTCCATAAAGACATGGAGGAGAACATGAGCGGCCGCATAGAGCTCGGACCTCAGCCCTAATGGAGATTGTGAGCCGATCCTGCCCCCAACATCAGAGTCTGACCTCACAAATGCTCTTCTGGATGAGGGACAAAAATCCAACAGACACCTCCAAAATCTTGTAGAAATCCTTCCCAGAAGAGCGAGAGACTTTATTATGGAGTTGCTCCTCTGCAGATATAATGTCTATGGAGGACAGAGAAGTCCGCCGGCCCGAGACCGCATGGACCAGGGCTCATCCCACTGAACGCCTGCTCTCCTTCCTCGTGGGCAGAACACTACAATCACCCTGTGTTTGAGTAAAACAGCGTGGCAATACCTTATTGAACCACCAACCAGACAATGAACCCACAGAACAGTCCCAGCAAATACCCGAGATGGGACAACATTACACAGTCTCACCCGTCCGCTGGCTCACTGAGAATAGAGCAGCTGCGACTTTGGGGCTTCCAGGGCCAACTACCTCAGCCAGTGGCCCCCTGCTTTTGGCGGGCCCCCACAGAGAGGAGGTAGCGGCAAGCTTGGGAAGCTAGCAGTCCATTGGGGCACGTGGCCAGGTGACTGGATTGATCCCAACCTGGGTGCTCCAAGCATCTCCATTTGGCAAGGTGACCGGATGATCCCAACCTGGCTTCCCAGAACTTATCCATTGGGTCAAGTGACCAGATGGTCCCAACCTGGCTTCTCCAAACATCTCCATGGGGCCAGTGATGTTCAATGGAGCAGATCTGTATTCTTCCAGCTGGGACCGTGGTCCCTTAAACTGTCATCCTGTAGATTCCACATCTGTGTCCCTCTTGATGGAGCCATGGTGTTGTGTAGAGCTGTCCTGTAGAGTGTTCCTGGCTGTGGTTTTGTAAAAGTCTCCTTGCATATGGATATAGGTCCCCTTTTATACCCACATGTTTGGTTCAGGTCATCATCCACAGGTAAAGGGGAAGGTGTGATGAGATTAAACACTCAAACACTGCGAGTTAAACAATCTGCCTAGTTTGTCCTCCACTGCTCTGCAGGTCAACCAGCCACACTGACCCACACAGTGGTCAATTAACATCGATTGTTCAATGATCCTGCATCTCTGTCCTGCATAGATAGCAGACGGCAATCTGTAGGAGCTAATATGAGGCAAACAGCAGCCATTCCTCAATTTACAAATATCAATTCAACCTACAAGAAGAGTCAATAATCAGACATTTATAACAATAGTCCATGTGTCTTGACCAACCTAAGAAAAAACACACATTCAATAGTCTACGTCTCCTGGCCTACTGAAAATAGATGTCTGGATAATTAAGATTAAATGCTGTGTCGTCACAGGGGGGCAAATACTTTTCTCTATATTAATGTCTATGGATGTAGATGCAGGACAGAGAAGTCCCCGGAGGTGGATGTGGGGGGCACATACTTTCCTCCATATTAATGTCTATGGATGTAGATGAGGACAGAGAAGCCCCTGGAGGTGGATGTAGGGGGCACATACTTTCCTCCATATTAATGTCTATGGATGTAGATGAGGACAGAGAAGCCCCTGGAGGTGGATGTAGGGGGCACATACTTTCCTCCATATTAATGTCTATGGATGTAGATGAGGACAGAGAAGCCCCTGGAGGTGGATGTGGGGGGCACATACTTTCTCCATATTAATGTCTATGGATGTAGATGCAGGACAGAGAAGCCCCCAGAGGTGGATGTGGGGGGCACATACTTTTCTTGTCTGCCTATCTCTCCCTGTTGTGTCATCGATGCCCATTAATCCTCTTGCAGTTTGTCATCCATGAGGTTCCTGGTCAGGATCTGGAAATCGATGTTTATGACGAGGATCCTGACAAGGACGACTTTCTGGGAAGGTAACATCATTTCTTTGTCACGTGTCAGGGGTCCTATGTGACATGTTGGGGGGAGGTGTCCTGTTTGACGTGTTCCCTTTGTCTTGCAGTCTGGTCATTGGCCTGGAGGGAGTGATGAAGGATCGGATCGTGGACGAAGTGAGTTACCACTGTCCGGTGGAGCGTGGTGCCGGCTGCCGCTGCCCGGTGGAACGTGGTGCCATCAGTGGCTGCCGCTGCCCGGTGGAGCGTGGTGCCATCAGTGGCTGCCGCTGCCCGGTGGAGCGTGGTGCCATCAGTGGCTGCCGCTGCCCGGTGGAGCGTGGTGCCATCAGTGGCTGCCGCTGCCCGGTGGAGCGTGGTGCCATCAGTGGCCCATGCTGTTTGCTGACTCTGCTTCTCTCCTGCAGTGGTTCCCGCTCAGTGATGTGGTCAGTGGGTCGGTTCATCTGAAGCTGGAGTGGTTTTCGCTGTTGTCCTCACAAGATAAACTGCGAGAGGTGAGAAATGCCCCTGCCCCAGGTCTGGCCGGACCCTGAAAGATAAAGATATTGGAGGGGCGCGGCCGGTGGTCTCCTTTTTCCTCCTATAACCGTTCTCTGCTTCTCTCTGCTGTAGATGCGGGACGGTCTGTCCACTGCTATGGTGATCGTGTATTTGGACTGTGCCGGTGCTTTACCAGTAAGTGTGTTGGGTATTATGTGGTGGTGGCGGTCGTTGCCTGGTGGTGGCGGTCGCGGCCTGGTGGTCGCGGCCTGGTGGTGGCGGTCGCGGCCTGGTGGTGGCGGTCGCGGCCTGGTGTCGCCTCGCTGTCCTCATACCGTTTCCTCTTCATCTGTAGAAGAACCATTTTGAATACTCGAACAACGAACACTCGGCCCGGAAGCAGCGGCACGCCGCGGTCCCGAAGGTGAGGAGCAGCCGTGCCCCGGGCACATCCGGCATCACCTCCTACCCTGAGAGGCCACGCTGCGCAGCCATTATGGACTGGTCGGTGGCCGTGGGCTGTCGTGGCCGTTTCTGACCCGATGTTGTGTTCTGTGCAGTGTGAGAAGGAGCCGAGCTCATATATCGTCATGTGCGTGGGGAAGAAGTCGGTGAAGAGTAAGGTGAGCGGCCGCAGGATCCCCGGATCCACATGATCGCCGTCATTCCCAGAGGCCCTGACCTCCTAGCTTCCACAGCTGAGGGTTTGTCCCAGTGTATCCTGTCTGGACTGATACATTGTAACTAACTCCAGAATCTATATACTGCTGCTCCTCGAGGATGGTCTACCCCGGAGCCCAGTGTAACGGACCCTCTGCTGTGTGACCAGGACAGGTCTTCAGCCTCTGGATGGATATAATGAAGGTTTCTTCTTAATGGCAGCGAGCAGAGATCTTACGAATGGTGAGGAATGAAACCGGAGACCTGATGGACGCCGCTGCATAGTGATCTGATGATGGCGCCATAGTTACAGAGGACGGTGACCTCTGCTGGGGGAGGGGCAGTCAGGAATCGCACGTGGCCTTAGCAACCACGCAGTCATGTGACCACGGCCTGTGAGTCCGCACGGCGTCCATCATGAATGTCTCTTCTCCCTGCAGACGCGCTCCAACACCAAGGACCCGGTGTGGGAACAGGCCTTCGCCTTCTTCATTCAGGACGTCCACATGCAGCATCTACACGTGGAGGTAACGTGGCCGCAAAACATGGTCTCCTTCATGTGTCCTTCATGTGTCCTTCATGTGTCCTTCATGTGTCCTTCATGTGTCCTTCATGTGTCCTTCATGTGTCCTTCATGTGTCCTTCATGTGTCCTTCATGTGTCCTTCATGTGTCCTTCATGTGTCCTTCATGTGTCCAGGTGAAGGATGATGACCGGCAGTGCGCGCTCGGTTTGCTGGACATCCCCCTCCATCGCCTCCTGTCTGGTGATGACCTGACCTTGGACCAGCGCTTCCCGCTCACCAACTCCGGGCCCAACAGCTTCATCAAGATGAAGATCGTCCTCCGGGTGAGAGCGGCGCCTTCCATGCAACGTCCTGAGGGCCGCTGGCCGCGTGCGTCTGGGCCGCTGGCCGCGTGCGTCTGGGCCGCTGGCCGCGTGCGTCTGGGCCGCTGGCCGCGTGCGTCTGGGCCGCGTGCCGCTGGCTGCGTGCGTCTGTGCCGCTGGCTGCGTGCGTCTGTGCCGCGTGCGTCTGTGCCGCTGGCCGCGTGCGTCTGTGCCGCTGACCGTGTGCCATATGCATTACCAGATTCTGCACATTGAGGACCCAGACCCGGACGCCGTCTACGCAGGAATTAACTCCTTGAAGCACGGACCAGTCTCCATTAGACGGATGGCACAGGAGAAATCGCATAAGAATCCCCGCAAGCCCAGTGACACTCAGCAGAACCAGATCCATTACATCCCGCAGAACAAGGTGGTCCGGCAGGAGAGCAAAAACAGCGTCAGCCAACGAATCCACCACTCCAGCTCCGAGCAAAGAGCAACCCCCAACCAGACCCCGAGGCCGCCTGCTCCCACATCAGCGCCCCGCACCCCCAACCTGAGACACCTGCAGAGAATGGCGCCCAGCCTGATGTCGCTCAACTCCATGGCCTCCTCCGTGTTTGACCTCAGCGGGGACCCCAGGTGCATCTCATTAACCCTTTACATGGACTGCAGTCTCCCCAATATCAGGCTAATGGTCACTCTTCATGTTTCCAGCGGCCCCGCCGTGGTGACCGGAGAGGTCAACGTCTCTGTCCGATACGCCTCGCTCCGGCGCTGCCTCATTGTGTCCATCAATGGCTGCAGGTAAGGTGGAGCCTAATGGAGGGTGAAGCCGTCCTCCCGGCGCCGGCCCCCTGGGCCGTCCTCACGGTAATACCGTCTTCTGTGCTCTCTCCAAGGAACCTGCTCCAGTGCTCAAATCATGGTGCCGATCCCTACGTCCGCATCTACCTGCTCCCTGACCGGAGGTGGGCCAGCCGCAAGAAGACGACTGTGAAGAAGAAGACCCTTAACCCCATCTACAATGAGAGGTTAGTAGCACCACCTGCCCCCATGTGACCCCGGAGGTGACTATTATCGGTACCAGACCAGGCCTCCATTTTTGGTACCAGACTAGTTCTGTCCTGGAATTGCCCAGATTTAGTGCCGGCACTTGCTATAGCAGAGCGAGTGATGGGCCCTCAGGGGTCAGGAGCCGGGCCCCTGACACCAGGGGGATTACTGGGAGGAAATCAGTCATCACTCCCAGATCTTGGTCTATTCCACGTATTGTGGCCCCCCCAGGATTCCAACTGACCGCCTCTTTTGGCCCCCAGGTTTGAGTTTCTGGTTTCCCTTGAAGATGCCAAGAAGCGGTCGCTGGACATCGCGGTGAAGAACAACCGACCGTTCGGCTCGCAGGAGCGGAAGGAGATGGGGAAGGTGAGTGACGGGGGTCTGCACTGCCGCAGGGGACCACGGCACCCTCGTCTGTACGCAGACTGTATAAACATGGTACTCCTCTTCACAGACGGTGGTGGACCTGTCCCGAGAAGACATCGACCAGGGATTCACCGACTGGTAAGAGCCCAGATGTGGCCCTCTTCTGTACTGCAGGGGCCACACGTCACACCCAGCCAGAGGCCATGTACATACGTGGCTCCTCATCCTCACACCCCCACATTGTGCCCTTCCACAATGGCGTCCCCCATAACTGCCGGCCCACTGCTGGCCCCTGACTGCCGCTGTCTTGCAGGTTTGAGCTGATGATGTCCGGTCACCTGACCTCCTGATTGCCGGTCACCTGACCTCCTGATTGCCGGTCACCTGACCTCCCGATTGCCGCCGCCATGTTTTCCATGTGTAAATATGTAGATATGTAATATACAGATTTTATCTGCGGGGGAGGGGCTGTATACATGTACAGTGTATAGAAAGACGCCATATTGTGCTCCCGCCGCTCCTATTTATATCTTATCACATCTGATTATTTATTCAGAATCCAGAATCTGCCGCGCCCAAAAATAAAGGTTTACATTGTAACCGGCTCCTGAGTGTTAATAATCCCGGGGTAACCATGGAGACACACAGCTCTGCATCGGAGCTGCAGGCACAAAACTGGAGAAGATGGATAATTTGCATATCGTTTATTTTAGACCGTAGTTTTGTGTTTTTATTTAAAAAAAAAAAAAAAAAAAAAAAAAACTTGCGTTCTCCGGAGGGCGGGGGATGGGGCGGAGTACTCTGCTTTACCCTCGCACCGCCTCTGCTCCGTTCTGCAGCCGTGCCTTGTGCCGGGAGGTCGGTGCACCGTTGTAGTGACAGCTGGTGGCCTCGGCAACTTATCAGGCCACCGCCTACAAGCCAGGCCGCCGGTCACCGCACCTCCTTCAGCCGCTGAACCTCTGTCACCGCACCTCCTTCAGCCGCTGAACCTCTGTCACCGCACCTCCTTCAGCCGCTGAACCTCTGTCACCGCACCTCCTTCAGCCGCTGAACCTCTGTCACCGCACCTCCTTCAGCCGCTGAACCTCTGTCACCGCACCTCCTTCAGCCGCTGAACCTCTGTCACCGCACCTCCTTCAGCCGCTGAACCTCTGTCACCGCACCTCCTTCAGCCGCTGAACCTCTGTCACCGCACCTCCTTCAGCCGCTGAACCTCTGTCACCGCACCTCCTTCAGCCGCTGAACCTCTGTCACCGCACCTCCTTCAGCCGCTGAACCTCGGGCACTATCTCTTCCAGGTGCGTGATCTCTGGGGAAACAAGATGCAGAAAAGCTTACAGTCTATCCGCACCCTGCTGCCCCCCGCGGGCCAGTGCTGCCCCCTGTACGCACCGAGGAGGTCCAGCAGATCCTTTATTAACTCCTCGAATGCTGGGAAGAACTGCTCGTGCTCCTGCACCTTGTTTATGACACTGCAGTGAAGATGGCAGAAGGGGTTAACCACCCATAATACCACCCTGTGTGTCCCCCAGGTGCAGATCGGAGGGGTCGCCCTACCTGTCTAGATCGAGTGTGCCGAGGATCTGCGGCAGGCTGCAGCCACCTCCTGTCTCTCTGCACAGTCTCCCCACGGCGTTCACTACGGCCTCTGCGCGGGCCGAGACCCCTGAGAACAGACATCGGAGGAAGAAGCTCAGACCAGACACGAGGGGGGCTGGGCAGGGAGGCCGGCTGCTGCTGTACGCCGAGGGTCTTACCCAGGCCCAGGAGGCAGCGCAGGGTCTTCAGGGCGTTGTCCATTTCTCCCACTTTCGTGTAGACCTTGTTCATTTTCGGGAAGACGCCGCTCACCGAGGGAACGTCAAACAGTTTCTGGAAGTGCGAGACGAGAGCCTGCAGCACGTGGGGGGAGACGCCGGAGGAGCGCTGCGGACACAAAGGCGGGACACATGAAATGTGACCACTGCTGCTAATCACTGTCTGCAGCGGCAACCTTACTGCTGTTACAGGGAATCTGGCAGCATGTTTCTGCTAAGAAATCTGAGCCTAGCATAATGTAGGGGCTGAGAACTTGATTCCAGCAATCTGTCACTTACTTGGCTGTGTGTTGCTGTTTCAATAAAATCAGTGTTTTATCGGCAGCTGATCACTCCAAGACTAAGTGTGTTGTGCTGCCTAGTCCTGCTGTGTAACCCCCGCCCCCACCAGTGATTGGCAGCTTCCAGGGTACACTGCATAGGCAGAAAGCAGCCAATCAGAGGTGTGGGCAGGGTTATACTGAGCACAGCAATCAGAGGACTGCTACATCTGCAGCAGAGAAAACAGATATGTATCAAAAATACAGAAAGCCGCCCAGGAAGTGACACATGGCTGGAATCAGAGTCTCTGCCCCTACATCATGCAGCACTCACATTTTATAGCAAAAACCTGCTTTAACAAGGCATCACAGGAGCAGGAAAAAGAGAGATATACTAAATATAAAAAGTCTACACGCCACTGGTGAAATCCCCAGGTTTTTGTAGTGTAAGAAAATCCCACTAAGGACACGCTCAGTATTTTACATAAGTCTGCACGCCCTCTTATAATCGGGGCTGATGTTGTGCTCAGAATCAGCCGATCACATTCTCCCATGTTACACAGTAGTCAGCGCTCGGCCGCCGTCATTTACAGCGATTCTCATTAACCCCAGAGAAAGTGTCGCTGCTCTAGGGGGATTTTCCTGACATTTTCTGGTCCATAAACAGCTGACAACACAGCAGAGGATCTCAGTGAGGAAAGTTGTCAGTCAGGAGAAGGTGCAAAAACATTTCCCAGCCATCGGGTCTACCATGGACACTGAAGACGTCATCAAGAAGAGGCTGAAATCTGACAGAACAGTGACATTACCCAGAACTGGACGTCCCTCAAACATTGATGAAAAGAGAAGAGACGACAGCAACATTAGAGGAGCTGCAGGAGCTTCTGCCTGTCCTGGTTGTGTCCTGCATGTGACAATAATCTCCTGTATTCTTCATATGTCCACACTCTGAGGTCGGGGGAAGACTGAGCCTTTTCTTAGAGAAAAACATCCAGGCCCACGATGTGTTACCACTGGAAACACGTTCATTCTGAGACCGAGGGGGAACTTTGTGGCCATAATTCCAATAGGTACAAAGCTGACACCGGTTATCAGCAGATCACCATCCCCACAGTGAGGCATGGTGGGTATGACGCTGTATCTAAGCCCATGGACAACCACTGACGTCTCGTCACGAACGATCTTTTTTTTCACACATTTTTTGGTTTTATTCTCAATAACTTCTCTTTTTTTCTGGGGATTTTTTAATGGTTCTTAAATATAAAAGCCTGATTTTTAAAGTTTATGTCTCACGCTTACTTGTAAGTAGGATAAAATCCTTCCAGCGCACGTGATTGTCCACGGGTCGGCACTATTGGAGGAAGCTTTTGCTTTTTCTCAGTTTTAGAAAGAAAAGGAGAGATAGATCGTAGAGAAATGATAATTGCTGAGTCCTCTGGGGAGAGTGAGGGCGCCTCCGTCGTCGGTACCTGGTGACCGCCCGTCGCCTCCGTCGTCGGTACCTGGTGACCGCCCGTCGCCTCCGTCGTCGGTACCTGGTGACCGCCCGTTGCCGGAATCTGGTGAATGCCCGTCGCCTCCGTAGTCGGTAGCTGGTGACTGCCCGTCGCCTCCGTAGTCGGTACCTGGTGACCGCCCGTCGCCTCCGTAGTCGGTACCTGGTGACCGCCCGTCGCCTCCGTCGTCGGTAGCTGGTGACCGCCCGTCGCCTCCGTCGTCGGTAGCTGGTGACCGCCCGTCGCCTCCGTCGTCGGTACCTGGTGACTGCCCGTCGCCTCCGTCGTCGGTACCTGGTGACTGCCCGTCGCCTCCACCGTCGGTATCTGGTGACCGCCCGTCGCCTCCGTCGTCGGTACCTGGTGACTGCCCGTCGCCTCCGTCGTCGGTACCTGGTGACTGCCCGTCGCCTCCGTCGTCGGTACCTGGTGACTGCCCGTCGCCTGTATCTGGTGACCGCCCGTCGCCTCCGTCGTCGGTACCTGGTGACTGCCCGTCGCCTCCGTCGTCGGTACCTGGTGACTGCCCGTCGCCTGTATCTGGTGACCGCCCGTCGCCTCCGTCGTCGGTACCTGGTGACTGCCCGTCGCCTCCGTCGTCGGTACCTGGTGACTGCCCGTCGCCTGTATCTGGTGACCGCCCGTCGCCTCCGTCGTCGGTACCTGGTGACCGCCCGTCGCCTCCGTCGTCGGTACCTGGTGACTGCCCGTCGCCTCCGTCGTCGGTACCTGGTGACTGCCCGTCGCCTCCGTCGTCGGTACCTGGTGACTGCCCGTCGCCTCCGTCGTCGGTACCTGGTGACTGCCCGTCGCCTCCGTCGTCGGTACCTGGTGACTGCCCGTCGCCTCCGTCGTCGGTACCTGGTGACTGCCCGTCGCCTGTATCTGGTGACCGCCCGTCGCCTGTATCTGGTGACCGCCCGTCGCCTCCGTCGTCGGTACCTGGTGACTGCCCGTCGCCTCCGTCGTCGGTACCTGGTGACTGCCCGTCGCCTGTATCTGGTGACCGCCCGTCGCCTCCGTCGTCGGTACCTGGTGACCGCCCGTCGCCTCCGTCGTCGGTACCTGGTGACTGCCCGTCGCCTCCGTCGTCGGTACCTGGTGACTGCCCGTCGCCTCCGTCGTCGGTACCTGGTGACTGCCCGTCGCCTCCGTCGTCGGTACCTGGTGACTGCCCGTCGCCTCCGTCGTCGGTACCTGGTGACTGCCCGTCGCCTCCGTCGTCGGTACCTGGTGACTGCCCGTCGCCTCCGTCGTCGGTACCTGGTGACTGCCCGTCGCCTCCGTCGTCGGTACCTGGTGACTGCCCGTCGCCTCCGTCGTCGGTACCTGGTGACTGCCCGTCGCCTGTATCTGGTGACCGCCCGTCGCCTCCGTCGTCGGTACCTGGTGACTGCCCGTCGCCTCCGTCGTCGGTACCTGGTGACTGCCCGTCGCCTCCGTCGTCGGTACCTGGTGACTGCCCGTCGCCTGTATCTGGTGACCGCCCGTCGCCTCCGTCGTCGGTACCTGGTGACTGCCCGTCGCCTCCGTCGTCGGTACCTGGTGACTGCCCGTCGTCGGTACCTGGTGACCGCCCGTCGCCTCCGTCGTCGGTACCTGGTGACTGCCCGTCGCCTCCGTCGTCGGTACCTGGTGACTGCCCGTCGCCTCCGTCGTCGGTACCTGGTGACTGCCCGTCGCCTCCGTCGTCGGTACCTGGTGACTGCCCGTCGCCTGTATCTGGTGACCGCCCGTCGCCTCCGTCGTCGGTACCTGGTGACTGCCCGTCGCCTCCGTCGTCGGTACCTGGTGACTGCCCGTCGCCTCCGTCGTCGGTACCTGGTGACTGCCCGTCGCCTCCGTCGTCGGTACCTGGTGACTGCCCGTCGCCTCCGTCGTCGGTACCTGGTGACTGCCCGTCGCCTGTATCTGGTGACCGCCCGTCGCCTCCGTCGTCGGTACCTGGTGACTGCCCGTCGCCTCCGTCGTCGGTACCTGGTGACCGCCCGTCGCCTCCGTCGTCGGTACCTGGTGACCGCCCGTCGCTTCCGTCGTCGGTACCTGGTGACCGCCCGTCGCCTCCGTCGTCGGTACCTGGTGACCGCCCGTCGCCTCCGTCGTCGGTACCTGGTGACTGCCCGTCGCCTCCGTCGTCGGTACCTGGTGACTGCCCGTCGCCTCCGTCGTCGGTACCTGGTGACTGCCCGTCGCCTCCGTCGTCGGTACCTGGTGACTGCCCGTCGCCTCCGTCGTCGGTACCTGGTGACTGCCCGTCGCCTGTATCTGGTGACCGCCCGTCGCCTCCGTCGTCGGTACCTGGTGACTGCCCGTCGCCTCCGTCGTCGGTACCTGGTGACCGCCCGTCGCCTCCGTCGTCGGTACCTGGTGACCGCCCGTCGCTTCCGTCGTCGGTACCTGGTGACCGCCCGTCGCCTCCGTCGTCGGTACCTGGTGACCGCCCGTCGCCTCCGTCGTCGGTACCTGGTGACCGCCCGTCGCCTCCGTCGTCGGTACCTGGTGACTGCCCGTCGCCTCCGTCGTCGGTACCTGGTGACTGCCCGTCGCCTCCGTCGTCGGTACCTGGTGACTGCCCGTCGCCTCCGTCGTCGGTACCTGGTGACTGCCCGTCGCCTCCGTCGTCGGTATCTGGTGACCGCCCGTCGCCTCCGTCGTCGGTACCTGGTGACTGCCCGTCGCCTCCGTAGTCGGTAGCTGGTGACTGCCCGTCGCCTCCGTAGTCGGTAGCTGGTGACTGCCCGTCGCCTCCGTCGTCGGTACCTGGTGACCACACGTAGTTTTCATCACTTCTTCTCGTCACCTGTACAGTCCAGGTTGTTGCAGGATCATAGTTGGGTGCACAAGTCACCAATTCTACCAGGCAGGAGATGATCAGTCTCATATGTAGGTCACAGCCCGATATCAGTATTCGATCAGTATTCGGTCAGTATTTGATCTCAGGAGTGGGTGATAAATGCAGAATTGGTGACTTGTTTCTATTCTACCTTTTCTCTGATTGTTCCTCACCTGGTTTTGGCTCCAACTCCTGAGAAAAAAATACTGACCGGATACTGACCAAATACTGATAATGCCTGAGTTTTGGCCTACAGCCACAACCCCACTAACTGAAACAAAAACATCTGTGTAGGAGGCTATAAGGGAGCCCTTGTCAGTTTGAGCCGAGCCGTTGGCCACATGATGGAGCCGCGGCTTTTACCTTTCATTCCTCTTCTCTGTTGTTGAGGTTCCAGGAATCACAAAATAGATAATGAAGGATTCAGGAGCGATGGCTGGCGAGCGGCCATCCTGTCTGTAGACTCTCCTGCGTCCCCCCCGGCCGTCCTGCCTGTAGACTCTCCTGCGTCCTCCCCGGCCATCCTGTCTGTAGACTCTCCTGCGTCCTCCCCGGCCATCCTGTCTGTAGACTCTCCTGCGTCCTCCCCGGCCATCCTGTCTGTAAACTCTCCTGCGTCCTCCCCGGCCATCCTGTCTGTAGACTCTCCTGCGTCCTCCCCGGCCGTCCTGTCTGTAGACTCTCCTGCGTCCCCCCCGGCCGTCCTGTCTGTAGACTCTCCTGCGTCCTCCCCGGCCATCCTGTCTGTAGACTCTCCTGCGTCCCCCCCGGCCGTCCTGTCTGTAGACTCTCCTGCGTCCTCCCCGGCCGTCCTGTCTGTAGACTCTCCTGCGTCCTCCCCGGCCGTCCTGCCTGTAGACTCTCCTGCGTCCCCCCCGGCCGTCCTGTCTGTAGACTCTCCTGCGTCCTCCCCGGCGGTCCTGTCTGTAGACTCTCCTGCGTCCTCCCCGGCGGTCCTGTCTGTAGACTCTCCTGCGTCCTCCCCTGGCGGTCCTGTCTGTAGACTCTCCTGCGTCCTCCCCTGGCGGTCCTGTCTGTAGACTCTCCTGCGTCCTCCCTGGCCGTCCCGTCTGTAGACTCTTCTGCGTCCTCCCCGGCCGTCCCGTCTGTAGACTCTCCTGCGTCCCCCCCGGCCGTCCCGTCTGTAGACTCTCCTGCGTCCTCCCCGGCCGTCCCATCTGTAGACTCTCCTGCGTCCCCCCCGGCCGTCCCGTCTGTAGAATCTCCTGCGTCCTCCCCGGCCGTCCCGTCTGTAGACTCTCCTGCATCCCCCCCGGCCGTCCTGTCTGTAGACTCTCCTGCGTCCTCCCCTGCTGTAATGTCTGTATACTCTTGTTTCCTCCCCGGCTGTCCTGTCTATAGACTCTCCTGCGTCCTCCCCGGCCGTCCCATCTGTAGACTCTCCTGCGTCCTCCCCGGCCGTCCTGTCTGTAGACTCTCCTGCGTCCCCCCCGGCCGTCCCGTCTGTAGACTCTCCTGCGTCCCCCCCGGCTGTCCCGTCTGTAGACTCTCCTGCGTCCCCCCCGGCCGTCCCGTCTGTAGACTCTCCTGCGTCCCCCCCCGGCCGTCCCGTCTGTAGACTCTCCTGCGTCCTCCCCGGCCGTCCCGTCTGTAGACTCTCCTGCGTCCCCCCCGTCTGTAGACTCTCCTGCGTCCCCCCGGCCGTCCTGTCTGTAGACTCTCCTGCGTCCCCCCCCCCGGCCGTCCTGTCTGTTGACTCTCCTGCGTCCTCCCCGGCCGTCCTGTCTGTAGAATCTCCTGCGTCCTCCCCGGCTGTCCTGTCTGTAGAATCTCCTGCGTCCTCCCCGGCTGTCCCGTCTGTAGACTCTCCTGCGTCCCCCCCGGCCGTCCTGTCTGTAGACTCTCCTGCGTCCTCCCCTGCTGTAATGTCTGTATACTCTTGTTTCCTCCCCGGCTGTCCTGTCTATAGACTCTCCTGCGTCCTCCCCGGCCGTCCCATCTGTAGACTCTCCTGCGTCCTCCCCGGCCGTCCTGTCTGTAGAATCTCCTGCGTCCTCCCCGGCTGTCCCGTCTGTAGACTCTCCTGCGTCCCCCCCGGCCGTCCTGTCTGTAGACTCTCCTGCGTCCTCCCCTGCTGTAATGTCTGTATACTCTTGTTTCCTCCCCGGCCGTCCTGTCTGTAGACTCTCCTGCGTCCTCCCCGGCCGTCCTGTCTGTAGACTCTCCTGCGTCCCCCCCGGCCGTCCTGTCTGTAGACTCTCCTGCGTCCTCCCCGGCCGTCCTGTCTGTAGACTCTCCTGCGTCCCCCCCGGCCGTCCTGTCTGTAGACTCTCCTGCGTCCCCCCAGGCCGTCCTGTCTGTAGACTCTCCTGCGTCCTCCCCTGCTGTAATGTCTGTATACACTTGTTTCCTCCCCGGCCGTCCTGTCTGTAGACTCTCCTGCGTCCTCCCCGGCCGTCCTGTCTGTAGACTCTCCTGCGTCCCCCCCGGCCGTCCTGTCTGTAGACTCTCCTGCGTCCTCCCCGGCCGTCCTGTCTGTAGACTCTCCTGCGTCCTCCCCTGGCCAGGAGCTGTGGTATGATCAGATCATGTCCCTGCACGGTCAGACATTACACAGGACACAGCAGGGGACATGTATAACATTATCTCAGCACAGGAACATTATATTTAAACATCCAATTGTGGAAGTTATTATTATTCCAAGATCTATTGATTAAAGGGGTTTTTCCTCAAACAAAGTTAGTTTTAATTGCTTCCCGACGGCCCACTGTACATAAACATCGGCGCTTGCTGGGCTCCGGCCCACCAGCATCCTGCAAGCGCTGCAATTCTGATGCAGATCAACGGCTCTGACAGGTGACCTCATCGCGACCTGACAGTAAGGGGTTAACATCATGAGGACCTGATCCAATCTTCTAGATCCCGCGATCCACAGAGTTCGCAGCACTTAGGAGATAATGGCAGCCGGCTTTGCGGTGATCGGAACCCCACATACCTTATAACGCGGGGACCCCGGCGCAGAACGCTGGCTGTGACCCCTGACCTCGAGACCTGATTGGTTCAGATCCTGATGATGTCAGCATCACGCCAGCCAATGAGAGCGATCACTGGGAAAGATTGTTGTAGCAACAGGCGACCGGCCTGATAACAACAGTGACGAGAGCGGTGTCAGCGAGCGATCAGAGGAGAAAGTGACGAGAGCGGTGTCAGCGAGCGATCAGAGGAGAAAGTGACGAGAGCGGTGTCAGCGAGCGATCAGAGGAGAGAGTGACGAGAGCGGTGTCAGCGAGCGATCAGAGGAGAAAGTGATGAGAGTGGTATCAGCAAGCGATCAGAGGAGAAAGAGTGACGAGAGTGGTGTCAGCGAGCGATCAGAGGAGAGAGTGACGAGAGTGGTATCAGCGAGCGATCAGAGGAGAAAGAGTGACGAGAGTGGTGTCAGCGAGCGATCAGAGGAGAGCGGTGTCAGCGAGCGATCAGAGGAGAAAGAGTGACGAGAGCGATGTCAGCGAGCGATCAGAGGAGAGCGGTGTCAGCGAGCGATCAGAGGAGAAAGAGTGACTAGAGCGGTGTCAGCGAGCGATCAGAGGAGAAAGAGTGACGAGAGCGGTGTCAGCGAGCGATCAGAGGAGAAAGTGACGAGAGCGGTGTCAGCGAGCGATCAGAGGAGAGAGTGACGAGAGTGGTATCAGCAAGCGATCAGAGGAGAAAGAGTGACGAGAGTGGTGTCAGCGAGCGATCAGAGGAGAGCGGTGTCAGCGAGCGATCAGAGGAGAAAGAGTGACGAGAGCGGTGTCAGCGAGCGATCAGAGGAGAGCGGTGTCAGCGAGCGATCAGAGGAGAAAGAGTGACTAGAGCGGTGTCAGCGAGCGATCAGAGGAGAAAGAGTGACGAGAGCGGTGTCAGCGAGCGATCAGAGGAGAAAGAGTGACGAGAGCGGTGTCAGCGAGCGATCAGAGGAGAAAGAGTGACGAGAGTGGTGTCAGCGAGCGATCAGAGGAGAAAGAGTGACGAGAGTGGTGTCAGCGAGCGATCAGAGGAGAAAGAGTGACAAGAGCGGTGTCAGCGAGCGATCAGAGGAGAGCGGTGTCAGCGAGCGGTCAGAGGAGAAAGAGTGACTAGAGCGGTGTCAGCGAGCGATCAGAGGAGAAAGAGTGACGAGAGCGGTGTCAGCGAGCGATCAGAGGAGAAAGAGTGACGAGAGCGGTGTCAGCGAGCGATCAGAGGAGAAAGAGTGACGAGAGCGGTGTCAGCGAGCGATCAGAGGAGAAAGAGTGACGAGAGCGGTGTCAGCGAGCGATCAGAGGAGAAAGAGTGACGAGAGCGGTGTCAGCGAGCGATCAGAGGAGAAAGAGTGATGAGAGCGGTGTCAGCGAGCGATCAGAGGAGAAAGAGTGACGAGAGCGGTGTCAGCGAGCGATCAGAGGAGAAAGAGTGACGAGAGCGGTGTCAGCGAGCGGTCTGAAGAGAGTAACGAGAGCGGTGTCAGCGAGCGATCAGAGGAGAGAGTGACGAGAGCGGTGTCAGCAAGCGATCAGAGGAGAAAGAGTGACGAGAGCGGTGTCAGCGAGCGATCAGAGGAGAGAGTGACGAGAGTGGTGTCAGCGAGCGATCAGAGGAGAAAGAGTGACAAGAGCGGTGTCAGCGAGCGATCAGAGGAGAGCGGTGTCAGCGAGCGATCAGAGGAGAAAGAGTGACAAGAGCGGTATCAGCGAGCGATCAGAGGAGAGCGGTGTCAGCGAGCGGTCAGAGGAGAAAGAGTGACGAGAGCGGTGTCAGCGAGCGATCAGAGGAGAAAGAGTGACGAGAGCGGTGTCAGCGAGCGATCAGAGGAGAGAGTGACGAGAGCGGTGTCAGCAAGCGATCAGAGGAGAAAGAGTGACGAGAGCGGTGTCAGCGAGCGATCAGAGGAGAAAGTAACGAGAGCGGTGTCAGCGAGCGATCAGAGGAGAAAGAGTGACGAGAGCGGTGTCAGCGAGCAATCAGAGGAGAAAGAGTGACAAGAGCGGTGTCAGCGAGCGATCAGAGGAGAGCGGTGTCAGCGAGCGATCAGAGGAGAAAGAGTGACAAGAGCGGTATCAGCGAGCGATCAGAGGAGAGCGGTGTCAGCGAGCGATCAGAGGAGAAAGTGACGAGAGCGGTATCAGCAAGCGATCAGAGGAGAAAGAGTGACGAGAGTGGTGTCAGCGAGCGATCAGAGGAGAAAGAGTGACAAGAGCGGTGTCAGCGAGCGATCAGAGGAGAGCGGTGTCAGCGAGCGGTCAGAGGAGAAAGAGTGACGAGAGCGGTGTCAGCGAGCGATCAGAGGAGAAAGTGACGAGAGTGGTGTCAGCGAGCGATCAGAGGAGAAAGAGTGACAAGAGCGGTGTCAGCGAGCAATCAGAGGAGAAAGAGTGACGAGAGCGGTGTCAGCGAGCGATCAGAGGAGAAAGAGTGACGAGAGCGGTGTCAGCGAGCGATCAGAGGAGAAAGAGTGACGAGAGCGGTGTCAGCGAGCGATCAGAGGAGAAAGAGTGACAAGAGCGGTATCAGCGAGCGATCAGAGGAGAGCGGTGTCAGCGAGCGGTCAGAGGAGAAAGAGTGACGAGAGCGGTGTCAGCGAGCGATCAGAGGAGAAAGAGTGACGAGAGCGGTGTCAGCGAGCGATCAGAGGAGAGAGTGACGAGAGCGGTGTCAGCAAGCGATCAGAGGAGAAAGAGTGACGAGAGCGGTGTTAGCGAGCGATCAGAGGAGAAAGTGACGAGAGCGGTATCAGCAAGCGATCAGAGGAGAAAGAGTGACGAGAGTGGTGTCAGCGAGCGATCAGAGGAGAAAGAGTGACAAGAGCGGTGTCAGCGAGCGATCAGAGGAGAGCGGTGTCAGCGAGCGATCAGAGGAGAAAGAGTGACAAGAGCGGTATCAGCGAGCGATCAGAGGAGAGCGGTGTCAGCGAGCGGTCAGAGGAGAAAGAGTGACGAGAGCGGTGTCAGCGAGCGATCAGAGGAGAAAGAGTGACGACAGCGGTGTCAGCGAGCGATCAGAAGAGAGTAACGAGAGCGGTGTCAGCGAGCGATCAGAGGAGAAAGAGTGACGAGAGCGGTGTCAGCGAGCGATCAGAGGAGAAAGAGTGACGAGAGCGGTGTCAGCGAGCGATCAGAGGAGAAAGAGTGACGAGAGCGGTGTCAGCGAGCGATCAGAGGAGAGAGTGACGAGAGCGGTGTCAGCGAGCGATCAGAGGAGAGAGTGACGAGAGCGGTGTCAGCGAGCGATCAGAGGAGAAAGTGACGAGAGCGGTATCAGCAAGCGATCAGAGGAGAAAGAGTGACGAGAGTGGTGTCAGCGAGCGATCAGAGGAGAAAGAGTGACAAGAGCGGTGTCAGCGAGCGATCAGAGGAGAGCGGTGTCAGCGAGCGGTCAGAGGAGAAAGAGTGACGAGAGCGGTGTCAGCGAGCGATCAGAGGAGAAAGTGACGAGAGTGGTGTCAGCGAGCGATCAGAGGAGAAAGAGTGACAAGAGCGGTGTCAGCGAGCGGTCTGAAGAGAGTAACGAGAGCGGTGTCAGCGAGCGATCAGAGGAGAGCGGTGTCAGCGAGCGATCAGAGGAGAAAGAGTGACGAGAGCGGTGTCAGCGAGCGGTCTGAAGAGAGTAACGAGAGCGGTGTCAGCGAGCGATCAGAGGAGAGAGTGACGAGAGCGGTGTCAGCGAGCGATCAGAGGAGAGAGTGACGAGAGCGGTGTCAGCGAGCGATCAGAGGAGAAAGTGACGAGAGTGGTGTCAGCGAGCGATCAGAGGAGAAAGAGTGACAAGAGCGGTGTCAGCGAGCGATCAGAGGAGAGCGGTGTCAGCGAGCGATCAGAGGAGAAAGAGTGACAAGAGCGGTATCAGCGAGCGATCAGAGGAGAGCGGTGTCAGCGAGCGGTCAGAGGAGAAAGAGTGACGAGAGCGGTGTCAGCGAGCGATCAGAGGAGAAAGAGTGACTAGAGCGGTGTCAGCGAGCGATCAGAAGAGAGTAACGAGAGCGGTGTCAGCGAGCGATCAGAGGAGAAAGAGTGACGAGAGCGGTGTCAGCGAGCGATCAGAGGAGAAAGAGTAACGAGAGCGGTGTCAGCGAGCGATCAGAGAAAGAGTGACGAGAGCGGTGTCAGCGAGCGATCAGAGGAGAAAGAGTGACGAGAGCGGTGTCAGCGAGCGATCAGAGGAGAGAGTGACGAGAGCGGTGTCAGCGAGCGATCAGAGGAGAGAGTGACGAGAGCGGTGTCAGCGAGCGATCAGAGGAGAAAGTGACGAGAGCGGTGTCAGCGAGCGATCAGAGGAGAAAGAGTGACGAGAGCGGTGTCAGCGAGCGATCAGAGGAGAAAGAGTGACGAGAGCGGTGTCAGCGAGCGATCAGAGGAGAAAGAGTGACGAGAGCGGTGTCAGCGAGCGATCAGAGGAGAAAGAGTGACGAGAGCGGTGTCAGCAAGCGATCAGAGGAGAAAGAGTGACGAGAGCGGTGTCAGCGAGCGATCAGAAGAGAAAGAGTGACGAGAGCGGTGTCAGCGAGCGATCAGAAGAGAAAGAGTGACAAGCGCTGCTGACAAGAACAAACGTGTTATAAAGTAAAAAAAACAAAGAAAGTTAGGGTCGGAGCGCGAGCCCAGGGTCAGGCTTGATCATAATTGTTTTACCAATAATTTGATAGTAGTCACATCAAAAAATATAAAAACTAATGAAATGTGTGTCAGCCTTCTAGTGCAGAGGAGTAGTCTGTCCCTTTCTGGTCTGACAGTGAGGTCTAACGTCCGGTGGAGAGGAGGATCTCGGGGGGCTTTAGTAGCGGTGACAGCTCAGAGATTGTGGTCCGGCTCAGACACAAGGACCAGTACAAATAGCTACTGGCGAGAGGTCTCCGATCAGGGAGCGCTGCCCCTGGTGGTGCTGGTGGTGAACTGCCGCAAGACAATGTATGAGGGGCTTCGCCTGTTGATGGAGCGTTTCCTGGGTCGGAGGCTTCGGATTCGGTTGCTCCATTCAGCCCTGATTTTAACGCCGTTCCTGGTATAAATGTGGAGGTGGAAGATTTTGGACCAGGTAAATTAGTTTATGACACATTGTCCACATACAATCACTCCACCAATGATACCCCATGATAAAAGTCTGGTTGACCACAACATCGGAGCTTGTGGGACCACTCATAAAAACCGTCAGGGGTTTCCACAATCATTGGTCAATGAAACGTTCCAAAAGGGGCCGTCAGGGGCCTAACGCAATGGAGGCTGCTCGCCCTCAAGTATAAGAAGGATCCTCCGCTCGATCCACACAGATGCCACAAGGGCCACAAGATCCAGGATCCACTACTGCAAAGCAAAAACCTGTCAGTCATTGACTACAACAAACATGGGGTGCGGACCTGCAGACCAGGCAACAAGACAATCCTAGACCTGGTAGAAACAGGCATTTACTTGTTTCAGGGCCACAGAAAATTATTTTGTGTTCTACAAAAAAAAAGCAGAAAATTCAGACTCTGCTCGATCGGGAAAAAAATCATTGAAAATCTTCTTTTTGCAAATGTCATCTCAGCTCAACCATTAGAATCTGAGGATGTGAAAAGAGGCAGAGCGACTAAATCCAGCAAGAGGAACGAGAAGGGATCCCGGAGAAGAAGTCGTGTGTGTACCAAGAGGAAAGAGAAGGGATCCCGGAGAAGAAGTCGTGTGTGTACCAAGAGGAAAGAGAAGGGATCCCGGAGAAGAAGTCGTGTGTGTACCAAGAGGAACGAGAAGGAATCCCAGAGAAGAAGTCGCGTGTGTACCAAGAGGAACGAGAAGGGATCCCAGAGAAGATGTCGTGTGTGTACCAAGAGGAACGAGAAGGGATCCCAGAGAAGAAGTCGTGTGTGTACCAAGAGGAACGAGAAGGGATCCCAGAGAAGAAGTCGTGTGTGTACCAAGAGGAACGAGAAGGAATCCCGGAGAAGAAGTCGCGCATGTACCAAGAGGAAAGAGAAGGGATCCCGGAGAAGAAGTCGCGTGTGTACCAAGAGGAACGAGAAGGGATCCCGGAGAAGAAGTCGTGTGTGTACCAAGAGGAACGAGAAGGAATCCCGGAGAAGAAGTCGCGCATGTACCAAGAGGAAAGAGAAGGGATCCCGGAGAAGAAGTCGTGTGAGTACCAAGAGGAACGAGAAGGGATCCCGGAGAAGAAGTCGTGTGTGTACCAAGAGGAACGAGAAGGAATCCCAGAGAAGAAGTCGTGTATGTACCAAGAGGAACGAGAAGGAATCCCGGAGAAGAAGTCGCGCATGTACCAAGAGGAAAGAGAAGGGATCCCGGAGAAGAAGTCGTGTGAGTACCAAGAGGAACGAGAAGGGATCCCGGAGAAGAAGTCGTGTGTGTACCAAGAGGAACGAGAAGGGATCCCGGAGAAGATGTCGTGTGTGTACCAAGAGGAACGAGAAGGGATCCCGGAGAAGATGTCGTGTGTGTACCAAGAGGAACGAGAAGGGATCCCGGAGAAGAAGTCGTGTGTGTACCAAGAGGAACGAGAAGGGATCCCGGAGAAGAAGTCGTGTGTGTACCAAGAGGAACGAGAAGGAATCCCAGAGAAGAAGTCGTGTATGTACCAAGAGGAACGAGAAGGAATCCCGGAGAAGAAGTCGCGCATGTACCAAGAGGAAAGAGAAGGGATCCCGGAGAAGAAGTCGTGTGAGTACCAAGAGGAACGAGAAGGGATCCCGGAGAAGAAGTCGTGTGTGTACCAAGAGGAACGAGAAGGGATCCCGGAGAAGATGTCGTGTGTGTACCAAGAGGAACGAGAAGGGATCCCGGAGAAGATGTCGTGTGTGTACCAAGAGGAACGAGAAGGGATCCCGGAGAAGAAGTCGTGTGTGTACCAAGAGGAACGAGAAGGGATCCCGGAGAAGAAGTCGTGTGTGTACCAAGAGGAACGAGAAGGAATCCCAGAGAAGAAGTCGTGTATGTACCAAGAGGAACGAGAAGGAATCCCGGAGAAGAAGTCGCGCATGTACCAAGAGGAAAGAGAAGGGATCCCGGAGAAGAAGTCGTGTGAGTACCAAGAGGAACGAGAAGGGATCCCGGAGAAGAAGTCGTGTGTGTACCAAGAGGAACGAGAAGGGATCCCGGAGAAGATGTCGTGTGTGTACCAAGAGGAACGAGAAGGGATCCCGGAGAAGATGTCGTGTGTGTACCAAGAGGAACGAGAAGGGATCCCGGAGAAGAAGTCGTGTGTGTACCAAGAGGAACGAGAAGGAATCCCGGAGAAGAAGTCGTGTGTGTACCAAGAGGAACGAGAAGGGATCCCGGAGAAGAAGTCGTGTGTGTACCAAGAGGAACGAGAAGGAATCCCAGAGAAGAAGTCGTGTATGTACCAAGAGGAACGAGAAGGGATCCCGGAGAAGAAGTCGCGTGTGTACCAAGAGGAACGAGAAGGGATCCCGGAGAAGAAGTCGCGTGTGTACCAAGAGGAACGAGAAGGGATCCCGGAGAAGATGTCGTGTGTGTACCAAGAGGAACGAGAAGGAATCCCGGAGAAGAAGTCGTGTGTATACCAAGAGGAAAGAGAAGGGATCCCGGAGAAGAAGTCGTGTATGTACCAAGAGGAACGAGAAGGAATCCGGGAGAAGAAGGCGTGTGTGTACCAAGAGGAAAGAGAAGGAATCCCGGAGAAGAAGTCGTGTGTGTACCAAGAGAAACGAGAAGGGATCCCGGAGAAGTCGTGTGTGTACCAAGAGAAACGAGAAGGAATCCCAGAGAAGAAGTCGTGTGTATACCAAGAGGAACGAGAAGGAATCCGGGAGAAGAAGTCGTGTATGTACCAAGAGGAACGAGAAGGGATCCCGGAGAAGATGTCGTGTGTGTACCAAGAGGAACGAGAAGGGATCCCAGAGAAGAAGTCGTGTGTATACCAAGAGGAACGAGAAGGGATCCCGGAGAAGAAGTCGTGTGTGTACCAAGAGAAACGAGAAGGAATCCCAGAGAAGAAGTCGTGTATGTACCAAGAGAAACGAGAAGGAATCCCAGAGAAGAAGTCGTGTGTATACCAAGAGGAACGAGAAGGAATCCGGGAGAAGAAGTCGTGTATGTACCAAGAGGAACGAGAAGGGATCCCGGAGAAGATGTCGTGTGTGTACCAAGAGGAACGAGAAGGGATCCCAGAGAAGAAGTCGTGTGTGTACCAAGAGGAACGAGAAGGAATCCGGGAGAAGAAGTCGTGTATGTACCAAGAGGAACGAGAAGGGATCCCGGAGAAGATGTCGTGTGTGTACCAAGAGGAACGAGAAGGGATCCCAGAGAAGAAGTCGTGTGTATACCAAGAGGAACGAGAAGGGATCCCGGAGAAGAAGTCGTGTGTGTACCAAGAGGAACGAGAAGGAATCCCAGAGAAGAAGTCGTGTGTGTACCAAGAGGAACGAGAAGGGATCCCGGAGAAGATGTCGTGTGTGTACCAAGAGGAACGAGAAGGGATCCCAGAGAAGAAGTCGTGTGTATACCAAGAGGAACGAGAAGGGATCCCGGAGAAGAAGTCATGTGTGTACCAAGAGGAACGAGGCGTCAGCCCCGCTATTACTGCCCCCGATGCCCATCACTGCCGGCCTGACGCCTCACTGACGGCCGCCGTCACATCTTGCACACAGACACGTTTTTACACTGCATTAATTTATCCCATTTCGTCATTCAAGCATTTGCTTTATTAGTGACTGACGCACTCGAGTGGCGCTCGCTGAACAATTCCCGGAGGTGGAGAGGGGGCTCCTCCAGAATCTGAATCTGAGATCATCCATGGAGTTAAGTGGTCACTAAACCCACAGATGAATCCCCAGAGGGTGTCATTTCCTTAATGGGGTCACCTCAGGGGGGATTCTGCTGTTCTGGCACGTAGCGGCTCTGAAAAGTGCCAGAACAACAGAATCCCCCTTACATGACCCCATTTTGGAAATGACACCCCTCAGGTCAATGGTCACTACCCCCATAGATGAATTCCCAATCTACCTATTTTCCCAAGTAAAATTTGAGGTTAAAACAACATTTTAGTGGTAAAAAAAAAGTGGTAATTATTTTTTCTTCACCGCCCGACGGTATAAATTTCTATAGAACAGCTGTGGAGTCGGTATGATCACTGCACCCCTACAAGAATTCATACAGAGGAGTAGGTTGTGAAATGGGGTCTCTTATGGGGGGGGTTCCGCTGTTCTGCCACCTCAGGGGCTCTGACAATGTGACGTGTCACCACAAACCAGTCCAGCAGAATCTGCTCTCCAATATGGCGCTCCTTCCCTTCTGAGCTTTTCATTGTGGCTGAAATGTAGTTTCTGACCACATATAGGGTATCGGTGTACTCAGGAGAAATTGCACAGTCGGCTGTGGGGTCCATTTTCTCTTTTTACCCTTGTGAAAATGAGAAATTTGAAGCTAAATCAACTTTTTCATGAAAAAGATACGTAATATTTCATTTTCACGTTCCAATATTTTAAAATTCTGTGAGGCACCTGTGGTATCAAGATGGTCATCACACCAGCAGATGGATTACTCAAGGGGTGTATTTTCCAAAATGGTGTCACTTGTGGGGGGGTTTCCACTGTTTAGGCACATGAGGAGCTCCCCAAACGCAACATGGCGTCCGCCATCGATTCCAGACAATTTTACATTCCAAAAGTTAAACATTGTTCCTTCCCTTCCAAGCCCTATTCTGCGCCCAGACAGTAGTTTTCCCCCCACATACATTGTATCATTGTGCTCAGAATTAGTTGCACAACAAATTTTGGGGTCCATTTTCCCTTGTTACCCCTGTGAAAATAATAATTTGGGTCTAAAGTAACATTTTTGTGAAAAAAAAAATGTTCATTGTTTTCTTCCACATTCCAAAAATTCCTGTGAAGCACCTGAAGGGTTAATAAACTTCTTGAATGTGGTTTTGAGCACCTTGAGGGGTGCAGTTTTTAGAATGGGGTCACTTTTGGGTATTTCCTGTCATAAAGACCCCTCAAAGTGACTTCAAATGTGATGTGGTCCCTAAAAAAATGGTTTTGTAAATTTTGTTGGAAAAATGAGAAATCGCTGGTCAACTTTTAACCCTTATAGCTCCCTAACAAAAAAAAATGTTGGTTCCAAAATTGTGCTGATGTAAAGTAGACATGTGGGAAATGTTATTTATTAACTCTTTTGTGTGACATATCGCTCTGATTTAAGGGCATAAAAATTACAAGTTTGAAAATTGGGAAATTTTCGCCAAACTTTTTATAGTTTCAGAAATAAACGCAAGTGATATCGAAGAAATGTTCCGACTATCATGAAGCACAATATGTCACGAAATCTCAGGATCAGGGGGATCTGATGAAGCGTTCCAGAGTTATTACCTCATAAAGGGACAGGGGTCAGAATGGTAAAAATTGGCCCGATCACGAAGGCGAAAACAGGCTCTGGTGCGAAAGGGTTAAGGAAGATCCAATTTTGGATTCAGGGTGTTTACAAGTCAGAAAAGTCCTCAAATATGAAGAGAAAACCAGTCCCCACAGATCAGCAAAGTGCGAGCGACGCCGGGGCTTCTGGACTAAAGCGACAGGCGGTCACCGGATACCGGCGACGGACGCGACAAGCGGTCACCGGCGACGACAGGCGGTCACTGGCTACAACAGGCTGTCACCGGATACCGGCGACGGACGCGACAAGCGGTCACCGGCGACGACAGGCAGTCACTGGCTACAACAGGCGGTCACCGGATACCGATGATGCAGGCGACGGGCAGTCACCAGATACTGACGATGGAGACGACGGGCGGTTACCGGATACTGATGGTGTGAGGAGTTGGCCACGGACTAAAGACTATTGGAGCAATGGACGTAGAGCAGAGTCCACGGCTTTTCCTTGACGCAGACGTTTTCCAGCACGGAGCAGCGGTTCCGTTGCTCTTATCGTTGTGTTTTATTAGGGATTCTCTTGCTCGTCAGTTCGGCCTCAGGCATCAATGTTTCCATTCGGTGACAGTTAGCAGAGGATCTTATGGATCTGCTGGATCTTATCTATACACAAGGCCAGACAGGAGATTGGTAAAGGGAAAATACTTCCACCAATGCACAGTTAGCTTGGGGGTGGAGGTGGGTGAACACCTCTGCCAATTCTGGGGGCTAATCCCAAGGAGGGAGGAATAAGTCACTAGCTTAGTGAGAGAGTGTGGATTGACATCGAAGGGATAGGATCTAGGCTGAGGTCCTGGAGCCCATGTATGGATGGCCTATGGAGTGTGGAGATCGGTTGCCAGATGGACTGGACACGTGGTACAGTCGTGGGATCTGTCGTCTGGATTTGATGAACTTTCTTGAGGACTATTGCTGCTCGATACCTTTGCTTGTATCGCATTATCTGTTGTCTGGAGGAGCATGGACTGTGACTACAGACTACAACCCCTGGCAAAAATTATGGAATGAAGCGTCAAGACCGGAAACTTAAAGCAATATGTCTCCAAAAGGGGAAATGCACAACAAAACAAATGAGGAACGAATGGGAGGAAACTGGAGTCAATGTCTGTGACCGAACTGTAAGAAACGGCCTAAAGGAAATGGGATTTACATACAGAAAAGCTAAACATAAGCCATCATTAACACCTAAACAGAAAAAACAAGGTTACAATGGAAAAGCAACCGTGGACTGTGGATGACTGGATGAAACTCATATTCAGTGATGAATCGTGAATCTGCATTGGGCAAGGTGATGATGCTGGAACTTTTGTTTGGTGCCGTTCCAATGAGATTTATAAAGATGACGGCATGAAGAGAACATGTAAATCTCCACAGTCATTGATGATATGGGGCTGCATGTCAGGTAAAGGCACTGGGGAGATGGCTGTCATTACATCTGCAATAAATGCCCAAGTTTACATTGATATTTTGGACAGTTTTCTTATCCCATCAATTGAAAGGATGTTTGGGGATGATGACATCATTTTTCAAGATGATAATGCATCCTGCCATAGAGCAAAAACTGTGAAAGAAGACACATAAGGTCAATGTCATGGGCTGCAAATAGTCCGGATCTCAATCCAATTGAAAATCTTTGGTGGAAGTTGAAGAAAATGGTCCATGACAAGGCTCCAACCTGCAAAGCTGATCTGGCAACAGCAATCAGAGAAAGTTGGAGCCAGATTGATGAAGAGTACTGTTTGTCACTCATTAAGTCCATGCCTCAGAGACTGCAAGCTGTTATTAAAGCCTGAGGTGGTGCAACAAAATACTAGTGATGTATCGGAGTCTTCTTTTGTGTGTTTGTTTTTCATGATTCCATAATTTTTTCCCTCTGTTCGGTCTGAAAAAAATTACCCTTACTGAGTACCACATTTTTTATCTTGATTTCTTTTAGTGTTTCTTAAAGCCATAAAGTTGCCATGTGAAATGACTTTAGTTTTGTGTCTGTGATCGGCTTTTTTTCAACAACATTAAACAACTGAATGAACCTCCTCCGAGCCCGGTGATTCCATAACCTTTGCCAGGGGTTGTATAATGGCGGGAGATACGAAATCTGTGGGCCAACCAAAAGTTGGGAGACAGTGGGTATCGCCTGGTACAAAGGCAGTGGTACTACCGCCCCGGGGAGGGGATCTTGTGGACTGGGGACAATGTATTTTGGCCATTTACCTGGAATTGCTGTAAGACCATGGATGTGAGGAATAAAAGATTGCTGCATCGTTAATCTGCCGAGGTGATTATTACAACCCACAACCTCAGATCTTCACAGATGGGACTTTTTTTCTTTTCTTCATTGATAATTAACCCCTCCATCCCCGGCAGCACGTGTCCGCTCCTGCGTACCATGTTGCCAGTACATTATATAATTTGAGTGACTGACATCTAGTGGCCAATGTGAACACTGCAGTCACAGAGCTCTCAGGACCCCCATGTTCCTGGGGCGCAGGATGTCTGGGGTGTCACGGGTCCTCACCTGTCGCCAGATCTCCACCATTGTATCTACGAGCAGCAGAAGTTCCTCCACACGGACCCTGGCCACCTCCTCAGCCCCGTCCTCCTCAGCCCCGTCCTCCTCAGCCCCGTCCTCCTGCCGGTTGAGCTGAAGCTTCTGATTCAGCCTCCTGAGAGAGCGACGCAGCATCTGAGGAAGGGGGACAGTCATGTGATCGGGGCGCTCTTGTCCCGTCACCATGAGGGGGGGGCGTGCTCTTGTCCCATCACATGGGGGATGGGGGGGGCGCGCTTGGGTCATGCCCCTTCTACCTGCAGCCCCCGCAGCTCTCCGGCCCACAGCTCTACAGTCGGCGTCAGGTGCAGGTAGTCGGACTCGTCTATGACATCTGGGCCTCGGGTCTTGAAGGGCAGTGGAAGGGCCCGGGGCCCAGAAATGACGGCATCGATATCCGACAGGATCTGAAAACCACACAGCGAAGGTCGCCAGCTCCACAGACCCCAATGGACAGGAGACACCAACAGAGGGACCACCGAGAACCCAGCATGTGAGGAGGAGGCTCCACAGCAGAGTCTCATACAGAGACAAAAAAGTGAGGCTCAGAGCAGCCTCTGCCCCGGGGCCTTGTGTGAACACAGAGGAAACAGTCAGCAAGACGGAGCACAAGAACTGAGAGCATCATCATCCAGTCTAAGAGCGAGTCTACAAACAGTGCAGCCTCCTCCCCACCGCACGTTACACTTGGCCCCGTCCACCCCTCGGATGGTGTCACCTTGTGTAATGTAGAATAGGATCGGACCCTCAAAGCTGCGACCGGAAGAAGAGTCTGCACATCCTCAACACCCAACTCCTTGCAAACGTCCTGCACCAAACAAGAGCGAAAAGGAGAAGCCGAGGCAGAAGAGGAGAAGCCGAGGCGGAAGAGGAGAAGCCGAGGAGGAAGAGGAGAAGCCGAGGCAGAAGAGGAGAAGCCGAGGAGGAAGAGGAGAAGCCGAAGAGGAAGAGGAGAAGCCAGGAGAGGAGAGGCCGAGGAGAAGCCGAGGCAGAAGAGGAGAAGCCGAGGCGGAAGAGGAGAAGCCGAGGCGGAAGAGGAGAAGCCGAGGCGGAAGAGGAGAAGCCGAGGCGGAAGAGGAGAAGCCGAGGCGGAAGAGGAGAAGCCGAGGCGGAAGAGGAGAAGCCGAGGCGGAAGAGGAGAAGCCGAGGCGGAAGAGGAGAAGCCGAGGAGGAAGAGGAGAGGCCGAGGAGGAAGAGGAGAGGCCGAGGAGGAAGAGGAGAGGCCGAGGAGGAAGAGGAGAGGCCGAGGAGGAATCCTGTATTATACTCCAGAGCTGCACTCACTATTCTGCTGGTGCAGTCACTGTGTATATACATTACATTACTGATCCTGAGTTACATCCTGTATTATACCCCAGAGCTGCACTCACTATTCTGCTGGTGCAGTCATTGTGTACATACATTACATTACTGATCCAGAGTTACATCCTGTATTATACTCCAGAGCTGCGCTCACTATTCTGCTGGTGCAGTCACTGTGTACATACATTACATTACTGATCCTGAGTTACATCCTGTATTATACCCCAGAGCTGCACTCACTATTCTGCTGGTGCAGTCACTGTGTACATACATTACATTACTGATCCTGAGTTACATCCTGTATTATACCCCAGAGCTGCACTCACTATTCTGCTGGTGCAGTCACTGTGTACATACATTACATTACTGACCCTGAGTTACATCCTGTATTATACTCCAGAGCTGCACTCACTATTCTGCTGGTGCAGTCACTGTGTACATACATTACATTACTGATCCTGAGTTACCTCCTGTATTATACTGCAGAGCTGCACTCACTATTCTGCTGGTGCAGTCACTGTGTATATACATTACATTACTGATCCTGAGTTACATACTGTATTATACTCCAGAGCTGCACTCACTATTCTGCTGGTGCAGTCACTTTGTACATACATTACATTACTGATCCTGAGTTACATACTGTATTATACTCCATAGCTGCACTCACTATTCTGCTGGTACGGTCACTGTGTACATACATTACATTACTGATCCTGAGTTACCTCCTGTATTATACTCCAGAGCTGCACTCACTATTCTGCTGGTGCAGTCACTGTGTACATACATTACATTACTGACCCTGAGTTACATCCTGTATTATACTCCAGAGCTGCACTCACTATTCTGCTGGTGCAGTCACTGTGTACATACATTACATTACTGATCCTGAGTTACATCCTGTATTATACTCCAGAGCTGCACTCACTATTCTGCTGGTGCAGTCACTGTGTACATACATTACACTACTGATCCGGAGTTACATCCTGTATTATACTGCAGAGCTGCACTCACTATTCTGCTGGTGCAGTCACTGTGTACATACATTACATTACTGATCCTGAGTTACATCCTGTATTATACTGCAGAGCTGCACTCACTATTCTGCTGGTGCAGTCACTGTGTACATACATTACATTACTGATCCTGAGTTACATCCTGTATTATACTCCAGAGCTGCAGTCACTATTCTGCTGGTGCAGTCACTGTGTACATACATTACATTACTGATCCTGAGTTACATCCTGTATTATACTCCAGAGCTGCACTCACTATTCTGCTGGTGCAGTCACTGTGTACATACATTACACTACTGATCCGGAGTTACATCCTGTATTATACTGCAGAGCTGCACTCACTATTCTGCTGGTGCAGTCACTGTGTACATACATTACATTACTGATCCTGAGTTACCTCCTGTATTATACTCCAGAGCTGCAGTCACTATTCTGCTGGTGCAGTCACTGTGTACATACATTACATTACTGATCCTGAGTTACATTCTGTATTATACCCCAGAGCTGCACTCACTATTCTGCTGGTGCAGTCACTGTGTACATACATTACATTACTGATCCTGAGTTACATCCTGTATTATACTCCAGAGCTGCACTCACTATTCTGCTGGTGCAGTCACTGTGTACATACATTACATTACTGATCCGGAGTTACATCCTGTATTATACTCCAGAGCTGCACTCACTATTCTGCTGGTGCAGTCACTGTGTACATACATTACATTACTGATCCTGAGTTACCTCCTGTATTATACTCCAGAGCTGCACTCACTATTCTGCTGGTGCAGTCACTGTGTACATACATTACATTACTGATCCTGAGTTACCTCCTGTATTATACTACAGAGCTGCAGTCACTATTCTGCTGGTGCAGTCACTGTGTACAGACATTACATTACTGATCCGGAGTTACATCCTGTATTATACTCCAGAGCTGCACTCACTATTCTGCTGGTGCAGTCACTGTGTACATACATTACATTACTGATCCTGAGTTACCTCCTGTATTATACTCCAGAGCTGCACTCACTATTCTGCTGGTGCAGTCACTGTGTACATACATTACATTACTGATCCTGAGTTACATCCTGTATTATACTCCAGAGCTGCACTCACTATTCTGCTGGTGGAGTCACTGTGTACATACATTACATTACTGATCCTGAGTTACATCCTGTATTATACTCCAGAGCTGCACTCACTATTCTGCTGGTAGAGTCACTGTGTACATACATTACATTACTGATCCTGAGTTACATTCTGTATTATACTCCAGAGCTGCACTCACTATTCTGCTGGTGCAGTCACTGTGTACATACATTACATTACTGATCCGGAGTTACATTCTGTATTATACTCCAGAGCTGCACTCACTATTCTGCTGGTGCAGTCACTGTGTACATACATTACATTACTGATCCTGAGTTACATCCTGTATTATACTCCAGAGCTGCACTCACTATTCTGCTGGTGGAGACACTGTGTACATACATTACATTACTGATCCTGAGTTACATCCTGTATTATACTCCAGAGCTGCACTCACTATTCTGCTGGTGCAGTCACTGTGTACATACATTACATTACTGATCCTGAGTTACATCCTGTATTATACTCCAGAGCTGCACTCACTATTCTGCTGGTGCAGTCACTGTGTACATACATTACATTACTGATCCTGAGTTACATCCTGTATTATACTCCAGAGCTGCACTCACTATTCTGCTGGTGCAGTCACTGTGTACATACATTACATTACTGATCCTGAGTTACCTCCTGTATTATACTCCAGAGCTGCACTCACTATTCTGCTGATGCAGTCACTGTGTACATACATTACATTACTGATCCTGAGTTACATCCTGTATTATACTCCAGAGCTGCACTCACTATTCTGCATTATGTAGGTATAGTGCGGCAGAGATGCAGCCATAGTTTATACCTGTAGATAGCGCTGACATTCACTCTGGGGCTGATGCTCCTCCCCAATGACTCCTGTGAGTGGCTCCGCCTCCTTGTCTCCTCGGGATCTGCTCCATGGTGAGAGATTATTAGGTGACTTTGTACAGGACCCCTGCGCCCCTCCCCCGCTTGCCCTCCCCCGCAGAGAACGCGCTGCCAATGCTGGCGACCCCGACTGATGAGGGCAATGTGGCCACAGGGGCCAGACCAGACTGCCACCATCTCGGGCCACGTGCGAGACCCCAGATCTACACTGTTACACTCCACCTGCGCAAAGCGACGGCGGCACCTGAGATTATTCTGGGCGAGAATCTTCTCCATCTTCCTCGTCTGCTGTTTGTAGACTCTGAATTCTCTGGTGGACGGTCTGATGGTGAGGAAAGAAGCGTGTCACAGGAGGCAGAGCGGGGGGCCGCCACATAGAGGAGGACGAGGAGGAAGGGGGCCGCCGCACAGAGGAGGGCGAGGAGGAAGGGGGCCGCCACACAGAGGAGGGCGAGGAGGAAGGAGGCCGCCGCACAGAGGAGGGCGAGGAGGAAGGGGGCCGCCGCACACAGGAGGGCGAGGAGGAAGGGGGCCGCCGCACACAGGAGGAAGGGGGCCGCCGCACAGAGGAGGGCGAGGAGGAAGGGGGCCGCCGCACAGAGGAGGGCGAGGAGGAAGGGGGCCGCCGCACAGAGGAGGGCGAGGAGGAAGGGGGCCGCCGCACAGAGGAGGGCGAGGGGGAAGGGGGCCGCCGCACAGAGGAGGACGAGGAGGAAGGGGGCCGCTGCACAGAGGAGGGCGAGGGGGGCCGCCGCACAGAGGAGGACGAGGAGGAAGGTGGCTGCCGCACAGAGGAGGGCGAGGGGGGCCGCCGCACAGAGGAGGACGAGGAGGAAGGGGGCTGTCAGGGTAAAAAAGAATATATATTTTCTCTACTTTTATACGCTTTGCTTATGTACTAACCACCATTTTGTGTCTTATAACAATAAGCTTTCCTTGCTACGTGTTACTTAGATCGAAACTTATGCTAAGATGGGGCCGGTATCAGCCAGCACCTGTTTCAGAGAAATGAAACCGAATCATCAACTGACGGTTGTCTGCCCAGAGACTGAGTTAAGGAGACGTGGACCAATCAGGAGTGGCCGGATACTAGACATTTATGGCTTACCCCGCCCCGAACAATCCATTTATGGCTTACCCCGCCCCGAACAACCCCTTTCCCCTCCCCATTATGTAGTGTATTTAAGTTTGTGCATGCGGAAATAAAGACAGAACATTGCTGAGGACGTTGTCTGTAGTAGTCTTCTGAGCATGCTCTGAGTTTGAACCAGCTTGTTGTCTGACTCATTCTTTGAATGGTTGACCCATGCTCATAGCCTTAATTTGGAGTGACTGGAGGACGAGTGGAATGTCGCTACGACCCCGACAAATGGCGCCCAACGTGGGGCGTGGCTAGCGGTACGCCGCCCTCTCGGACCCATATTGCCGACTTCCCTGGTGGTGACCGCGGCGGCTGAATTTGAGGCCTGATCAACCTCCATCGAACACGGTAAGTTGAGATATATTTTATATGTCTCACTTGCCTGTGTGTCAGCCGCAGCGGTTCCTGTGGGGTTATCAGTTTGGATCTGGGTGGGTGACCGGTCGAGTGGTGAGACCTTGGGCGTCCCGCGCCACGTCCCGTACCAGCAACTGTGAGACCGAGTGACGTCGCATGCCTGCGCGTGCTCGTGTGCACACCACCTCCTCCTCCCCCGGTCACTGTACTTTTCTTAGATAGTTGCCTCCCGTGACTGATAGACGATTCCAAGCCATCCTTGAATTGAAGTGTAAGGGAGAAAGAATCTGTGACGAATTGAGGAGTGCTCTTCGTCTACCACAGAGACTGCTGTAAAGTCAAGGTTAGGAAAGGAGATAGATTGAGGTGTCTCTCTATCTCATCAGTGTATTGAGGTGTGCTCTACACTGACGGGTGGTGACCTGTAATCAGGGTGCCGTGGTGAGTCGCACTGTAAAGTCGCCATTCAAGGTTAGGAAAGGAGATAGATTGAGGTGTCTCTCTATCTCACCAGTGTAATGAGGAGTGCTCTACACTGACCGGTGGCGACCTGTGGACTGCATCAGTGATCTGAGTCGCGACAGATCATTGCATTCTATAAGAAAATGTTGCGTATGTTCAAATCTGAAACACCTGGCAAGATGCCGGATGGTGCAGTGGGAGTCATCCAGCTACTAGAGTCACGGGAAAGCAAGGAGGCTGTTAAGAATGTTAGGAATCTGTATTAAATGATAAGACTACCCAGTACGGGCAGACTAAAGCCTTCAGTGTAGAAGGAATGCGTTATACAAAATAAGGGAAGTTGAGTGATGAAGGACACCTGCACCAGGCTCAGACACATCTTAGAGTAGATGGTGCAGGGGGGAACAGAGAATGCCGAGCCTTTGTTCGGATACATGAAAGCTGCAGAATGTGATTTGTTATGTGACCCTAAATTGGCCGTAACCCCGTTGATGCCTGTCACTACACCGAGCCCTCAGCCACCACCCTATAATGGCGCCGACGCTAAATCATCGGAAGGATGGACGTGTCGTATGTGCTGACAGCAGAACCCGCCCTGGGCGAAGTTCTGCTGTGTCTGTGGGGCAGGCCGCCCATGGCACGATGCCCAGCCTGCCCCCAAGAACAATCCCACTCCCACTCCAACTCCTCCCTCCAACGGCCATCTTACTACATCTTTTACTTGTTGTGGGAGACCCGGGAAACCCCAATCCGGCCTATATCCGCTACTAGATCCGTCCGGTGCTTATTACCAGCCGCCAGCACGGGTGGAAAAGCCCGCAGTCCCAGAGCACCCATCTGAAACTAATGTGACACCCTCTGCTCCAGTCCACGATGCTGAGGCGCTCCCTCTGTTCCCCATGGGGGTCGCCCATAACTCTGGGGATATCCTCCTCAACTCCCCAGAATTTCAGGCCAGACTGCTCTCCCTCCGCCAACATACTGTTACTCAAGACGATACGGAGCCAGATGAGGGATGGGCTCAAGATACTCCAGCGCCCCCCCCTTTACCCCATACGTCTCCTATGGCATCCTTCACCCCACATTCATTGCCCATACTCCGGCCCTTGCTCCAAGCAACTGCTGAAAGAGCACCACCCCCCAGCCCCTCAGAAGTCTGGGACCCCTGCCGCTCCCGGAACCTAGTAGACCCATCAGGACGCCCTGTCACTCTGTCAATAGGCTATGGTGACATCCTTACACATCGGGTGGGGGCCATAATCAACCCTGCAAACACCTGTATGAGCCATGTTGGAGGATTGGCTCGCAAAATTTCCCTTGCTGCTGGTTCTACTCTGGCTGCAGAATGCCAGGCTCACTTAGCCGAAAACGGAGAGCTTTCAAAAGGCCATGGATTCCACAAAAGCAGGATCCCTTAGTACGTATGAATCCGGCCTAGAATACATGAAACAGTTAAAAGCCTGGGCTCAGGATCGCTTGTCAGATCAAGCTGGGTCTGTACAAGATGTTCAACAAGACCCTGATGAATCTGTGGAAAGATATGCTGCAAGACTCAGCATGCATTTTGAGGATCTCGGATACAGTCCTCACATCAAGACGCAGGCCGCCCTGTTGGTTCAGGCCCTAGTAGATGGCCTACAAGACGCTCTCAGAGATGAGGTTCTGAGGGTACGCCCCGAGATTCGTTCTTCTTCTTTTAACGACGCGGTGGACATTGTCAAAGCTTTCCAAAAAGCCATGCTAAAAATGGAAAAGGATACTAAGCCAAAGAAGAAAGCCGCTCCTGCCATGCTATATCAAGCTCAAGAAAGCTACCCACCCCCTGGCAACCAACATGGAATCAAGTGGGTAATGGTTAAAGGCACAGGTGATAATACTCCTCCCACATATAGAAAACAAGACAGAAGAGATGACAAGGGACCACCTAGAGACAAGAGACAATCTCGTGATTCTGAAGGACGCATACTGTGTTGGGAATGTGGTAGCCCTAATCACATTCTCAGAGACTGTCCAACCCGCAGACAGTACCATGACCGCTCGTTTCATGACGGTCCACACAACCATGGACCTTCCCGTGAACCATCTCACCCACGCCAATGACGGCCCGGTCAACCAGTGTCCACTTTCCCAGCTACGCACCCCACGGCCGCCTGTGGGACTGTCACTTTACAGGTGGACCATCAACCATTGAAGTTCCTGGTGGACACTGGGGCGGCCACATCTGTCATTTCTTCCACACAGCTCCCTCCCTCGGTATCCCTATCACCGGATACCCTCACCTGTGTTGGGGTGGAAGGCCAACATATTTCCTCTCCACTCACAGTCCCTGTGTCTGCAGGACGATTCACTGGAGTACTCACAAGATTCTTGGTCTCAGAAACTTGCCCCGTTAATTTGTTGGGAGCCGATCTCTTAGAGCGGATGAAGGCAACTATTACCTTCGGAAACCATGGTATGGAGCTTCTTCTGCGAGATCCTCATTCCGAACAAGGGACTGAAGATCGCTGCGTTCTCAAAGCCTTCCCTCTCATGATGATGACCATACAACCTCACACTCTTCTTGATACCTCACAGTTCCCTCACTCTCTGTGGTCCAGTGGGCCAGAGGACGTTGGCCTCCTGCAGGTTCCCCCGGTCCAAGTACACCTCAAGCCTGGACACAGGTACCCACGGTTGCCACAATACCCCCTCAAGGCGGCACAAGAACAAAGCTTGGGTACCCAAATCGCTTCCCTCCTGGAGTCAGGAGTCCTTGTCAGATGTGTATCTCCATGCAATACACCCCTCTTTCCTGTAAAAAAGAAAACCGCTCCGGGAGAGCCTCCAAGATACCGGTTGGTTCAGGATCTCAGAGCCGTCAATGCAGCTACCATTTTAGAAACTCCGGTAGTACCCAACCCAAACACCCTCTTGTCTCAGGTGCCTCCAACGGCCACCTTGTTTACGGTGTTAGATCTGGCCAACGCCTTCTTCAGTATACCCTTACATGAAGATTCGTGGTTTCTTTTTTCATTACCTTTCAAGGAGCACAGCTTACATTGACCAGGACTCCACAAGGAGCCCAGAACTCTCCTAACCAATTCATTCATTCTATGAAGTCTATTCTGGAGCCATGGGTTCAAGAGAACCCTCAGGTCACCCTTCTACAGTATGTGGATGATCTTTTACTCTGCGGCACTGAAGAAAATTTGCCAGAGATGTCAGCATCCCTTCTCTGGTTTCTTCACTCAGCTAACTGTAAAGTCTCGAAAGGCAAAGTCCAATGGTGTCTGCCCAAGGTCATTTTCCTCGGACATTGTATATCACAAGGTGCTAGACATCTGACTGAAGAAAGAAAACAAGCCATCATGGATATCACCTTCCCAACCACCTACTCCGCTATGCAGACTTTCCTTGGCCTCATCACTTACTGCAGGCAATGGATCCCGGATGCCTCAAAGCTTATGCAATCTCTGTACGACTGTCTTAAGGACGAAGGCTCCGTCTGGCTTCATGCTGAAGATCCACGTGTCTCTCACCAACGCAGACTATGTTTTGACCGCCTTAAACAGGCTGTTGTCTCTGCCCCGGCCTTGGGCTTACCAGACTATACTCAGCCATTTCACCTCTTTGTCTCTGAATCGGAAGGTCATGCCTCTGGAGTTCTAGCACAACGCTATGATCATAAGTATCGGCCTTTGGGCTACTACTCAGCCCGCCTGGACCCTGTCGCTCAAACTGCCCCCACGTGCCTTAAGGCGGTCCACGCTGCTCACATCCTCCTTGACAAGTCAGCTGATATCGTCCTTGGCCATGATCTCTTAGCTGTTCTGCAACAAACATCTCCGAAACATCTCACCAACCAAAGACACCTGCGGCTGCAGTGTTCCCTATTGTTGCCCTCCAATATAACATTTACCAGATGTCTGACTATCAATCCTGCCACTTTGCTTCCACCTTCTAGGGGGGAAGACGAACAGGGTGAAGGTCCATTGGTGGAACCTCATGATTGTATAAAAATTTTGCAGGAAGAGACTTCTGCTCCAGAGAATATGGTGGCACATCCGCTCGCACACCCTGCCTTGCATCTATGGACTGATGGATCCCGTTTCGCAGACCCTCAAGGGAAGTTCCACACGGGATATGCTGTCACAATGGACCTAACAGTCCTCAAGGCTGAAGCTCTACCACCATACATGTCTGCACAAGAAGCTGAACTTGTGGCTCTCACAGAGGCCTGCCACCTGGCAGCAGGAACAAAGGCGAATATATATATACCGATTCCAGGTATGGACATGGAATTTGCAATGATTCTGGACTCTTGTGGAAGTCTAGAGGATTCATCACAGCTGCAGGTACACCAGTGAAACATGTCTCATGGATTAAGGCCCTAATGAAGGCCCTGGAACTATCCATTCAGGTTGCTGTTATCAAGGTCAAGGCTCATGGAAGACTAGAATCCAGAGAAGCCAGGGGCAACCACCTAGCTGACCAAGCAGCCAAGACTGCAGCAGTGGAGAATGTGTCATCAAAGTGGCAGGAAAAGGAAGAAGAGATGGGGGAGACCCTGCAAACCGTAGCTGTGGCGCTCACTAGAGCAAGAGCCAAAGAACAGCCGGTGGAAGACCATACAAGTCCAGCGGAGACACGAGTGGAATCCAGGGGGGTCAGGATGCCTGAAGAAAAATTGTGTGAGGAATAAAGGAAGACCCCCACTGAAGAAGTCAAGCAATGGAAAGCGGCAGGAGCCGTGCTGGCAGGTCGCAAAGATTCAAAGGTCAACTCGACTCTTTACCAAGTGGATGGGAAGCCTTGCTTGCCCAGGCGCATGTACTCAGCCGTGGCAGCATGGGCTCACGGGCCTACACACAGAGGAAAGAATCAAGCCTTGGCATGTATCAAGAAACTGTACTTTGCACCCGGAATCTCTTCCACTGTGACTGCGTACTCAAAATCCTGCTCTGTCTGCGCTACCTGCAACCCAACGTGTACGGCACGGGTCCCTCTCCAACACCTGGCTAAACCAGACTACCCTTGGCAGAGAATACAAGTCAAGTTAACACAAGAATACAAGTCGACCATATCCAAATGCCTAAAGCAGGAAAATAGGAGTACGTTTTGGTAGCCGTGGATATGTTCTCAGCCTGGCCCGAGGCCTACCCGGTTGTCAACATGACTGCTAAAGTCACAGCCAAGAAACTGATCACTGAAATTGCCTGCAGATTTGGAGTTCCCCAAGTCATAGAATCGGATCAAGGACCAGCTTTCACAGCAAATATCTACGAAGAACTCTGGAACATGTTGGGAACAGATTTGGGCCTCCACACTCCATACCATCCTGCCAGTTCAGGCAAAGTGGAGAGAATGAATTCCACACTCAAGACCCAGCTCTTGAAAATGACCCAAGATCATCCCCTCCCCTGGCCCGACCTACTCCCTATAGTATTGTATCATATCACACACACCCCACAAGCTAAACATGGGCTAACTCCCTATGAAATTTTGTTTGGGACCCCACCTAAAATAGGAGAAATTAGGCCCCAAGAGTTGTCTGAAACACATGATAGAGTAGTAATATTTGTGATTGCTCTGTCTAAAGAATTGACTAACACCCGCTCTACAGTATCTGCTTCTCTCCCAGAATCCACAGGTGATGCGGTACATGATTTCACCCCAGGCGACCTGGTGTACGTAAAGAAGTTTGTCCGGGAAGACTGTCTCCAACCCAGATTTGAGGGCCCCTACACTGTGATCCTGACTACTCCTACAGCTCTGAAGCTTGAGGGCAGGAGCACCTGGATTCACGCCTCCCACTGCAAGAGAGACAGAACGAGCCTATAAAAGATGACTACCTTCTTCTATATCCTTTCCATATGCTTACTGTCTGTCCCAGGGTGGACAGCTACCACATTTTGGGTAGATACTCACGCAAAAATTCAGACGTATCGATTTGATTACTGTGACATAGTGGATTGCGCAGGAATGACATGGTATGCTGCATAGTCCCCTCATACAGGAAAGCTATAAACAATGCTGTCCCAACCCCCCATGACAGAGTCCAATTGAGAGATTTAGTTTAGGGTCAGTTGGGAGAACTCCATGTGTCATTTAGGATAGGGCTCGATTGTCTGGGGGCGTCCCATAAGGGGGCAGCTTCTAAGATAATTGGGTGAAGAAATCCACCTCCCCTCTCCCCACACATGGACAGTCTCAAAGGCCCCGAAGCAAAGGAAAGCTTAGTGTTTAGGGGGGAATGTCGGGGTAAGAAAGAATGTATATATATTTTCTCTACTTTTATACTTTTATACGCTTTGCTTATGTACTAACCACCATTTTGTGTCTTATAACAATAAGCTTTCCTTGCTACGTGTTACTTAGATCGAAACTTATGCTAAGATGGGGCCGCCACACAGAGGAGGGCGAGGGGGAAGGGGGCCGCCGCACAGAGGAGGGCGAGGGGGAAGGGGGCCGCCACACAGAGGAGGGCGAGGGGGAAGGGGGCCGCCGCACAGAGGAGGGCGAGGAGGAAGGGGGCCGCCGCACAGAGGAGGGCGAGGGGGAAGAGGGCCGCCGCACAGAGGAGAGCGAGGGGGGGCGCCGCACAGAGGAGGGCGAGGGGGAAGGGGGCCGCCGCACAGAGGAGGGCGAGGAGGAAGGGGGCCGCCGCACAGAGGAGGGCGAGGGGGAAGGGGGCCGCCGCACAGAGGAGGGCGAGGAGGAAGGGGGCCGCCGCACAGAGGAGGGCGAGGGGGAAGAGGGCCGCCGCACAGAGGAGGGCGAGGGGGAAGGTGGCCGCCACACAGAGGAGGGCGAGGGGGAAGAGGGGGAAGGGGGCCGCCACACAGAGGAGGACGAGGGGGAAGGTGGCCGCCACACAGAGGAGGGCGAGGGGGAAGAGGGGGAAGGGGGCCGCCACACAGAGGAGGACGAGGGGGAAGGTGGCCGCCACACAGAGGAGGGCGAGGGGGAAGAGGGGGAAGAGGGCCGCCGCACAGAGCAGGACGAGGGGGAAGGTGGCCGCCACACAGAGGAGGGCGAGGGGGAAGAGGGGGAAGGGGGCCGCCACACAGAGGAGGACGAGGGGGAAGGGGGCCGCCGCACAGAGGAGGGCGAGGGGGGCTGCCGCACAGAGGAGGACGAGGGGGAAGGGGGCCGCCACACAGAGGAGGGCGAGGGGGAAGGGGGCCGCCGCACAGAGGAGGGCGAGGGGGAAGGGGGCCGCCGCACAGAGGAGGGCGAGGGGGAAGGGGGCCGCCGCACAGAGGAGGGCGAGGGGGGCCGCCACACAGAGGAGGGCGAGGGGGAAGGGGGCCGCCGCACAGAGGAGAGCGAGGGGGAAGGGGGCCGCCACACAGAGGAGGACGAGGGGGAAGGGGGCCGCCGCACAGAGGAGGACGAGGGGGAAGGGGGCCGCCGCACAGAGGAGGACGAGGGGGAAGGGGGCCGCCGCACAGAGGAGGACGAGGGGGAAGGGGGCCGCCGCACAGAGGAGGACGAGGGGGGCCGCCACACAGAGGAGAGCGAGGGGGGCCGCCACACAGAGGAGAGCGAGGGGGAAGGGGGCCGCCGCACAGAGGAGAGCGAGGGGGGCCGCCGCACAGAGGAGAGCGAGGGGGGCCGCCGCACAGAGGAGAGCGAGGGGGGCCGCCGCACAGAGGAGAGCGAGGGGGGCCGCCGCACATAGGAGAGCGAGGGGGAAGGGGGCCGCCGCACAGAGGAGGGCGAGGGGGAAGGGGGCCGCCGCACAGAGGAGGGCGAGGGGGAAGGGGGCCGCCACACAGAGGAGGGCGAGGGGGAAGGGGGCCGCCGCACAGAGGAGGGCGAGGAGGAAGGGGGCCGCCGCACAGAGGAGGGCGAGGGGGAAGAGGGCCGCCGCACAGAGGAGGGCGAGGGGGAAGGTGGCCGCCACACAGAGGAGGGCGAGGGGGAAGAGGGGGAAGGGGGCCGCCACACAGAGGAGGACGAGGGGGAAGGTGGCCGCCACACAGAGGAGGGCGAGGGGGAAGAGGGGGAAGGGGGCCGCCACACAGAGGAGGACGAGGGGGAAGGTGGCCGCCACACAGAGGAGGGCGAGGGGGAAGAGGGGGAAGAGGGCCGCCGCACAGAGCAGGACGAGGGGGAAGGTGGCCGCCACACAGAGGAGGGCGAGGGGGAAGAGGGGGAAGGGGGCCGCCACACAGAGGAGGACGAGGGGGAAGGGGGCCGCCGCACAGAGGAGGGCGAGGGGGGCTGCCGCACAGAGGAGGACGAGGGGGAAGGGGGCCGCCACACAGAGGAGGGCGAGGGGGAAGGGGGCCGCCGCACAGAGGAGGGCGAGGGGGAAGGGGGCCGCCGCACAGAGGAGGGCGAGGGGGAAGGGGGCCGCCGCACAGAGGAGGGCGAGGGGGGCCGCCACACAGAGGAGGGCGAGGGGGAAGGGGGCCGCCGCACAGAGGAGAGCGAGGGGGAAGGGGGCCGCCACACAGAGGAGGACGAGGGGGAAGGGGGCCGCCGCACAGAGGAGGACGAGGGGGAAGGGGGCCGCCGCACAGAGGAGGACGAGGGGGAAGGGGGCCGCCGCACAGAGGAGGACGAGGGGGAAGGGGGCCGCCGCACAGAGGAGGACGAGGGGGGCCGCCACACAGAGGAGAGCGAGGGGGGCCGCCACACAGAGGAGAGCGAGGGGGAAGGGGGCCGCCGCACAGAGGAGAGCGAGGGGGGCCGCCGCACAGAGGAGAGCGAGGGGGGCCGCCGCACAGAGGAGAGCGAGGGGGGCCGCCGCACAGAGGAGAGCGAGGGGGGCCGCCGCACAGAGGAGAGCGAGGGGGAAGGGGGCCGCCGCACAGAGGAGAGCGAGGGGGGGCGCCGCACAGAGGAGGGCGAGGGGGAAGGGGGCCGCCGCACAGAGGAGAGCGAGGGGGGGCGCCGCACAGAGGAGGGCGAGGGGGAAGGGGGCCGCCGCACAGAGGAGGACGAGGGGGAAGGGGGCCGCCGCACAGAGGAGGACGAGGGGGAAGGGGGCCGCCGCACAGAGCAGGACGAGGGGGAAGGTGGCCGCCGCACAGAGGAGGGCGAGGGGGGCCGCCACACAGAGGAGGGCGAGGGGGAAGGGGGCCGCCGCACAGAGGAGAGCGAGGGGGAAGGGGGCCGCCACACAGAGGAGGACGAGGGGGAAGGGGGCCGCCGCACAGAGGAGGACGAGGGGGAAGGGGGCCGCCGCACAGAGGAGGACGAGGGGGAAGGGGGCCGCCGCACAGAGGAGGACGAGGGGGGCCGCCACACAGAGGAGAGCGAGGGGGGCCGCCACACAGAGGAGAGCGAGGGGGGCCGCCACACAGAGGAGAGCGAGGGGGAAGGGGGCCGCCGCACAGAGGAGAGCGAGGGGGGCCGCCGCACAGAGGAGAGCGAGGGGGGCCGCCGCACAGAGGAGGGCGAGGGGGGGCGCCGCACAGAGGAGAGCGAGGGGGAAGGGGGCCGCCGCACAGAGGAGAGCGAGGGGGGGCGCCGCACAGAGGAGGGCGAGGGGGAAGGGGGCCGCCGCACAGAGGAGGACGAGGGGGAAGGGGGCCGCCGCACAGAGGAGGACGAGGGGGAAGGGGGCCGCCGCACAAAGGAGGACGAGGGGGAAGGGGGCCGCCGCACAGAGGAGGACGAGGGGGAAGGTGGCCGCCGCACAGAGGAGGACGAGGGGGAAGGGGGCAGCCGCACAGAGGACAAGGATGAGGAGGGGATGGGGTGAAGGGGCCACCGCCTGACCTCTCTGCCCCACTTCCTGGGTTAAGTTCCTGGGGCGCTTGTTGGGGTGACCCCACTGGACATACCTGGCCTTCACCTCCAGCTGCAGCCGCTCGTTCTCCCGCTGCAGCCGCTCGCTCTCCCGCTGCAGCGCCTCCTCCTTCCTCCGCGCCTCCTGGATCTGCTCCTGATAGGACTGGAGAGAGGATGGTGAGTGCGGAGCCAGAATCTGCACCGGTGGGCGAGCGACTGTACTGCTCAGCCCCAATGTGGGGTGCAGACTATGGGGGTGACCCCATGTGACCAGACCCCGCGTCTCCTGAACTCCGCCCCTAGTACCACACGTCCGGGGCGTCACCTTGATAAGGGCTTTATAATTTGGGGTGGTGTCCAGATTCAGAGATCCTCCCGAGTGTCCCCCGTCCACAGACAACCTCCTGCGGAAACACAACCCCCATCAGTGCAACCCCATTATAGCTCTGCCTCCTCCTGCGGCCCCCCTATAATCGCTCCAAGGAGAGCGGGCGTTCAGTGGGATGAGCCCTGGACCATGCGGTCTTTCTCAAAACAGCCGTGCCAGCGGATGAGAGCACCACTGACCCCAGCGTGTCCACAACAGCCCCCAACCTACTGTAGAGAATGAGAGTGGTTGTCCCGGTTCCACCTTATTCAGGATTAGTTAATGCTGGCCCCCCAGAGCAGCGCTCACCTGATCTCGTCCTGCAGCTGCTTCACCTGACTCTCGTACCCATCAACGACATCGAGAATCCTGAAAGTAGAGAAAAGAGGAGACTACTACCCTCATCATCCAGCACGTGACTGTGTGCAGCTGTGTAAAAACGTGGCCACCGCACCACTGACAGGGGCCCACAGGGCTGCGGTTCGGGGCCACACATCAGACACAGGAGGCGTCTCATGCCCTGGAGGACTCACTGCTGATGGAGGGGGCTGTTGTGCTGCGGCAGCCGCCTGAGGAGGTGCTGGAAGCTCTTCCTGCCGTCCTGCAGCCTCTTCTGCTCCGCAGCCTCCGCCCGGGTGATCCGCGCCCGCAGCTGCGCAATGCTCTGCTCCTGCTCCCGCAGCGTCTCTTCCTGCTTCTGACAACGCTCCTGGAAGAGACGGCAGAGACCGGAGGAGCAATGTGAGGGGCGCGTCATTAACGGTGCGACCAAGATCAAACACAAAGCCAACCCGGAGCCGTCACATGACCCAGCAACCGCAGAGACGCCGGCCACAGGAAGACAACCACGTGTGTCTACAGATGAGCAACAGCGAGCACCGCCTGTACTTTAAAAGCCCCGCCTCCTGCCCCTCCCATACTCACAGGCCCCACCTCCTGCCCCTCCCACACTCACAAGCCCCCCCTCCCATACTCAAAAGGCCCCCCTCCTGTCCCTCCCGTACTCACAAGCCCCACCTCCTGCCCCTCCCGTACTCACAGGCCCCCCCTCCTGCCCCTTCCGTACTCACAAGCCCCGCCTCCTGCCCCCATACTCACAAGCTCCGCCTCTCCCGTTCTTCTCTTGTACTCACAAGCCCCGCCCCTCCCGTTCTCACAAGCCCCATCTCCAGCCTCTCCCATACTCAGAAGCCCCCACCCTTCCCATACTCGAGACCCACCTCCTCCTCCTCCCGTACACAAACTAAACCCTTCCCATACTCACAAGCCCCGCCTCCTGCCCCTCCCATACTCACAAGCCCCGCCTCCTGCCCCTCCCATACTCACAAGATCCGCCTCCTGCTCCTCCCGTAATCTTGTCACTTCACTCTGCTGCTCCTGCGTCTTACAGAAGAAATCGTCCTCCAGGTCCCGGATTTTGGCTTTGATGTCATCCAAGATGCGCTGCAGCTCCTCCGCCCTCCGTTCCTGGCACCCAGCGCGGTCCTGCTGCAGGCGGACGTCATCCCTGGAGGAAAGAAAAACTAACTGATCAACCAATGAGGAGGCGCGGTGCAGAGACATGGAAGAGGCCGCAGAATCAGAGCAGCGGAAACGTCAGCGTGTGGCAAGCAGGGGGGGGGGGGGTGACGAGCGACGCGGGGAGGAGACGAGGCGAGCGACGCGGGGAGCAGACGAGGCGAGCGACGCGGGGAGGAGACGAGGCGAGCGACGCGGGGAGGAGACGAGGCGAGCGACGCGGGGAGGAGACGAGGCGAGCGACGCGGGGAGGAGACGAGGCGAGCGACGCGGGGAGGAGACGAGGCGAGCGACGCGGGGAGGAGACGAGGCGAGCGACGCGGGGAGGAGACGAGGCGAGCGACGCGGGGAGGAGACGAGGCGAGCGACGCGGGGAGGAGACGAGGCGAGCGACGCGGGGAGGAGACGAGGCGAGCGACGCGGGGAGCAGACGAGGAGAGCGACGCGGGGAGCAGACGAGGAGAGCGACGCGGGGAGCAGACGAGGCGAGCGACGCGGGGAGCAGACGAGGCGAGCGACGCGGGGAGCAGACGAGGCGAGCGACGCGGGGAGCAGACGAGGCGAGCGACGCGGGGAGCAGACGAGGCGAGCGACGCGGGGAGCAGACGAGGCGAGCGACGCGGGGAGCAGACGAGGCGAGCGACACGGGGAGGAGAGGAGCGACGCGGGGAGGAGACGAGGCGAGCGACGCGGGGAGGAGACGAGGCGAGCGGCGCGGGGAGGAGACGAGGCGAGCGGCGCGGGGAGGAGACGAGGCGAGCGGCGCGGGGAGGAGACGAGGCGAGCGGCGCGGGGAGGAGACGAGGCGAGCGGCGCGGGGAGGAGACGAGGCGAGCGGCGCGGGGAGGAGACGAGGCGAGCGACGCGGGGAGGAGACGAGGCGAGCGACAACCTTCTCAATCATGAAAATGCAAGACATTTCCAAGGAGGCTGAGTGGGCGCCAGCCACCGGGTGACACTGGTCCATATCGGAGTAATAACAGAAGTCGGAGGCCGCACAGGTCACCTCTGGACGTCACGCAGAGCGCTCTGGCCTTTCGCTCCCACGGTTCAGCCCCAATATTCAGCATTTCTGCAGGGTCCTGGGGGGTTTGTGCCGCCAAAGACGACCTCCCGCAATGTCTGTGCCGAGTCAATGTGAGCGGAGGACAGCGCGGCCGCGGGATCATCCTTCACACAAACCTCCCAACTTTTGAAGAGCAGAAAGAGGGACACATCATGTGGCGTAGCAAGTTTTGGCCACACCCCTGGCCACACCCCAGGCCACGCCCATTTACCATTTCTTTCTCCCCTGCCAGGAGGAGTTGTCAGAGGGGCGCTGGTAATGAGGGGCATTCAGCAGACGCCCGAGACTGCAGGGCATAGACCCAAATCCAGGACTGTCCGCTGCATCCGGGACAGTTGGGACTAGAGATGAGCGGATGGATTCCCGGGATCAGTGGTCCCTGGCGGATGGACGGAGGCTTCTGATCCCCCCGGGCATCGACGTCCTCTGTGCGTCCGGCTCATCTCTCGGATTATTTCTTGTCCCTCATTCACACTCGGAGCCGCCAGAACTCTCTCATCTTTATGTAGCGTCACTATACGACATCCGGCTTCTGTGGCCGTGTTCACACGCTGCAGAAATACGCTGTTTTTTTGTTTTCTGCAGGATCCGCACCAAACTCCACAATAAAAATCAAAGCTTTTCTGTGCTGGTAAAAAGCGTCAATAACTCGGCTTCATCTGCCCCAAAATCGCATCAAATAAGAAGGAAAACGCATAAAAGAAGCGCCGCAAAGACGCCATAATCCGAGGAGATCGTTACTGCGCCGTGTGGTGCGGACACCGCGGAAAAGCAGCATTTACACCACGTGTGAACACGGCCGTTACTGTTTTATTACATTTTTATGGATTAATAGAGAAAAATATAAATTACGCCTTTTTTTTACGCCATTTACCGATCCCCGTAACTAATCGGATCGCTGTGTTGTGCGGTCGTTACGATTACAGGGACCCCGGATATGTCCGTCTTATCTGCTGATTTGTGATGGTTATTATTTAAAATAAACGCATTAAAAATAACTTTTTTTTCATTATAAAGTGTTTTTCATTATTATTCTTTTAGTAATTTTCTAAGATGAAAACATCTCTTCGGGTCTGTGCCCGCGGTCCGGAGCCGCTGCGGGTTTCACGCTGTGCGTTATGCAGCGTCCAGATGTTACAGCAGTGGATGGATTTGTAGAAATCCCAGGTCCGCTATGCGTCTCTGTGCACCCGCAGATCACCCACGGACTCGGACATGCGGGGCGTCTTTCAGGACCGCACCATGTCGATATCTCTTGCGGGGTCGCTGGTCTCCACAACAGAAATTCCCCCATTACAATGTACTGATTGCGGTGAACGGTTCAGTGAACAGAGGATTCGCCAGCCTTCAATAGAACGCAGCGTTTTGGACGCAGCAAAAATATGCTGCATCCGGATCGTGGGCACAGAGCCAGATTGTTCCACTCCTGTTCTCAGATGTGAAATACTGCAGGTGTGAATGCGGCTTTGGGGGTTTAAGTTAGTTCCACCTAAATGGGTGGAGCTGGGGAGGAGCCAGGGCAGGACAGGGCGTGGCCACACCACCAGTCACATGTAGCAAGAACGCCACTCCGGTCCCCGAGGCACCAAACGTGCAGCAGAGAAAGGCGCAGTAGTGATGCCCCCCCCCGAGCCGCGGGATGGAGGAAACTTTCCTGGGACAAGCAAAGCAATTCTGATTTTAACCCATTTTCTTCTATGCAGGATCCAGAGATTTGACATGGCCCCCGCCCCCCTGCCCACAGTCCCCCACCCCATGGTCCCTTGTCCCCCCTGCCCACAGTCCCCCACCACATGGTCCCTTGTCCCCCCTGCCCACGGTCCCTCCACCCCATGGTCCCTTGTCCCCCCTGAGGAATTAGCTCCTTTCCCCTCAGGGCCCCACGGACCGAGCTGATAAGTAGGTAGAACGGGCAGCGAGCTTCCTTGTGTTCATTGACGAGGCCAAGAAATCCTCCATCTGCGGAGTAAGAGGTGAGGAAGCTGAAATGTGTTCTGTGGAGCGGCCCCCTGGACAGAGCGCCCCCCCGGGCAGAGCAGAGCCCTCACAATGCAGGTGGGCGCTACACTGGGCTCAAAAAAAGATGGACCCGATCGACAACCCCAGAAAACGTCCCACCTTCCCGTCCACGGGGGCTCGCTGTAACCCCAAGTCATCTGCCAGGAGGAGGTCTCCCGGCAGCCCAACCCCAGGGGGCCGAGCCCTGCTCTTCCTGGGGTCTTCACGTGCCTCCTCTCTGGAGCGAAGCCCTTTTATCTGGTGACTCCATTCCTTCCCGATCAGACACAGAGCGTCCTGCGGACGTCACTATTCAGAGTGGACCTGATCGTCTTCAGGCACAAAAATGGCATAAGGTGCGGTGTGGAGCCGAATCCGACCCCTGTGCCCCGCGGGAGGGCAGCACACACCGGGCAGGAGAACAGTCCTCACCGCTCATCCAGGCAGCACCTGGGAGGTCACGGGAGCGCCCCAGTCCTAGGAGGACGCCCCCCCCAGCGGTCAGGAGAGCGCCCCAGTCCTAAGAGGACGCCCCTCCGGCGGTCAGGGGAGCGCCCCAGTCCTAGGAGGACGCCCCCCCCCCGGCGGTCAGGGGAGCGCCCCAGTCCTAGGAGAACACCCCCCCCGGCGGTCAGGAGAGCGCCCCAGTCCTAGGAGGACGCCCCCCCAGCGGTCAGGAGAGTGCCCCAGTCCTAAGAGGACGCCCCCCCGGCGGTCAGGGGAGCGCCCCAGTCCTAGGAGGATGCCCCCCCCCCCGGCGGTCAGGGGAGCGCCCCAGTCCTAGGAGAACGCCCCCCCCGGCGGTCAGGAGAGCGCCCCAGTCCTAGGAGGACGCCCCCCCCAGCGGTCAGGAGAGCGCCCCAGTCCTAGAAGGAGGACCCCCCGGCGGTCAGGGGAGCGCCCCAGTCCTAGGAGGACGCCCCCCCCCCTGGCGGTCAGGGGAGAAGCGCCTTACAGCTCCAGTAAACTGCGTGGCGTTAGACCTCATGCACACCAGCCTTTATTTCCCAGCACACGCCGCCCTGCGGGGCGCCGGCTCCTCTCAGGACTTTCTGCGCTTTATCAGCGGATTTTCTCCACAGATTTGCATTAGACGCAGAAAATCTGCAGGTAAAAAATGCCTGAAATCCGCGACGACCAATAACCAGAAAGCGGCTGAATATAAAACCCAACGGCAAAAAGACCGAAAGGAGGAGCAGAAAAGCTGCAAGAAAAACCGGGCAAATCCTCCTGGTGGGAACAGAGCCGTAGCCGAAGGTTTGTATGGTGACTGGAGTACAACTCTCAGCATCTCATACGTTATTACAGCCGCGCACCTTACTAGGGACGACGTTCACCGCTGCAACGTGTGTACGGCCAGCAGACGCTCACAGCAGCACCGGGCGCTCCGGATCGCCGTCCCAGAAGTCTCTGCTCTCAATACAAGGCAGAGCCGAAGCCCCACAAACGGTGATGAAAGCCCTTCCCCAGTAGCCCCCCCATCCTCCAGACGTCTCCGCCCCCCCATACGTCTCTGCGGCCCCCCCCATCCTCCAGAAGTCTCAGCCCCCCCTATCCTCCAGACGTCTCAGCCCCCCCTATTCTCCAGACGTCTCCGCGGCCTCCCCCCCATCCTCCAGACGTCTCAGCCCCCCCCATCCTCCAGACGTCTCAGCCCCCCCCCATCCTCCAGACGTCTCAGCCCCCCCCCATCCTCCAGACGTCTCAGCCCCCCCCCCCATCCTCCAGACGTCTCAGCCCCCCCCTATTCTCCAGACGTCTCCGCGGCCTCCCCCCCATCCTCCAGACGTCTCAGCCCCCCCCATCCTCCAGACGTCTCCGCGGCCTCCCCCCCATCCTCCAGACGTCTCAGCCCCCCCCATCCTCCAGACGTCTCAGCCCCCCCCATCCTCCAGACGTCTCAGCCCCCCCCATACCTCCAGACGTCTCAGCCCCCCCATACCTCCAGACGTCTCAGCCCCCCCCATACCTCCAGACGTCTCCGCCCCCCCATACCTCCAGACGTCTCAGCCCCCCCATACCTCCAGACGTCTCAGCCCCCCCCATACCTCCAGACGTCTCAGCCCCCCCCATACCTCCAGACGTCTCAGCCCCCCCCATACCTCCAGACGTCTCAGCCCCCCATCCTCCAGACGTCTCAGCCCCCCCCATCCTCCAGACGTCTCAGCCCCCCCAGACGTCTCCGCCCCCCCATCCTGCAGACGTCTCCGCCCCCCCATACCTCCAGACGTCTCAGCACCCCCATACCTCCAGACGTCTCCGCCCCCCCCATCCTCCAGACGTCTCCGCCCCCCCATCCTCCAGACGTCTCCGCCCCCCCATCCTCCAGACGTCTCCGCCCCCCCATCCTCCAAACGTCTCAGCCCCCCCCATACCTCCAGACGTCTCAGCCCCCCCCATACCTCCAGACGTCTCAGCCCCCCCCATACCTCCAGACGTCTCAGCCCCCCATCCTCCAGACGTCTCAGCCCCCCCCATCCTCCAGACGTCTCAGCCCCCCCCATACCTCCAGACGTCTCCGCCCCCCCATCCTGCAGATGTCTCCGCCCCCCCATCCTGCAGACGTCTCCGCCCCCCCCATACCTCCAGACGTCTCAGCCCCCCCATACCTCCAGACGTCTCAGCCCCCCCATACCTCCAGACGTCTCAGCCCCCCCCATACCTCCAGACGTCTCAGCCCCCCCCATACCTCCAGACGTCTCAGCCCCCCCATCCTCCAGACGTCTCCACCCCCCCCATCCTCCAGACGTCTCAGCCCCCCCATACCTCCAGACGTCTCCGCCCCTCCATCCTCCAGACGTCTCAGCCCCCCCCATCCTGCCGACGTCTCCGCACCCCCCTATCCTCCAGACGTCTCAGCCCCCCCATACCTCCAGACGTCTCCGCCCCTCCATCCTCCAGACGTCTCAGCCCCCCCCTATCCTCCAGACGTCTCAGCCCCCCCCCTATCCTCCAGACGTCTCCGCCCCCCCCCATCCTCCAGACGTCTCAGCCCCCCCCTATCCTCCAGACGTTTCAGCCCCCCCCTATCCTCCAGACGTCTCCGCCCCTCCATCCTCCAGACGTCTCAGCCCCCCCCTATCCTCCAGACGTCTCCGCCCCTCCATCCTCCAGACGTCTCAGCCCCCCCCTATCCTCCAGACGTCTCAGCCCCCCCCTATCCTCCAGACGTCTCAGCCCCCCCCTATCCTCCAGACGTCTCCGCCCCCCCCCCATCCTCCAGACGTCTCCGCCCCCCCCCCCATCCTCCAGACGTCTGACCTCCCCCGGCCTTCCCCCGCGGTCCCCGGCTCTTACTTCAGCCGGCTGTTGCACTGGATCAGGCCGTGGATCAGGATCTGTCGTCTTTCGCTGTCGTCCACCAGTGATCTGATGGCGGCTCGGAGCTCCAGCGAGGCCTGCGGGTCCAGGACGACGCCACCTGGGGTCAGAGCGGATCCTCCCTGCACCCCACAGCCACCATTACCCGAGAGCTCGTCCCTCGGAGACACGTGCACCGCGCCGCAGCCCTGACGCCCCAGGAGCCGATTTATATTCTCCCATTCTGACAGCTCCACCTGCAGAGAAAGACAGAAAACCAAGAAATGGCGACCAGACGGCCCAACAGGGGGCAGGACTGTCAGAGGCAGCGTGGCGGGGGCCGGAGAGGAGCCGAGACAACTCCCATCATCCAGAAAGCCTGGGACTCCCCATCAGCCACCTCCTGCCCGCGCCTCATTATCTGCCGCCGCTCCCCATCACCAGACTCTGCGCCATTGTGGAGGGGATTGATCAGGATTATGATCATAACACCCAGTGGGGGTCCGAAGCCCAGCATCTCCCCCGATCAGCTGTTACCAGCTCCATACACCAAGTAGTGGCCGTTCTCAGTACTGCAGTACTGCTGTATGCCTCAATCCCCTGAAGAAGCCAGTATACCTGGCGAAACATGGTGGGGAGGCTTTAGGGCGCTTCTAAATGTGTCAGTCAGCAATGTATGAAACCTACATAGGATAAGTGTAGGATGCGGCCGCACCTGAAGTAGATCCCGATACTCCTATAAGAGTGATGCTACCGGGACCGACTATGAAACAGGGATAGGTAGGAGACATAGAATAACTGACTGCATGCTGGATTTAATAGGTTCCTCTAATAATTTAATAGTAATTAATAAAAGTTAAATTTTATGAGTCTTTAGTTTAGGGTTTATTAAATTTGGAATTGTTATATACAGGTGAATCTCACTAAATTACAATATCAGCAAAAAGTGAAACTCCTATATTATATAGAGTCATTACACACAGAGGGATCTATTATATAGAGTCATTACACACAGAGGGATCTATTATATAGAGTCATTACACACAGAGGGATCTATTATACAGAGTCATTACACACAGAGGGATCTATTATATAGAGTCATTACACACAGAGGGATCTATTATATAGAGTCATTACACACAGAGGGATCTATTATATAGAGTGATTACACGCAGAGGGATCTATTATATAGAGTCATTACACACAGAGGGATCTATTATATAGAGTGATTACACGCAGAGGGATCTATTATATAGAGTCATTACACACAGAGGGATCTATTATATAGAGTCATTACACACAGAGGGATCTATTATATAGAGTCATTACACACAGAGGGATCTATTATACAGAGTCATTACACGCAGAGGGATCTATTATATAGAGTCGTTACACACAGAGGGATCTATTATATAGAGTCATTACACACAGAGGGATCTATTATATAGAGTCATTACACACAGAGGGATCTATTATATAGAGTCATTACACACAGAGGGATCTATTATATAGAGTCATTACACACAGAGGGATCTATTATATAGAGTCATTACACACAGAGGGATCTATTATATAGAGTCATTACACACAGAGGGATCTATTCTATAGAGTCATTACACACAGAGGGATCTATTATATAGAGTGATTACACGCAGAGGGATCTATTATATAGAGTCATTACACACAGAGGGATCTATTCTATAGAGTCATTACACGCAGAGGGATCTATTCTATAGAGTCATTACACACAGAGGGATCTATTCTATAGAGTCATTACACACAGAGGGATCTATTCTATAGAGTCATTACACACAGAGGGATCTATTCTATAGAGTCATTACACACAGAGGGATCTATTCTATAGAGTCATTACACACAGAGGGATCTATTCTATAGAGTCATTATACACAGAGGGATCTATTCTATAGAGTCATTACACACAGAGGGATCTATTATATAGTCATTACACGCAGAGGGATCTATTATATAGAGTCATTACACGCAGAGGGATCTATTATATAGAGTCATTACACGCAGAGGGATCTATTATATAGAGTCATTACACACACAGTGATCAATTATATAGAGCCATTACACACAGAGGGATCTATTATATAGAGTCATTACACAGAGGGATCTATTATATAGAGCCATTACACACAGAGGGATCTATTATATAGTCATTACACGTAGAGGGATCTATTATATAGAGTCATTACACGTAGAGGGATCTATTATATAGAGTCATTACACGTAGAGGGATCTATTATATAGAGTCATTACACGTAGAGGGATCTATTATATAGAGTCATTACACGTAGAGGGATCTATTATATAGAGTCATTACACGTAGAGGGATCTATTATATAGAGTCATTACACACAGAGGGATCTAATATATAGAGTCATTACACACAGAGGGATCTATTATAGAGTCATTACACACAGAGGGATCTATTATATAGAGTCATTACACGGCGAGGGATCTATTATATAGAGTCATTACACACAGAGGGATCTATTATATAGAGTCATTACACACAGAGGGATCTATTTCACGTGTTTATTTCTGTTAATGTTGATTATTATGGCTTACAGCCAATAAGAACACAAGTCATTATCTCAGTAAATTAGAATAATTAACAAAAAACACCTGCAAAGGCTTCTGAAGCAGTTAAAAAGGTCCCTTAGTCTGTTTCAGTAGGCTCCACAATTATGGGGAAGACTGCTGACTTGACAGATGTCCAGAAGGCAGTCATGGACTCACTCCACAAGGTCCCAGAGTCTGGAGGAAGAGTGGAGAGGCCACAATCCAAGCTGCTGGGGGTCTAGTGTGAAGTCTCCACAATCAGTGATGGTTTGGGGGCCATGTCATCTGCTGGTGGAGGTCCACTGGGTTTTATCAAGACCAAAGTCAGCGCAGCCGTCTACCAGGACATTTTACAGCCCTTCATGCTTCCCTCTGCCGACAAGCTTTATGGAGATGGAAATGTCATTCTCCAGCAGGACTTGGCCCCTGTTCACACGGCCAAAAGTACCAACACCTGGTTTACACCCAACAGGATCACTGTGCTTGATTGTCAGCAAACTCGCCTGACCTTAACCCCATAGAGGATCTATTATAGAGAATCTATGGGGTATTGTCAAGAGGAAGATGAGAGACCCCAGACCCAACAATGCAGACGAGCTGAAGGCGGCTATCAAAGCCACCTGGGCTTCCATAACCCCTCAGCAGGGCCACAGGCTGATCGCCTCCATGCCACAGGCTGATCCCTCCATGCCACAGGCTGATCCCTCCATGCCACAGGCTGATCCGCCTCCATGCCACAGGCTGATCCGCCTCCATGCCACAGGCTGATCCGCCTCCATGCCACAGGCTGATCCGCCTCCATGCCACAGGCTGATCCGCCTCCATGCCACAGGCTGATCCGCCTCCATGCCACAGGCTGATCGCCTCCATGCCACAGGCTGATCGCCTCCATGCCACAGGCTGATCCCTCCATGCCACATTGCCGCATTGATGCAGTAATTGATGCACAAGGAGCCGACCAAGTATTGAGGCATTTACTGAACAGACATTTCAGGAGGACGACGACAAGCTGTTGTTATAAAGTATTCTAATTTACTGAGATAATGACTTTTGTATTTTTATTGGCTGTAATCCATAATCATCAACATTAACAGAAATAAACCCGTGAAATAGATCCCTCTGTGTGTAATGACTCTATATAATAAATCAGATCCCTCTGTGTGTAATGACTCTATATAATAGATCCCTCTGTGTGTAATGACTATATAATAGATCCCTCTGCGTGTAATGACTCTATATAATAGATCCCTCTGTGTGTAATGACTCTATATAATAGATCCCTCTGCGTGTAATGACTCTATATAATAGATCCCTCTGCGTGTAATGACTCTATATAATAGATCCCTCTGCGTGTAATGACTCTATATAATAGATCCCTCTGCGTGTAATGACTCTATATAATAGATCCCTCTGTGTGTAATGACTCTATATAATAGATCCGATCCCTCTGTGTGTAATGACTCTATATAATAGATCCGATCCCTCTGCGTGTAATGACTCTATATAATAGATCCCTCTGTGTGAAATGACTCTATATAATAGATCCGATCCCTCTGTGTGTAATGACTCTATATAATAGATCCGATCCCTCTGTGTGTAATGACTCTATATAATAGATCCCTCTGCGTGTAATGACTCTATATAATAGATCCCTCTGTGTGTAATGACTCTATATAATAGATCCGATCCCTCTGTGTGTAATGACTCTATATAATAGATCCGATCCCTCTGTGTGTAATGACTATATAATAGATCCCTCTGCGTGTAATGACTCTATATAACAGATCCCTCTGCGTATAATGACTCTATATAACAGATCCCTCTGCGTATAATGACTCTATATAACAGATCCCTCTGCGTATAATGACTCTATATAACAGATCCCTCTGCGTATAATGACTCTATATAACAGATCCCTCTGCGTGTAATGACTCTATATAACAGATCCCTCTGCGTGTAATGACTCTATATAACAGATCCCTCTGCGTGTAATGACTCTATATAACAGATCCCTCTGCGTGTAATGACTCTATATAACAGATCCCTCTGCGTGTAATGACTCTATATAACAGATCCCTCTGCGTGTAATGACTCTATATAACAGATCCCTCTGCGTGTAATGACTCTATATAACAGATCCCTCTGCGTGTAATGACTCTATATAACAGATCCCTCTGCGTGTAATGACTCTATATAACAGATCCCTCTGCGTGTAATGACTCTATATAACAGATCCCTCTGCGTGTAATGACTCTATATAACAGATCCCTCTGCGTGTAATGACTCTATATAACAGATCCCTCTGCGTGTAATGACTCTATATAACAGATCCCTCTGCGTGTAATGACTCTATATAACAGATCCCTCTGCGTGTAATGACTCTATATAACAGATCCCTCTGCGTGTAATGACTCTATATAACAGATCCCTCTGCGTGTAATGACTCTATATAACAGATCCCTCTGCGTGTAATGACTCTATATAACAGATCCCTCTGCGTGTAATGACTCTATATAACAGATCCCTCTGCGTGTAATGACTCTATATAACAGATCCCTCTGCGTGTAATGACTCTATATAACAGATCCCTCTGCGTGTAATGACTCTATATAACAGATCCCTCTGCGTGTAATGACTCTATATAACAGATCCCTCTGCGTGTAATGACTCTATATAACAGATCCCTCTGCGTGTAATGACTCTATATAACAGATCCCTCTGCGTGTAATGACTCTATATAACAGATCCCTCTGCGTGTAATGACTCTATATAACAGATCCCTCTGCGTGTAATGACTCTATATAACAGATCCCTCTGCGTGTAATGACTCTATATAACAGATCCCTCTGCGTGTAATGACTCTATATAACAGATCCCTCTGCGTGTAATGACTCTATATAACAGATCCCTCTGCGTGTAATGACTCTATATAATAGATCCCTCTGCGTGTAATGACCCTATATAACAGATCCCTCTGCGTGTAATGACTCTATATAATAGATCCCTCTGCGTGTAATGACCCTATATAATAGATCCCTCTGCGTGTAATGACTCTATAGAATAGATCCCTCTGCGTGTAATGACTCTATAGAATAGATCCCTCTGCGTGTAATGACTCTATAGAATAGATCCCTCTGTGTGTAATGACTCTATAGAATAGATCCCTGTGTGTAATGACTCTATAGAATAGATCCCTCTGTGTGTACTGACTCTATAGAATAGATCCCTCTGTGTGTAATGACTCTATAGAATAGATCCCTCTGTGGGTAATGACTCTATAGAATAGATCCCTCTGTGGGTAATGACTCTATATAATAGATCCCTCTGTGTGTAATGACTCTATATAATAGATCCCTCTGTGTGTAATGACTCTATATAATAGATCCCTCTGTGTGTAATGACTCTCTATAATAGATCCCTCTGTGTGTAATGACTCTATAGAATAGATCCCTCTGTGTGTAATGACTCTATAGAATAGATCCCTCTGTGTGTAATGACTCTATAGAATAGATCCCTCTGTGTGTAATGACTCTATAGAATAGATCCCTCTGTGGGTAATGACTCTATATAATAGATCCCTCTGTGTGTAATGACTCTATATAATAGATCCCTCTGTGTGTAATGACTATATAATAGATCCCTCTGTGTGTAATGACTCTCTATAATAGATCCCTCTGTGTGTAATGACTCTATATAATAGATCCCTCTGTGTGTAATGACTCTATAGAATAGATCCCTCTGTGTGTAATGACTCTATAGAATAGATACCTGTGTGTGTAATGACTCTATAGAATAGATCCCTCTGTGTGTAATGACTCTATAGAATAGATCCCTCTGTGTGTAATGACTCTATAGAATAGATCCCTCTGTGTGTAATGACTCTATAGAATAGATCCCTCTGTGGGTAATGACTCTCTATAATAGATCCCTCTGTGTGTAATGACTCTATAGAATAGATCCCTCTGTGTGTAATGACTCTATAGAATAGATCCCTCTGTGTGTAATGACTCTATAGAATAGATCCCTCTGTGTGTAATGACTCTATAGAATAGATCCCTCTGTGGGTAATGACTCTATATAATAGATCCCTCTGTGTGTAATGACTCTATATAATAGATCCCTCTGTGTGTAATGACTATATAATAGATCCCTCTGTGTGTAATGACTCTCTATAATAGATCCCTCTGTGTGTAATGACTCTATATAATAGATCCCTCTGTGTGTAATGACTCTATAGAATAGATCCCTCTGTGTGTAATGACTCTATATAATAGATACCTCTGTGTGTAATGACTCTATATAATAGATCCCTCTGTGTGTAATGACTCTATATAATAGATCCCTCTGTGTGTAATGACTATATATAAGTATAATATACTCTACGCTGACTGCATGAACAGCATTGCTCTCAGTACTGAGGCTCCTATTGAGGGGATTGTAATCTGAGCTGAAATACCCAGGCCACTACACGGTGTATGGAGCTGTGGTGGTCCGGGGGGCCGCGGAAGCTGATGACAGCAGAGGATCTAATAGTGAAGACCAATAATAAACACCCGCAATATCCACGTCCCACACACCCCCATCCCGACCATCAGCCATCTGGAGGCGCTGTCACTGTGGTGATGGACGCCCCCCATATCAGACCCCGTGGAGAGGACGAGCGGCCGGATACAGACTCACCATAGGCGAAGCTTCATCACCATCTGCAAGAGAAAGAAAGCGAGGAGTCAGCGGGCGACGGGGAAGAGTCACAAATGGGGCCCCGGGATCAGGACACCTCACCTGCTGAGCAGCTCATGTCCCCCAGCGACTGCAGGAACCTGGAAGAAAAGACCACAACCTCAAATACACGGCACAGACACCCCGATATCAAATCACCCCCCCATCTATACCCTCCCCCCACCGCACTATCCCCCAATCTATACCCTCTCCCCACCGCACTACCCCCCCATCTATACCCTCCCCCCACAGCTCTACCCCCCATCTATACCCTCCCCCACCGCACTACCCATCTATACCCTCCCCCACCGCACTACCCCCCATCTATACCCTCCCCCCACCGCACTATCCCCCATCTATACCCTCTCCCCACCGCACTACCCCCCCATCTATACCCTCTCCCCACCGCACTACCCCCCCATCTATACCCTCCCCCCACAGCTCTACCCCCCATCTATACCCTCCCCCACCGCACTACCCCCCCCATCTATACCCTCCCCCACCGCACTACCCCCCCATCTATACCCTCTCCCACCGCACTGCTCCTCATCTATACCCTCCCCCACCGCACTACCCCCCATCTATACCCTCCCCCCACCGCACTGCCCCCCATCTATACCCTCCCCCACCGCACTACCCCCCATCTATACCCTCTCCCACCGCACTGCCCCTCATCTATACCCTCCCCCACCGCACTACCCCCCATCATACCCTCCCCCCACCGCACTGCCCCCCATCTATACCCTCCCCCACCGCACTGCCCCCCATCTATACCCTCCCCCACCACACTACCCCCCCATCTATACCCTCCCCACCGCACTGCCCCCCCATCTATACCCTCTCCCACCACACTACCCCCCATCCTACACCCTCTTCCACCGCACTGCCCCCCCATCTATACCCTCTCCCACCGCACTACCCCCCATCTATACCCTCCCCCCACCACACTGCCCCCATCTATACCCTCTCCCACCGCACTGCCCCCCATCTATACCCTCCCCCACCGCACTGCCCCCCATCTATACCCTCTCCCACCACACTACCCCCATCTATACCCTCCCCCACCGCACTGTCCCCCCATCATCTATACCCTCCCCACCGCACTGTCCCCATCTATACCCTCCCCCATCGCACTGTCCCCCATCATCTATACCCTCCCCCACCATCTATACCCTCTCCCACCGCACTGCCCCCCATCTATACCCTCCCCCCACCACACTACCCCCCATCTATACCCTCTCCCACCAGACTGCCCCTCATCTATACCCTCCCCCCACCGCACTGCCCCCCCATCTATACCCTCTCCCACCGCACTGCCCCCCCATCTATACCCTCTCCCACCGCACTGCCCCTCATCTATACCCTCCCCCACCGCACTGCCCCCATCTATACCCTCTCCCACCGCACTGCCCCCCACCTATACCCTCTCCCACCGCACTGCACCCCCATCTATACCCTCTCCCACCACACTGCCCCCATCTATACCCTCCCCCCACCACACTACCCCCCATCTATACCCTCCCCCCACCGCACTGCCCCCCATCTATACCCTCCCCCCCGCACTACCCCACTATACCCTCCCACCGCACTACCCCCCCATCTATACCCTCCCCCCACCGCACTACCCCCCCATCTATACCCTCCCCCCACCGCACTACCCCCCATCTATACCCTCCCCCCACCGCACTACCCCCCATCTATACCTCCCACACCGCACTGCCCCCCCATCTATACCCTCTCCCACCGCACTGCCCCTCATCTATACCCTCCCCCACCGCACTGCCCCCCATCTATACCCTCCCCCACCGCACTGCCCCCCATCTATACCCTCCCCCACCGCACTGCCCCCCATCTATACCCTCCCACACCGCACTGCCCCCCCATCTATACCCTCTCCCACCGCACTGCCCTCATCTATACCCTCCCCCACCGCACTGCCCCCATCTATACCCTCCCCCACCGCACTGCCCCCCATCTATACCCTCCCCCACCGCACTGCCCCCCATCTATACCCTCCCCCACCGCACTGCCCCCATCTATACCCTCCCCCACCGCACTGCCCCCCCATGATATACCCTCTCCCACCGCACTGCCCCCCATCTATACCCTCCCCCACCGCACTACCCCCATCTATACCCTCCCCCACCGCACTGCCCCCCATCTATACCCTCTCCCACCGCACTGCCCCCCATCTATACCCTCTCCCACCGCACTGCCCCCCATTCTATACCCTCTCCCACCGCACTGCCCCCCATCTATACCCTCCCCCACCGCACTGCCCCCCCATCTATACCCCTCCCCCACCGCACTGCCCCCCATCTATACCCTCCCCCACCGCACTGCCCTCATCTATACCCTCCCCCACCGCACTACCCCATCTATACCCTCCCCCACCGCACTACCCCCCATCTATACCCTCCCCCACCGCACTGCCCCCATCTATACCCTCCCCCACCGCACTGCCCCCCATCTATACCCTCCCCCCACCGCACTGCCCCCATCTATACCCTCCCCCACCGCACTGCCCCCCATCTATACCCTCCCCCCACCGCACTGCCCCCCATCTATACCCTCCCCCCACCGCACTGCCCCCCATCTATACCCTCCCCACCGCACTGCCCCCCATCTATACCCTCCCCCACCGCACTGCCCCCCATCTATACCCTCCCCACCGCACTACCCATCTATACCCTCCCCCACCGCACTGCCCCCCATCTATACCCTCCCCCCACCGCACTGCCCCCCATCTATACCCTCCCCCCACCCGCACTGCCCCCCATCATACCCTCCCCCCACCGCACTGCCCCCCATCTATACC